>NC_136520.1:79610100-80032600 GCF_053919585.1 Euprymna scolopes | reverse complement strand
AATACAAGCAAGTTTAGAGAAGGCACTATACTTGGTACTCCGCAAACGTTGCATTTTTAGCACGCAGATTAATAATACAGAAGAAAATTTAGAGGAGGTACTGGACAATGGAACTCAGATGAAACTGTATTACCAAAAGAAGATGATAGTTCTTGGTGAACAAGATAGCTATTGATATTTATGTGTTTTAGATGCAAACACCATCAAATCAACAGAAATGAAGGAGAGTGTGGGAAAACTCATAGAATTAAATTACATATCAGGAATTTGGTAAAAATAATAAACTCCTTGGCAGTACCAAATGTATGTAGTTAGATTAAACAGTATGAATTATACGAGGTGTTTTAAATAAGTTCCCAGACTTTTTTGTATATGCATTTAAACTTGTCGAAAACTCTCGAAAATTCAGGATGTTATAGTTTTACATCTTATGAGATAATTCACCAATTATTATGATTTCATATTTAAATGGACAGCTACAGCAGAAATTGTAATACACCCTACTAAAGACTGATTGTCACAGCTAGTGAATTCCGGAAATCTGGACTTGAGGTCATTTTAGAAGAACGATACGCAATACAATTCTGTGTTAAACGAGGAAAATGCCATAGTAACATATGGAATGCTGCAGACTGCTTTTTTATCATATTTCTTGAACTGAGCATCATCCTTTGAGTGGCATAATAGATTCAAGGTAGACAAGGAGTCTGTGAGAGATGATGATAGGTACAGGGATGATGAAAGGAGGAGTAAGGAAGTCAGAACATCAGAGTTTATGAGCCAAATAAAGAATTTCAATAAAGACTGTCGCGTGCCTAAAGAAACAATAAATGTACAGTTTAATGTCAGTGTGGGAACTGTGCTCAAACTATCTACGAGGATCTAAAGATGCGGACGATTTGCGCAAAGTTTATCGCAAGAGTACAATTTTTAAATCCATGCTTTGTTACAGACTATTTGACCAAGATGGGAATCAAGACAGTTCCTCGACCTCCCTATATCCCAGATCTTTCTTCCTTTGACTTTTGGTTATTCCCCAAGCCCGAGGAAAACCTTACACACTGTCGTTATGACACAATACAGAAAATTAAAAAAGCTGTGACGAGAGTTACTGACACGCTCACACAAGAGGACATCCGTGGGGTTTTCCGGACGTCGTTGAAGAGCATAAGGGCATTTCAGCCGGAGGAGATTACTGCGAAGAAGACTAGTTTCATTTGTGTATATTTAAAGATGCTAAATACTTGAAACATTTAAGACAATAAATTAATTAGAGAACTTGAAAAAAATTTATATGACTTTGAACACAGCACCCAAAAGAATGCTGCCTGGATTTACCAGAATAAGGCAACCACAATGCATACAGGCATATATTAGCAAAATATACGTTCACAAAATAAATTATTCTACTTGAAAAGATATACTAAATATAATTTTTTAAACGGAAGTTATATTTCCTTAGTCTGTTTGGTTGTCTGTCTGGCCATTCCACTCTGTCCAAAAACTACTAAGCCGATCTGTTATGATTCCAAAATTAAAATTTAATAAGGATTAGAGGTTTAACAAATGAACACAACTTCAACCATATTCAACGATCAATTGGACATAAAGCACTCATTCAAACACAACAAGAAATAACCTTTACCCGTTTTAACGGACATAATAGTCTAGTATATAAAATATTTAAAAATGTAATAAAAACATAAATGGATTCGACATGAGATAACCCGAAAAAGGTTGATATGCCGTGACATAACCAGAAAAAAACTATTTGTCAAGATTTCAAGAGAAAAAGCTAAACACTAAGAGCTATCGGCAGACATTGTGTCTTGTATTGACGAAACTCTCTTTCATAGAATTTGATAATGGTGATGAAGGAGTGAGCTGATTGCGAGATTTAATCCCTGCTCGACGTCGTGTCACGATATGGACTCGAGTTTTCTACGCACTTGCGCAAGTCGATCCTTTGTTCCACTTGTATAGGTTTCTCCTTCTCCCGTATACATTCATTTCTCCGTTCTGTCTATTCTTTTCCATTTATCCTCTATTTCTCTTTCAGAAAAAAAGATGAAAGTAAAAAGATTGGCAGTGAATAAAAATAATTAAATATAGAGGAGGACCAAGTTCTTATGATGCGTCCACCGATGGGAATATTAAATCAAAATTGAACGTGACAGCCTGACCGACAAAAAATGTGTGCGTCGCTCGAATAATACTATTTACGATTGCCGGACAGAGAGAGAGAGAGAGAGAGAGAGAGAGAGAGAGAGAGAGAGAGAGAGAGAGAGATAGAGAGAGAGAGAGAGCTATTTATACAGTTGCCTCGACCCATGCAATATATATATATATATATAAACATACATTGTTAAAGACAACAGAAAGCTTTTGTTCTCTTTTTTTTTCAATCTTCTGTATTATCTTTTTGTATATATGTGGATGGATGGATGATCCGAATATTTTTTCTTCTCAAACTTTTAACTTTTCGTGTACTCATTTACACATCTTCAGAAATTTGTGTGAGAGGCTCGGCTGGAATTATAGGTAGCTTTATTTAAATAGAAGTTAGGTTGCGAGTGAAGGTGTGAGTGAGTGTCAGTGGCTCTGTTGGCAGCGGTTGGGGGATAGTATCATGGGGAACGGGAGAGCGTATCAGTTCTAGCGTCAGTGGCAGGAACAGATTGGGTGTGTAGAGGGAGTTATCCGGTGTGTTTAAGTACGTTGGTACTATTTCGAAATGCGACCTGATTAAGTGTAAGTTTTTGCGTTTTTATATAGATAGGTTGAAGGATTTTTAACTTTTTTGTTTCGTGGTGTAGTATTTTTGTGTTGTTGATTAACATTTCTCTGAAATTCGAGGGGGGCAGTGATGTATTTCATGTAAGTGTTGGAATATGGCACTTGATTAAACATTATGGCAGATAAGGCGACGGGATGATATGGTAGTAGTATGTCCGACGTAACTATTAGTTGCATTGTTGTTACAAGAGTTTCATTCTTCCAAGGAGTATTTAAACTGATAGATGACGTTGATGCGTTCAAGTGATTTTAGAGGAGGGGGGTTGTTTTTAACAGCTAAGTTTTGGATTTTTAATCTCTTATAGCTAATAATGAATCTAATGTTATTATTGTCAACGAGGGAGATGTATCTATGGATAATGTTTTTTATAGCAATTTCTTCCAACTTAAATCCGGGATGCATTTGATTGCAGTTGATTTTATTAAAGTTATGATGTTTTAGTGGGGGTGTTGTTTAACTGAAGCGTGAAGTTTATGTGTTGTCAACAATATAATTTGGGAATCCGTTGTTTATGAGGAATTGTTTAATATTTTTTAGTTCTACGAAAAGTACTTTTTATTGGAAGAGATAAGTTGTGGTCGATTGAAGGGATTTTTGATGATTACTATTTTATAACGGTGGAGGCATTGGCTCTTGAAATTTAGAAGACAAGAATTATAGTCGGTAGGTCATTTTTGTAGTTGAAAGTGCTAAAAGGGTTATTGGAAATGTCAATATAAGGATGTCGAGTAAATGAATTTTGTTAATAACATTTAATTTTACAGTAAATTTGAGTACAGGGTTATCTTGGTAAAGGTCCTTAAGTGTAATGGTTTGTTGGTTGTTATTAGCAACGAGGAGGATATCGTCTACATGCTTTACATAAATGGCGGATTTATTGGTGTTGTTGAGTATAACTGAAGATGTGGCTAAGAACGGAACCCATGAATACGCCATGTATTTGGGTGTAAATATTCCTATTGTGGTCGTAGAAGGGTACTCCGGTAGTGCAGACTAGAGGTAATTCTTTAATTATTTTTTGGTTAATTTTAGGGAAAGATAGGTTTTTGTATGTGTTGTCAAAGTTATGTGAACGTTTTTACGGAAACGTTTGTAAATATCATCAAGAGAGGCGATAATTTTGTTGTCGGGTTGTTTAAATTTAAGGATTTGTAAGAGTTCTTGTGTGGATTTTACACTATATTTGCTGGGTAGGTATGGGCTGATGATGTCACGTAAGATTTTGTTAGTGAATAGATTGGGGTGGTGACTTGTGAAATGATAGGTCGGAGAAAGAAGCTGAGTTTTAAATCTTCAGGGTTTCATATAGGTATCAGGGTTTGTAGTCACTGATGATTTTCGGAAGTTGGTGATTCCCCATTTGGGCATTATTGGTAGTAATGAATCTGTTGATTTGCGTTTTTCTTGCGTTCGTTGGGTTGTTGTTGATTTTTTTTATTTTGTGCGGTTGTCGAGGATGGTTTGAAGTTTTTCATGGTAGTCGGATTTATTTTATATTACAAATATATTTGTTTTGTCAGCTTTTTAAATCGTGATGTTGGGGTGGTTGCGGCTTTTTTTAAGGCTGCATATTAACATTGAGTTTAAGTTTTGTTTGTTGTGTCAGTTCTTAATGGATTCACCTTTTAGGAGATCGCGTAAACCTGGGTGGGTGATGATTTGTTTGTCCGTTTCGACTTGGGTAAATTTTCATATAATAATTCTATTTCTGCTTTTTGGTTTTAGTGTTTAAACAGATTAAAGAGTGGACAGTTTGGTCCAACGTTTATATATATATATATATATATATATATATATATATATATATATATATATATATATATATATATATATATATAAGTAAATTTTTGGTACAGCAAAATGGAAGGAGAAATTTCAGAGGAAACATAATTTAATTTAAATACCAAAAAAAAAACAAGAAATGGGCAGGTGAAATTAAAATTTCCTTAAGGCCTTATCGTCTGACCCTCTAAGAGGAAACGTCAGAATGATAAATTAAAAACTAAGAAAACGAATGAGGGAAGAGGGGAATTTTGGTTTCAGTTGGAAGAACAGTGGAGAAAAAAAAAATCTCACTGTTCAGGTGGTTTTAAATCAATGAATATCTCCAACTGGTGTTTCAGAATCTTTTTTTTTTTTTTGTTTTGTTTTTTTTTCTCCACTGTTCTTCCAACTGAAACCAAAATTCCCCTCTTCCCTCATTCGTTTTCTTAGTTTTTAATTTATCATTCTGACGTTTCCTCTTAGAGGGTCAGACGATAAGGCCTTAAGGAAATTTTAATTTCACCTGCCCATTTCTTGTTTTTTTTTGGTATTTAAATTAAATTATGTTTCCTCTGAAATATATATATATATATATATATATATATATATATATATATATATATATATATATATATATATATATATATATATATAGTTCATCTTCAGACGCCAGGTCAACCATTCACCAATAATAGCCATTGTCAACCAAACTAAACGTCAGCTTACTCCTTTTGAGGAATCATTGCTAAACAAAGGTCTTAACTTCGCCACAAACATAAAGCGGATTTCATACTTAGATATGATAGCTTCAATAGAGGAGGCAGCCTTGAATAAACCCAAAACACAAGGAGATGAACTAAGGTGGAAAGTGAGACCAGCATTCGAGAATCCAAAGCTTCCAAACCCACACTCCTCAAAGGAACAAGTATTGGCTATCAAGTCCCTGCGCAGTGACAATGATATCATAATACTACCAGCTGACTAAGGCAATGCTACAGTAGTAATGGATAGAGCAGAATATTCCAAGAATTTGGCAGATTTAATAGAATCTGGTGATTACTGTAAAGTGAAAAAGCTGTTACAGATCCTCAGTAAAAATAAGGACCTAATACCACCTGCAAAATACAGACAGCTAGTACATTACAACAAGCTACCACACCTACGCGAACTCTCTAAGATTCGCAAGGACAGTATTCCCGTAAGTTCCTGAGGTTCAGCATGCCATCCATTGAGCCAATTCCTGATAGATATAATCAGCCCAATAAACGTAAAAAAATTCAGCTAACTTTGTGGAAATGATAAACGATGCTCCCATTCATTCCAATCAGATGTCGAGTCTAGATATAGTGAGTCTGGTCACGAAAGTATCCACTGATGAGACTCTGACAGTGGTACGGGATAAGTTGACGTCTGATGCCTCACTGAAAGAACGCACGTGCATCCCAATTGACAATATAATGGAGATGTTGACCTTCTGTGTAGAAACTACATACGTCGTGAGGGGATCTGATATGTATCGGCTGGAAGAAGGTCTGGCGATAGGGTCACCATTGTCCACAGTACTGACCAATGCATACATGGATTACTTTGAGGAAAGTGCATTAGGATCAACACCACTAAAGCCAACAATGTGGTTGCGATATGTAGATGACACATTCATACTTTGGGCTTATCAGGAAAATGTTCTAATGTTACAAGACCATGTGAACTCGATCCATCAAACTATACGGTTATCAATGGAAAAAAACATAACATATTCTCGTTTCTAGATGTGCTGATAACCCGCATAGGTCAGAGGTTTATGTCATCTGTATAGCGAAAGTCAACTTACACTGAACAGTATTTAAACTTCAACTTCCACAATCCATAAAATGATAAGAAAGGAATCGTCCGCTGCATACAACACCGAGCAAAAACAACATGTAGTAACAGCAGTGCATATCAAGAGGAGAAAGACAGTTTAAGAGAAACCCTCTACCAAAACAACTATCCAGAGAGCATGACATCAGCGACAAAACTCTGTACCAGACACAAAAGGACAGTATACGTATATAAGTTTGTATACCATATATTAAGGACTTGTCCGAAAAGCTTCAACGAATATGTAATCCATATGACATCAGGACAGTATTCAGGAGTGATTCAACTCTCCAGAGACGGCTTGTGAGAGTCAAGCGTCATACAGATAAAATCATGACTAAGAAATGTATATATGATATCGCATATAAATATGGAAAACTGTATAAAGGTGAAACGTGTCGTCTACTGAAAGTACGGTTAGAAGAACATCGAAAAGCCGTAATACGTGGAGAAACTGAAAAGTCAAGTATAGCTAACCATATCTCGAAGGAAAAGGGAAACTATCTGCCATTATGGGACGAAGTAAAAATTATAGATAGAGAGGAATGGTGAAGAGTAAGCCTATTGAAAGAAGCAACACATATGCTAGGGAATAACCAATTACTAAGTAGACCTAGTATAGAATTTAATATGATATGGTAACCATTAATTATAAATAATAGATAAGATATACAAGTAATAATTAATAACATAAATAAATATATATATATATATATATATATATATATATATATACGTTAATATATAGTAATAATTAGTAATAAATAGTGATATTTACAACTAGAAATAAAACAGGTTTAAGGCTCCTAAAATTCGAACTAGAATTGCTCGCAAGGACATATGGCGCAGAGGTTAAGTACTTGGAAAACTCAATTGTAAAAAATGTGATGTTCTCCTGAAGGCTGACGGTTCAATAATCAGTGTGGGCAACCGGAAATTACAATTGCGAATTACTTAAGGCCTCTATCCAGTCATGACTGACAGAACAAGAGCACGCGACCCCCCGGGAAATAAATAAAGTGTTTCACTCGAAATTCCGTCCTAATTCACGAGTTCGACAGAAACATTCCCGAGTTCGACTAGATACACCTGAAGAAAGTCGGAGGTTACATTGACGTTGTGAAAATCAGACTCGAGGTGAGAACAGTAGTACGATGAATCCAAATAGTACGAATAAACAATCCTCATCTTAAAAATACAGAAACGTCAAGACGCTTCAGGTTGAAAATAAAAAAGCCTACTTTTGCAGAAAGCGTGGATTTGGATATCAGACTAGCAAGTGTTGTCAGCAGTGCGTCGTGTTCTAGAGTTGTGTTTTGACAGCAGAGCATTGAGATTTAGAGTAGCGAGTTTTTCGCAGCGGTGTGTCGAATTTAACATTTTTAACTACAATTCATATCATATTTTCTTGTCTGTCTGTTTGTCTGTCCATTCCATCTTTTATCGTCCCTCCGTCATTCCTTCTGTCTAATCCTTCACTTTCATCCTCTCTGTCTCTTTTACAGTAAGTTAAAAATAATAACAATTATGATTAATATAAAAGATTAAATGGAGGAGAACAAGTATTAAAATTCGTATAATACGTTCAACGATGAGATCACGACTTACACATTTTATGGTGACAGGTCATCGGAAAAAGCATGTACGAGTACCTCTAATAATGATATGCACCAATAATCTTGACAGATCATTGATAAACATATCCTTTTTTACAGTTTTCCGGACGCAATCAATCTATCTATAAAACTGAGAATGTATATGTGTGTGAGGCTACTTTTAAACCTTTATAGTCTATGTATTTTTGATCTACAGATTTTTAATTTGGTATATTATAATATATATAAATATATATTATATATCTTTATATATATATAATATATTCAGACATATATATGAGATATATATATATATATTCAGACATGTGGAAACATTTTAATCGGTTTTTATCCGGAAAAAAGAGCTGCTAAGTAGTAAAAATTAAAAAAAAAAATGGTACGTGGGATTCGTCGGATTTTTATTTGTTTGTCCACTGTTTACCTACTGCGCATACGCAAATCTTTCATATTATGTTATGCATAAGTAGGTATGAAAAAAGTTTTTCAAGATCGTGTTAAGCCGATCATTAGATTTCGGGTTCGATCTCAGTGCGAGTATTTTTTCAATTACAAGAAGTGAATTGTTTAAGAAAAAACATAATACTCGCTGGCACATGTCTCAGTTAATCTATCTTTTTTAAAGCAATTTAACGTTCGTTTAATAGCGAGAAAACGCCGGGTACAACCTCTATTATATATATATATATATATATATATATATATATATATATATATATATATATATATATATTTCGACGGCGTGGGGAACAGATCTATCCCTGCTATGATATTAAAAAAAAAAATGACCCGGTATGGTAGCCACAGTTCTCTCCAAATCGAATCTTGCTTTCCTGACTGCTTGAAAATTGTTTCTGTTGTACCAGTTTTCAAGAATTTTAACGAAAGTACTGGCACATTCAATTATCGCCCTATTAGCATCATACCTCTCCTCGCCAAAATCTTTGAGTCCTTAACCAGCTCGTTCTAACAAACTTCAGCAAAAAAAAAAATAAATGAATAGATGAGATATCTTGATTGTACTTCCCCCTTACACTCCTTATTCATTTCTTTGCTGCATCGTTATCCCCAACCACACCCACTCGTCCTATCGAACGAAACAGTCTTTTTTCCAGGGTTTTAGTCAAACCCAGATATTTTTTATATACAAAATGACTGAATCTTGATTTTGGCTTTAGTGTCGCTCCATTTTTAGGTCTGATGAGGTTGGCCTCTCCTAATGAGATTCCACTGAAACATGTATGCACATATGTAATCAATGATGTTTGTATAATAAAAACTAAATATATATATATATATATATATATATATATATATATATATATATATATATATATATATATATATATATATTATACATCTACGTAAAATTTTATGTATCTACTACTACGGAGGGGCACCTGGCTTAGCCTGGATGCAAAATACGCCTAAATATGATATTTTGATTTGTCCAGATTTCATATATATATATATATATATATGTAGAGAGAGAGAGAGAGAGAGAGAGAGAGAGAGAGAGAGAGAGAGAGAGAGAGAGAGAGAGAGAGAGTCATGACTTCAAAAGTAAAAAACAAACAAACTGTAGCATTAAAAACTGCTGACGTTACAACTGTACCAACGTGACACGCATATAAACCGATAAAAAATTAAAAGTAAAATATAAACTAAGATGTATGTACAAAATGTGAAACGTTCTTTTCAATTTTGACTCATTATTGACTCCTTAAAAACAATTTAACTGGTTAGAGAACCATAAAAGAACGGCGCATAAAAAACAATCATTTGAGACTCCTAGCCTGACAAACAGGCAAGCCGATGGACATACAGACCAGCCGACAGACATATAGCCGTTTATATATTAGATTTCAGTATTTACTTCGACGGTGATCGATATTAAGAAGAGCTTGTAACTCTGCTGTGAAAATATAAATGGCAATTAAGCTATACAGAGTTTTCTGCGTTTCAGTGTCATGAGGATTCTGCCAACTATTGCATTCAATCTATGTTGCTTCGTGTTGTTATATATTCCCCTGATACTGGGTTTGCTAGTCAGTTAACTAGATTCTTTGTTATTCATACAACCATTTATTGAAGCCAATGGGAGCGTTATTTTCAGGTAAAGGTTTACCTAACATCTAACTCACTTGTTTCTTTATTCTTTTGAACGGGAATGGATTTCTCTTTTGTTTGTGTGGACATGTGAAACTTATTTGGATCTGAATGTCTTTCACTTTTGATACTAGCGGTTATGTTTTTGTTCATTAATTATTATTATAATTAGAATAATCATTATTGTTATTGTTATTACTATTATTATGTATTCATGTTTTTTGTTATTATTAATATTTTGTGTTTTTATCATAAAGTAAACTTTCTTTGGCGTGTACATACGTTTGCGATTTCACTCCTAGAGTTTAATACATTTTTGGGTTCTTTAAAGTGTAGGATAACTAAAGTATACACAGGTCGTTTTAGTTTCTTTATGTGCTGGTTTGTCGTACACTTTTCCACTCTACTATAGGCGACCGTATACTTTCCTTGAGTTCCCAGTTATTGTGCGCTAATGCTGTTTTTATTCGGCGTTTTGTAGACTATGGTTGAATGAGAAATTAGCTATCCCAAATTTTGAAGAACTCCAATTTTTATTAAACCACATAAGTTAAATTACAAACGTATGTGTACATAAACAAATTTTACCTTAGGATATCAGGAAGCGAAGTATAAATTCAAATCAATCTAAGCAAAAAATTATACAAATATCTGATTTATTCCAAAGATTAATTTTTGGCATGTATAAATACAATTTCGGACATCTGGCCCCATCTGGAGATATAGCTCAGTCTTAGAGCATTCGACCACAGATCGAATGAGCTCCAAGTTCAAACCCCGGTATAACTCGCCATTTTATATTATTTTTTTTATTAACGAGTTCAATTTATGAGAAAAGAAGAGGTACATTTAAAATCGCCGCAAATCATTTCTTCGTTTTATTATTTTAAAAATAAACATGAATCAGAAGTGACTTTTCGCTAAGTCCAAATATCATCTGACATGATACTGTAAACAAACACAGACAGAGTTTGATAAACGACATCATCATTATTTTTTTATGTTTTCTTTTTGCGAATTAGTAAAATATAATCAATAAAGGATTGATTCTATAATAATACATACGCAAACTGCATCAATTAAAATACTATGTTTAAGCATAACGTATGCCCGAGCGACACTAACATGACTAAGTGAAAGTATATATGTGGAACAAACTGGATTCAAGCTTACTACATCCAGACTGTCAGCGCCATTTCAAAGTGAATTGTGACAAAGCGACTAACTGCTGTACAGACGGACAGAGCCTATTTAGAGAAATGCAAGGTCGCGTATTACAGAAAATGCGCACGAATCTAGAAGAGAAAAGAAAAGTTGTTCTTGATGCGTGACCATTGTGGGTCAGCGAGTTTGAAAACCACTGGCGATTTATTTTATTTGCATGCAGAATATCAGCAATCGAGGAAAAAATTCTTGAATAGTCTGCAAGAAAACACATCCATATCAATGGATCTTTGCCAATTTCTTCTCGCGGCACGAGCACTCAATTAATTATATCCCCCCCCAAAAAAACTGCAAAGTAAAAATGCCTAATCGATAAGTTACGTTGTTTAAAATATAAAACGAATTTACTGAATACTAGAAAAGCAATATAACCCGTTGAATCCAAGACTGCGTTCATTTGAATCAGAAAAAAAGTGAGTTAAATATATAAATATCTAAACAAAATCCATGATTTGCTTCTTTTTGTATTACATGTTTTGATCGTACTGTTACTCCTACCTTGAGTGTTATTTGTGAAGCCTTTCGGTCGGTGCAGCCTTCGTCCTTCGTCAGGCATATTGATCGCCATCTTGAAAAAGAAAGAGAAAAAGTTACTAGCTCCGTAGATGGTCTCGTATTCTTGAATTGTTTTGTTATTTTGCCGTTGTTTCGCATGTGTGAAAAAATTGGTATACAAAAGAAGTAACTCTAATAAAGTTTGATAAGGATTTATTTTCATTTTACCGTTGAAATTTTAAAGAAGGGTGGTACAAATTTTGTCTTTTTTTATAATTATAGGTTTTCAAATACTGCCGATTTCTATGCTTGATCTGTTAAGTAATTTTTCTTATTTTAGCATATGTTCCGCTTCTTGAAGTCGTCTAACTCCCCGTCAATTTTTTTACCTCATTCCATAAAGGAAAGTGTGTTCTTTTTTCTTTCCATATGTGATCAGCTACTTCCAACTTTTTGATCGCCTTCCGTATCATACGACACCGCAGCAAAAAATAAAAACAGTTTCAAGAATACGAAAGCATCTACGGAGCCAGTAACTTTTCTCCTTTCTTTTCCAAGATGGCGAACAACATGTCTGACGAATATCGAAGGCTACACCGACGGGAACGTTGCACAAATAACACTCCAGATGATAAAAATAGTCCGATCAAAACAAAAAGAGAGAGACAGGAACGATAGAAATAGACGACATAGAGTATAAGGACAGATTATTGAATGACCTGGTGGAACGATGAAGCAAGAGGTGACGCTGTGATTTGTTCAACTCTTATTAAATATGAAATGTCAAATGACAGAAGAATGTATTGAAATAAATGTTTTCGATAACAAAAGAATGTGTTAGAAGAGTAATTTTTAAAACAATGTAACAGTTGAATATTAATAATGAAAGATTTGAATTGTAGTTTACAATAATAAAATATAGTAAACTAAAGGCAATATGATTGATCTGGTTATGTGACGTCCAATAACTAACAAAGAACAAATTATGATGGATTCACGGAAGAGACAATGCAGTCAGGAGTTATCAGAGCAGTCCGCCAGAGGATGGTGGAGGTAGAGTTTGTCCGTCAGTAAGGGGTAAAATTCCGCTGGTCCAACTGGAAGAATGTAAAACCTATAAATAAATACATAAAACTTCGAGGGAACCTTACAAATAAGAAATAAATGTTATATATAAAATATAACTTGATCGGTGCGAGTTTCTTAGGAAGAAAATGTCTTCATTTAAGCGGAACAACCACAAAGAACTATCAAGAATGTATGTGTTCTCTTTGTCTGGTGTGGCTCCTAGAAAAGGTGTTATTAGATTATATGGTATTATTAAATAATATTATGTGTCCAGTTTGATGAACTACTATCTACATGTGTAATTGTGTATGTGTAAACACTTTACACATTCACGTAGTCTCTTAATTAATGAACAGTATACAGAAAAAGAGAACATTGCCTATAGACAAATTTACACGTATATACACTAGCATACACAAAAGAAACGCTAGACGATATGGCTCAGTAGCAACACGGACACACGTAACAGGTACACATACATACACCACCAAGAAAAGTTATATATATATATATATATATATATATGCATTTATATATACACAAGTTATATAACAGATTTACACACACAAATCTTAGAAACAAATATATACACAGTTATATAACAGGATGCTAAACAACGTACAAAGAGAGAGAGTGAAAGTGATATATAAAAAGTTATAAAGAATTATCCCACTTGAGTTAATTACAAATTATGGCTTGTTACAACAATTTACATTTAATCCATACATCAATCCCTAAACAGAGAAATATTTTAACGTGTATTGTACATGACTGAAATATATGATCAATGGATATTTTGTAAAGAAAATTCATTAATAAAAAGAAACTTTCTTTGTATGTTTAAATCCTTTATAGCATTATATTTATTACGATATTGATTTGCTGGAAAGTCGTCCATGCGAAATAAAATTAGTTTGAATAAATTCAACAAATTTATAATCTTTTACTTAAATTATATTATCAAGACACACAGGGCATTTCTCGATAATCAATGAGGCCCCGTGTGAATTCTTGTTCCAAGCCCTGATTTCCTGTTTATTTTTTTTGTATTTATGTCTTATTTCTATAATTTTCAAGAAACAAAAAATATAATAATGTAAATTAAAAGGTTTTATTATATTATAAAAAGCAGTAACGAAGACCCCAAGGACAAAGGTCCCAGCAAAACATAAATAACCCAACGAAGAGCCTAACGGTTATTCATCGGTATCAAAATTTGAATTCAGGTCTCACCAGAATCAGAGAACACCCATACTAAGATCCACAGCTATACATGTTACCCAAATAGCTCACACATTACTGTAGGTAGCCATTATCGATCATCACAAGATCAGGGGTGGATTTATTGCTTCTGGGTCCCCCACCATCTCACAAAGTGTCCACGCGATAGAGAAATCGATGTATTAGATTCTTAGCTGTCGGAAAACACCGGAAGGAATGATCTAAGATTATTATGTATTTATTATGAATTTATTATGAATTTATTATGAATTTATCATGATAATGGATGATTATTATTATAAACAGAATTTGTTAATGATATTTAAGGAATGTTGAAATCTTGGTTGTTATTGTTATGGGAGTCAAAGTCAGGGATACTGAGTCGAGGTCAATAAAACAATTCTGTAAAGAATTCGGAAATCTATGGACAAAGTCAACTGGCAACAACGTAAATCTATATTCACATGTTTGAGAGCATGATACGTGACGTCATAGGAATATAGAGTAAAGTTTTGGGGACTAAAACGTCGGCAGTGAGAGAGCGGATCGAATCGGACGGTGATGGATCCGAGTAGAGAGGATGAGAATGCGTTAATGTGAGACCAACTGCATCTTTCCAATGGAGAAACATCCGAAATAAACGCTACAGAAAAGACAACCCGAGATTTGATTCATTGGGATTGAAACTTCTTCACAGCTGTTCTCGAGGATCCGTCAAATAAGATCAGGGATGAATCAGGTATGTTTCTCTGATTGGCTAGATTCTCCAGAGAATTGTTATGTGTCCCTTTCGATACATGTCTGTTGTTAAAATATATCTGCTGCTGTAATTTCTATGCATCTAGACATTACACGAGTTAGACACACATACGTAATATGTAAACCCACTATTTTATACACAACGAATATTGCACATTTGTTTTGGCACGTCTATGTCATACAGAACCCTCGACAATACTACATATTCCTTCTGGTGCCGTATACGTCATACAGACCCCCCACAACGGTGCCATATATATCATATAGACACCCCACAACATAACATGTTCTCAAGTTAGAGGAAGTTGCACGTTCTCGTTGTGATTTAGATTAGATGCGTGGCCTTACTCTCGGTTATGGTGGTTGTTCATGCAATTTAAAGCACGTTATCCGAACAGCAAAACCAGAACAAAAACCACGACCAGATCCTCTGGTGGTCTTCTCTAAAAAGATGATATTGTCAGGTATTAGATGATTACAAAGTTCTAAAAAAAGCCGTACAATATACAATGCCGTGGCAACAAAAGATGAGACTATATTCATTTGAAAGGCGTCAAACCAATCGTCTGTTAGAAAAATATCCCATTCGTATACCATGATTAAACACGCGTTAATAGTCAGTTTGTGTGCGTTTGGTTTCTTAATCCGGCAGGGGGCTGTGATGCGTCTAGTGTATTAGGTATAATTTAGTGTTAAGTTCATGCTTGCATGTCTTCTCGCTTCCAGCTAACACCGCTCGCTAACCTTGTGGTGAAAAAGGAGCAGCTATGCATAAGTCTTCCCTGCCAGCACATAGCCTCTCCATCATCAAGACTCGTACAGTGCCTCCACGTTAGATACACACGGTAACTGGTTGCCTTGTGGCCCCAGGCTAAACTTGTAGGAAATCTTGGAGAAGTAGGGGATTCCAGAGGTAGTGCGTTATGGCTCACCAATGTGTGGACATACCCTGGCATACTACCAATCCCTACCCCACTGTCTTGTGTATGCCTTTATTTGAGCAAAGACTAGGGGAACCAACACCCAAATCAAACACCACTGCTTTGTGGTCCTTATCACAGCAAAAGGCTAAGAGTTGGAAACTGTGACTTCAAATTTACTGCTGCCTCGCAGTTTTCCTTAAAACGCTATGGAACCTCACCCAGAAAGAAAAGACGAAGTAGCAGACACGATAGGGCGAATGTTTACCTCACTGAGATTACTTTCGGTCAGAAGCTGCGGCCTCCTCTGCTGCCAGTCGTCACGGGTTCGCTCCACTGGACATGAGCATTTGAGGTTCAAAGGGGGGTCTATCTGATGCGCAACAGATACTGCACCTAAACTGTGCAAGCAAGTTTTGGAGTCAAGGTGGAAAGTCCTGTGGTTATGGAGTGAGACTACGCCAACACCGAGGAATAACGCACTGAGGCCCCAACTAGTCATGACTGCATGATGATAATGATGAATAGTCAGTTAGAGAAGAAAACCCCCTTTATTTTTATATAGTGGATAACAGTTTCGTTGAATCATCATCATCATCATCATCATCATCATCATGATGTTAGCTCATTATTTCCTTTCTCTCCTTAGGAGATGCTCTTTCTTCTATCACTTTATAAGATGAACTTATTTCCCCTTTCTTTCTGGAGAAACCTCCAGTGATCTACACTTATGAGGGGCGCGGGTGGCTTATAGGGAGTTAGCAAGATTAGAGTTCTTCTTGCTTAGGATCGTAGTTGACGTACCGCAACCTTGGGAGTCTTTTTATCGGTCCGCAGTGAGAGAGCTTGTTCCAAACCTGCTTTTTTTCTTCACTCAACTCGCGGCTGCTGCACTCTCGACTTCTGCTCTTTCTTGACTCTCAAAATTCGCTCGTGCACGTCATTTTGTAGATGCGTAACGGGTAGAGTCGGACTCCACCGGATGTACACTCCAGTCATTAACTGATCGCCTCTCACGCTCATATTCTTTCCTTTTGGTCACTTTCCAATCATACGTAAGCCTCCCCCATGGGAATTTCTCGGCGGTTCTGCGAATTGCGACCCAAATGTCATCATCAAACGCCAAAGCCAAACAATATTTCCGATACATTTCCTAGTATTTCACTGATTCATTGGAAAAATAGTATTAGTATTAATTTGTTATTATCAACTCATATGTGTTCAGTTGAAGTTATTTCCCCTTGCTTTGAGTGAGTTACTAACTAGCAAGGTAGAGCTAGCAGGGCAATCTGGAATTTCCTGGTATCTTACACATAATAAAAACTTTACCTAAGCTTTATTATAAATGCAATATGCAAATAAGTTAAATTTATAAATGCTATCACATGTCACATACACCTAAACAGTACATGTGGCCTCTATTGTATAAAATTGAAATAACTTAAAATCGGGCATTTAGGCACCATTTTTCTGCATTTTTAAGATATTTCGTATTCCGTAGTCCACTTTGAAACGCATAACACCTAATGGTATCAGTAGACATCACACTTAATTCCCAACCCCAAGGTGAGTAGCCATCGCTCAAAACGACAAGGTACTACAAATAAGCTTACTAGAAAGTGATCAAAGAACACATCATAGATGCCCCATGAGCCTATATCTTCACTCTTCCTGCCGAACAGTGTGCCAATGAGACAACGGATGTATTATAGCTTCACTCACCTTCATGGTTCACTACAGATTGTGCAGCTGCTATTGCACAAAAACAGCATGCATTCCACCGGTTTGTACATCATAAGTCAAATAAAAGTAGGCAAAGATTCATAGATGCGAGAAATTATTGTAAAAAGAAATAGAGACAGCTAAAAGAAGGCATGCTGAAATAATCAGGGAACGCATAGAATCGAAAAAGATAGAAACTCGTGATTTCTGGAAAACCTATAATAGTGTAGTGAGTAAAGGGTAATTAATAAACAACCAGAAGATCGCATGCAAGGCAACCGAGAAGGCAGAACTTCTTGCCCGGCGATTCGCCTCCAACTCCACCTTAGAGTCAACAAACAACTCTCTCCTAAATTTCCCTAAGCTCTCTGAAGCCACACTTGATCTGAAAATCACCCTCGATATCATAAAAACTTAGACACCTGTAAGGCATGTGGGACGTATCTTATTCCTGCTATACTAATTAAAAAATGCTCAGCTGAGCTAACCCTTGTACTTTCCAAGCACTAGAACACATGCTTTTCTGGATCTTGCTTCCCTAATAGTTCGATGATGGCTATTGTGGTACTAGTACAAAAACAAGTGAAAAGACTTACCCTCTCAATTATCGCCCTATCAGTCTCCTTCCCATCTTCGTTAAAATCTTTGAGAACTTAATCAATTAAGTACTAGTCAAGCCCTTTGCAAAATATAATCTTCTCTGATAAAAAGAATGGATTTATCCAATGTCATTTTACTGCATATATTTTAACAGTCATTTATGAACGCTTATACGACGCACGAGCGATAAGGCGAGCGAAGCCGGAGCTGTAGCCCTTGATATGTCCAAAGCAATTGACGAAGTCTGGTATAAAGGGCTAATAATGAAAATTAAATCATATAGTATTACTAGACGAATACTAATTATAATTATATCATTTTTAGACAATGCGACCATCCAAGTTATCGTAGGTGGACGTTCATCTAAACAGGATAACATTAATTCGGGAGTGCCTCAGTGGTCGATCTTTAGACCACTATTGCTAATATTTATTAACGACCTCTCTAATAATATTGTGTTCGAGATGGGTATATTTGCTGATGATAAAACTCTTTGTGATATGCGCGAAGGAAGAACGTATGCACACAAATTAAAGGCAATGACTGAATCTTTAGAAAATGAGTTCCAGACCGTATTGGAATAGAGCCCTAATTAGATGTTAACATTTAATGCTAGTAAGACTAAGCTGCTCTCCTTTAACAATTACAAGAAGCTTCTCCAACCACTGATATCCATAACAAATGACGCCCTTCCTTAGAACTCTTTCTTAAAACTCCTCGGCCTAACATTCACAGGCAATATGAACTGGAACAAATATATTACGGACATTGCCAAGGCTGCTGGAAGGAAGCTGGACTCCGTCTATCGGGCGAGAAAACTACTTACACATGAGAGAGTCTTCTAGTTCTACAAAGCAACTATTCGCTCATTTATGGAGTATTGTTGGATAGGGTAAAAAAAGTGTCCTCAATCTAATAGGTTCTGTTTTATCAATTACGTCCCAACCCCTTATCACATCGCCGCAATGTTGTATCTTTGTGACTGTTTTACACATATTTTAATGGAATGTGCGCTGATAAACTCATTGCACTTGTGCCCGTCTCGACATACATATCCTCGACAAGCCCGCTACTGTTCTCATCTTGAGTGCTATTTTACACCGTTTCAGTCTGTCCTTCTTCAGATGTATATTGTCGAACACAAGAGGTTTTCTGTCACACTCGGGAATCTGCACAGAATCTTTAATTCAATTTACGGGGGTAGCATGCTCTTGTTCTGTTAGAAATGAGTGGGTATAAATTATAAGTAATTTGTAATTGGATTTTGAGTATCGCCTAAACTGAAGATTGAACCTCCAACTTCTAAAAGAATGTAACTTACATCCGAATATTAACAAGTACTTTATCTATTATATCACGGGTATTATTGGACAAGAAACACCTCTAGAAGGTCGGTGGTTAAATCTACCGAAATGTTGTGAAAATAATACTTAAAACGAGAACAATAGTCCGAAGAATCGCGATAATATGAGGGCATTTTGACTTTAATGTTAGTGCGAGAAATGAAGCCAACTCATTATTCATATATTTATATTGTATAGGATTTAAATAAGAAATGGTGCTTGAGAGCTAATTGAAGATACCCGGGGCTGCGGTTCTCTGTAAATAACTATGATTTAAAGAACAAGAAGGTATCAATCTTAAACTAAATCGATCACATTCCTTTATTGATTAATTGTTCGTTTCAATAATGTTATGAATTCTCAGTGCAAGAAATCTATCGATTATTTTCATTTTATTTCTCGTCTTTAGAGCTCTTGCCGTTAAATCACCATCTTGCTTCATATATTCAACTTTGATTGGTCCGCATAAATATAATCACAAACCTAAAACAATATGGTGGACACATGAAAAAAAAAATGAAAATAAAACAGCACAAAAACATATTTTCATAGAATATGTTCATTCGATTTACACTTTTAAAGATTGAAACCTACCCATCTATTAATTATTGAATAAAGCTCAAGTTAATAAACCTTTGCGCTCTTGATATTTTTCTTATATATTTTAACTAATCATTTCTCTCCGATAGGCTCATAAGAGTAGTGATAGATGGACAAAAATCGGAGGCCTGCAATATAAATGCTGGAGTTCCTCAGGGGTCAATCCTGGGCCCAACTCTCTTCCTGATCTGCATCAATGACCTCCCTAAACACATACCTAAATCATTCGTTGACATCTATGCTGATGACACGACCATCTACGGCAACGCATCAAAGGCTGTAAATGACAAAGTTCTCTCTGATTCTCTCTCCTCTGATCTCGAGCGCGTGGTTCAGTGGGGGAAGATGTGGCTGGTTACCTTTAATGCATCCAAAACCAAACTCCTATCCTTACATCATCAAGGTTCTGATCCCCATCTGGCATAAATTGTGATGGATGGCTCTCGTCTGGGTGAGGCCCCGTGTTTTGACAAGCTTCTGGGTTTGACCTTTACTCCTGATCTGAAATGGAGCACGTACATCAAGTCTGTTGCCAAGGTCGCTGGAAAGATGGTGGGGCTTCTACCGCTCCAGAAGATATCTCACTACTGATGCAATTCTCTATCTATATAAAAGCCAAGTACGTCCAAGTACAAATTGACTTCGTGGCTTAGTGGGGGATGCCCTTTTCTCTACCCTGCAACCTCTCTCCCACAGAAGAGACGTTGCGAGCCTATCCTTGTTTTATCCTTATTTCCATGGCAGGTGCTCGTCTGAACTCCAATCACTGGTCCCCCCTCGCCAATCTTTCACGAAAAACACCCGTCTAGCTGAATCCACTGTGAAAAATTTCCCCCACTCTATATCTGTGCCTAAATCAAAACGCGGATTCCATGAACAAAGCTTCTTTCTTAGAACTGCACGCCTGTGGAACTCTGTTCCGTCTGCCTGCTTCCCACCGGACTACAACTTGGATGTCTTCAAGTCCAACGTTAACAAATTCCGAATGAACCGCCCCCTTAAGTAAACACTTCATCAAATCTCCACACTAACGTAATGTACTTGCAATAACCCTTATCCCTGAGTGGCTTCCGGGCCTTGATAAGTGATAAGTGGTGATCACTGTGTAAAAAAAAAACAAAAAAAACTAGCCTGGTGCCCGGCGTTTCCCTGCGTTGCCCCGCGTTACCTTGCGTTGCCCTGCATTTCCCGGCATTGCCCGGCGTTGCTCGGGTGTTTGAAGGTGTGTGTTGAGCAAAAAATAAAAAATAAAATAAATACATAATAATTTAGTAGGCAGGCAGGCAGGCTCGAACCCGTACAACGAAGCAGGAAAAGAACGTGAAAAAAAGAAACGTGACGTCTTTGCTGTTGTGATCATCGCAAAACAGGAAGTGACGAATATTTAAATTAAGACCAGTCAATCGAAAAGAGGGGATGACTTTCGAAAATATCAGCGAAAAAAAGCGACCCCTTCTGGTAGAAAAGTGCTCAGTTGAGGGTGAAGGAATTAATGTTTGTAGCAAATTCTTCGATATTTGTTGTCAGACGGATTGAGCATCAAAACGATACTAGTCTCGTGAAAATCTGTGGCCTCTGTCGAAAGATTTAGCCAGACATACATACATGCATACATACATACATACATACATTTAAACAGACAGGTGAGATTTATATAACAGATTATGCAAACTGGTTGTAAAATTAATTGTAAGTTTTAAGATTGAGATATATTTGGAATAAGTTCAATATTTATTGTTCTATTACATATCTCTTTGGAAGATAGGATGCTCTGTTTATGTAATTGACGATCCCATTCTCATGTGGTTGATAAAGAGAAATATAATAAGTGAGAGTTAGCCTTGAGAAAGATGGCTGATTTTGGATTTTGTATTGTTTACTTGGATCTAACTGACTTTGCAAGAAATCCAACAGGTCAATTCTTCTTCTAATTCCAAGCTGAAATGGGACAAATATACTGAATTCCACTTGTAGAAACGCGATTTAAATATGTAAAAATAAAGACAGAACATATATAAACACTAGGACATTTCTTTTATACTGTTATGTCTAGGGTTAGACACACAGCATATATTGAAACAAAACTAAAAGAAGGAGTCTTAAAGAAAAATACATTTTTTAGACATAAACGATGAAACCAAATATTTACAAGAAAAGGACGTAAGAGAGGTAATCCAGGGCTTTTGTTACAATAGTTTTTAGCGGTGTAATTACCAAGTTTAAAAAAATACAATATCTTACTTTTGTCAGAATATATGATCAGAAAATCAATATTTACCAAGAGTCTGGTCTTTTTGTGAGGGTGTGATTTTATTCAAGGAAATTTGATGATGTCATAAATAGTTCAACTTAACGTTCCTTCTCAGAACTGATTTAACAACTAAAGGTATAACGCTATTAGCATCTATTTATGATCAGGTGGATTGGAAACTTTTAAAAATTAAAAAATAGAACACCTCGACTTTGGAACAATCTGAGGCTCTCATAAAACATTTTTCTATCCTATTTTAGATCTCTACAGCCGCTAAAAAGAATCTTTCTAAGTTTTATATTAAAAGTTTTATATTATTATATATCATATAATATATTAAATATTATATAATATATTTTAGATTATGATATATTATAATAATAATTTTATATTATTATTATTTGAATTTATATATATTTATATATTATATTTACATTATATTTTATATTATTATTTATATGAGATAATTTAATTCTTTTTTTCGGAGTAAAAATGGTAATTCCTTCATATTTAAACAGAAATGCTGTCTTATAACGACACTTCCCCTTTCAAAGTAAAAGTTTTGAAATACAGACTTTTATCCTAGAGCTTGGTTTATAGGGGGGCTCAGATAAAACTCTTGAATGTGAAAACATACATAATATAGATATTTTGTTTAAATATAGAAATACACATTATCATAGTGATTTGTGCACTTCTTAAAAAAGAATATCTAATATAAAGAAAACGTGCAACAAATCGAAATCTTTGTTATTGTTCATTTTTGTTCTTTTTGTTTCTGTTAATGAGAAATTTAGGTATCAGTACATTTAATACATATACAAAAGTTTCGTTTAATTTTAACAGTGTAGCTGGTCTTTAAGTATTTATGTTTTATAAAATTTGCTTGTTTGTTTTATCTCTAGTAACTACACAGACTGGGTATAAGTTTTTATCTTCTTTTGATTTGTCACTTTATTCACTTAATTCTACTTTATCCGGAATTATTGGTTTTGCTAATCACCTTTATCACCTGCTAATTACCTTTATCACCTGATAAATCGTTACCTAAGAGTGACGATACACCTTTTACTGGTAAAGTGGGTCGAACTACGACTATGACGAAGTCATTTATTAACTTTTATTTAATATAGATTTTATAAAGTGGGACTCTCACAACACTTAACTCTATTCCCTGTAACAAAACAAAATCTCCCGTGAAGGTAAATTTAGATAATATACTTTCTAGCAATAGAGTCTGAAACGCACCTGTGTTTCGTAAGATTTTTACGGATGTAGCTTTCCGGAGATCGTTTATGAAAACAGAACCATGGGATATAAAATGGTTGGCATATTTATATGGATGGATCGTGAACGTTTTTCTCTGTATCTGATCTCGAGAGAGGCGACTGAGAGAAAGGATGTTTTTAAAAATTGTTTGCAAGAGCATAATGTGGGCACGTTTTATTTATTTGCTGATCTCTTTTTCGTATTCTGCACTGAGATATAATCTAATTATTTCTACCACAATATGCACATGGAATTTTTTTTAATGTTTTGGAAAAGAACTATTAGATATATGTCTTACTTTTTTCTTTAGATAATTTTTATGAAATAAGTTATGAGCGTGAGACGAATGAATGAATGATAATCTGAATGGTTATTGGTCTTTTTAGTCTTTACATTACTCTTTCTTGGTGTTATGTTCCTATTTACAATGCCTCCCCACGGGACAGAGTTAGACACCAGGGTCGTTTTTTTATGTGGAGAAATGGAACAAAAATAAAAATTGTCTCAGTCGTGAAGGATTTCTCCTCCACTGACAGAGAACAAGAAATTGAAGTGCAGCATCTGAAGAACAGATACTACACTTTGATCTTGTTCTTGGTGTTATGTTACCCGCGACTATAGTAGCCGCGCTAAAGCTTATTTATTTATCGTCTAGATGTATATCAGTTTCTTTATCTCCACATCGTTTAAAGTTTTCTATTAAAATAAACTGATATAATTCATCGTAAGTATTGTTTACTTTTTTCTCCCTAACCCTAACCCTAAGCCTAAGCTTAACCCTAACCCTAACCCTAACCCTAAGCCTAACCCAAACCCAAACCCTAACCCTAACCCTAACCCTAACACTAAACCCTAAGCCTAGGCACCGCCAAAAATGGCCGCAAAATCAAGTTGTTGTTGTTTTTTAAAACTAAATTACATTTATTAAAATCCATTATTTCTGAGTAACTTTTTTTTTCCAGAAAGATAAAACCCTGAATTTTATCATATAGAAACAGAATAATGTAAAACTTTTTCTACTATTTTTAATTCAATTTTAAATGTTAAATTTTCCCAAAAAGTTAACAATTGTTATTTTTTGTCTTGCACAAAAAACGTACTTAAATATTAAAAAAAAAGGGTTTTTGAAATAATTTATTTATTCATTTATTGTCTAACTAAGATTTAGGATGATTTTCTAAGAGAATATGCAAAAATATTATAATATAAGTACCTGAATTTCAAATAATTCCACTTATTCATATATGTAACCAGATATTTCGCGTCGCCGAAGAGTTCAGATCGACTCTGTTTACGTTTTCTTTCGATGAGACGAAAACTATGGAAGACTAAACAGGCCAAAAAAACTTATTTTTCAGTGACGAAAATTTCAATGTATTATTAAGCTGAGGCTGGCCAGTACCAGATGGGTGACCATTTGTATGAGTTTGGTTTTTAATGTGTATGTGTGTGGGGGCCAGGCTCCCCAAAATGGGGGGAGGGGGCAATTTAAAGCAGAATAAAAAAAAATTATTTCAGCGCTTTTGGTCCACCGTAGTCGAAAGGCGGCAAACGTTTTCAAACGAGATCGAAAAAAATTATGCTATTTTTAACACAAAGGGCACAATATTTATCGAATTTTTTTTTTTGTATCGATTATTCAAAGCATGCTCTGTTTAATAATGGTCATGCATTATTCGGCTCGCTAAAAAAAAATTGTTAATTTATTTATCAAAAATTTTAAAATGGCTTTTTTCGTATAAATATAAAAAAATTTTTTTTTTTGTTTTGCTTAACTTAAATTAATTATTTTACTTAACATATTCACCGAATTTCATACTTCAAAACTCAAAAGCGGGATAATTAAACACAATCGAAGTTCTGATATTCAGACGTCAAAATAAGGTATGCAAACAATTTTTTTTTTTTTTTTTTTTTAATCTATAATTCTGTCCCTTACAACAACACAATATGTTTTGTTCAGTTTCAAATGATTATTTTAAGCATATTTGTTCCCACTTCAAAACAAGGGGGGGTTTTGTAAGCAAAAAAAAATATATATATAAATATCGTTTATGAAAAATAAGTACACTGTTATAAAGTTCATTCTTCTCCTAATAATCGCTGAAAATTTCGTATTGATCGGATAATTACCTGATTTTTGGTAGATTTTTAAAAAGACGGTCCGTCAAAAAGTACTGACCTGCCCCCCCAGTTTTGGCGGTGCCTACCTAAGCCTAACCCTAAACCCTAAGTCTAACCCTAAACCCTAAGCCTAACCCTAAACCCTAAGCCTAAGCCTAACCCTAACCCTAACCCTAAACCCTAACCCTAACCCTAACCCTAAGCCTAAGCCTAACCCTAAACGTAAAAAATCTCCTACGAAAAAATAAAGGCAGCTTTTATTTTATTTGTATTTTTTATTTTAATTGATTTAATAAATATATATATTTCTTCTTAACATGTTTAGTTAGGATATTGTAAACTTCGTTATTTCTTATTTTTTTGTTTTATTTCTACTTCCTTTTTATTTTTTATTATTTTTAAAAGTCTGTTATATTCTTTATTTTTATTCTTTATTTTGTTTATTTGGTTTATTTTAAAGTATATATATATATATATATATATATATATATATATATATAAATATATATATATATAATTATTGTTTAATTTTTAATTTACTTATATTTTTTAACGGTTACGAACGTTGTGTTTTATGTATTTTAGATTCTAAACGATTTAAACAACTGCTTTGTTTTTCGGACTTTAAAAAAAAAAAAAAAAAAATCCAACATCCTTTTGCAATCAGCACTGTTGTCCAGTGGATAAGGAGGTTTCCTCATATAAATTAGTTTTGAGATTTGCGTATACCTACCGATGGTATTTTTTTTTGTAATTTTGGCGAATAATTATATTAAAACAAAAAACAATTTCCTTCTTTCGATTTTTCAGTGTTTTAAAAACCCAATCAAATTCCCGTCCGATTACGACTCTTTAATTAAACAAACAAATTAAAATAAACTTTCGTTCATTAACATTAATTTACATTTTTCTTTTGCATTTAAATAGGGTTAAAATATATTAGAATATTTTTTGTTTTGTATTATTTTTCGGCATTTTTTTATCGGCGGTTAATTGAATTAAAAAAACATTCTTTCGAAGATTACGTAAATCACTTGTTTTTTTTTTACATCGTAACTGTGATAGTATGTAACATACTATTCCATTAATAATTGTGGGGAAAATAGAGAATCCTTACCGCAAAAAACGTGCTCGTATCTGTCTTTTGTGCGAGCTGAGAAGGAAAAACAAAGAGCCAAGATGGCGACTATGATCTTTTAATGTTCACGGTCTCGAAAAGTTCTCGAAAAATTGCGTCTCATACGTGATTTTGAGATGTGCCCGGGACCATAAAAGCAAGTTGTTGGGGGAGGTGGGCAGAAACGTTCAGACCTGTATAGAGTGAACATCGTCAGACTTTTCCGGACTTGTTTACATTGGGCTTGAAGACAATGATATTGTAGTTGGTCAAGAACCAAGCTAGCAGAACAGTGTTCCATATGCGGACAGTTCTCAGAAAGAAGCATTCAGACCTGTGTAGAGCGAACATCGTCGTGCGAATCAGACGTTTCTGATTCAATTATGTAAAAAGACGTAACATTCGAAAATGAAACTGACAGAAGTAACCCAGAAATCATTTGGCAAAGATTTGAAGAAAGATTGCAGCAAAAATTGCTCGTTTTTATCTGCGTCAATATAACTAAGGAAATTAGAGAAGTTCGATGACTTTCTATCCAGGTAAAATTACAGAGATTAAAGTGCAAATTCCAAGATATCCAGGAAACAGAGGAACAACTTATAGAACAGGTCATATCTGTAACGAAGCTTCCAAAACTTCCAAAACAACTTCTAGCAAAGGGTGAAGATTAAACTCTGAGAGAAGGTAAAACCTGTGGCAGGACACATGAAACTTCCATATACCACATGAGAAAACTAGCATACTGTTGCATAGGGATCGGACCTTTTTAAGATGACGGGGTACATATATACGATGGTGATGAGGGAGAGAAGATATTTATACACTTTACAGGCTGTGGTTTCTTATAACATATATCGTAGGAGAGAGGGGGTGATCAGTGCTTTTAACACAGGAGGGGACAGGCATTACTTATGATGGAGAGACACATTACTTAAGATGAGTTATACAAAGTTCATTAATAACGATGATTTCACATTACCTTCAATATGGTATAATTATGACACGAAGACGGCAGTTAAAAAAATATGAGGTGTTCTTTTATTCCATTTGACCGGTCGAAATGATAATGACATCCAGGAATTCAAAGTCGTTTCTACGTGTTTAATTTTCTAACCCTTCGCTTCTAAAGGGGGACCCTCCTCATGTAAGCTCTGTCCTGCTGACTGTGCTGACTTCGATCTTCGTCTCTCCCTAACTGATCTTTTCTCTAGCTTCTATATTGAGAATTCATTGTTGCTATGATGTCATGTATAACTCTACAACGTGATCGACTCACGTGGAGAACTCACGTGGCTTAAACATACATTTTTCGACCTAACTTATTTTTCCATATGTTTAAATTGCATTGTTTTTTATTTCCTAGCTGACCTTTTTTTAATTACGTTTTTAAAAAAAGAGTTGGACAATCAAAACTCCTTTTACAACAACATATCTAACCTATTTTATGTGAAACAGAACAATGCCAAATTCCTTTCTGAATCTATTTCTGAACCTTGCTTACAAGGTTCGAATCTCGGCCTATCCTAATCTCATTTTTACTTATCTAATGTTTTTCTTATTTACAAGAAAAGCGCCCTTTTCTTGTAACATGACCTAGACGAACGGAAAGAGAAAGAGATAGATGCAGTAAAATACAAGCATTATAAACGATGCGGTAGTTCTCAGCTCAGTAGAAAATGTCCAGCATGGGGTACCATATGTTAAGCTTGTGGACGGAAAAACCATTGGGCCAAAGTCAGCACTAGTAAAAATGAGAAAGCAGCAAGGCATGTACCAGCACTCACAAGATGGACGGAAGCAAATAGTAAATCAGAACGTCAAGAAATACAAAGAAACCAGTGATCAACCAGGAACACAGCAACCTGGAGAATGAAATGATATTTAAGAAGTTTGAAAAAATACCTTTCGACTCTTTCCACAAAGTGACCGTTTAATAGAGATTTTCACAAACCCTATTATACAAACTTACTAACTTTTCAGGCACCTACTTTTAGAAAGTTAAAGTTGATACAGGAGCCGAAGGCAATGCACTTTCGTTACGTACCTTGCGAAAGGTCTTCCCACATCTGATTGCAGCAGGATAGCTACTCTCCAGTACAAAAAAGGGTGCACCAACTGTTTTAAGAGCATATAATGGTTCTAATATTAAACAGCACGGATCCACAAAAATACCTTGTTCATACAAAGGAAGATGGAAAACACTCAAGTTCTTTGTTGTGACAACAGACGAGCCTATTATCATAGAACTACCTTCGTTCAGAGAGTATAAACTGGTAATTCTACATTGTCCAATCCAGGAAACCCATTTCAATAAGATCAACACAGGATCTGGTAAATATGTGTCCAGACGGTTTTCGGAGTATCGGTAATTTTGAGGGAGAATATCATATTGTCGTGAAACCAGACAACCACCCTGTTTCTGCACAGAGAAAATTTCCTATGCATATGAGGCTACTGATGAAAGCGCTCAATATTCTTAGTATCGCAACTGTGTCCAAACATAGAGTGTATCCGTTCTAGTGTTATATAAAGACAAAACCGGAAGAAGTTTCTACTATATTAGTTTGCCAAACTCACACAATATGTTATGCTATTGAGGTATTTTTATATACTTTTTATTATTACTAGCATTTAAGCCCGGCGTTGCCTGAGTGTTTGGGGGTGTATGTTGAGCAAAAAAAAAAAAAAAAAAAAAAAAAATCGGTCAATTTTTAAAACTTTGACCCCTATTATGACCTCTTAACATTTATTGTTTTGGGTTCAAATCAAGTTATTAAGTTAGATCCATGTTCAAGGAACTTATATCTAAAATTTCAAGTGTTTTAGACCGAAAATTGTCGAAGGAGTTTGGTAGAGTTCTCAAAGGTCAAATCGTTGAACTTTGACTCCTTCACAGCCAAATTTCTAGCTGAAACCGATCCGAAAGATTTTCCCAAATCTCAGTACCCTGTATATCATATTTCGAGTCTGTAGACTTAAAATTGACAGAGTTATTGCGTAGGGAAATGTATACACACATACATACAGACAGACAGACAGATACGTTCAATTTTATACATATACTAGCATGGGTGCCCGGCGTTGCCCGGGTGTTTAGAAGTGCATGCTGAGCAAAAAAAAAGTACATTTTTTAAACTTTGACCCCTATTATGACCCCTTAACATTTATTATTTTAGGCTCAAATCAAGTTATTTAGTTAGATCCATATCCAAAAAACCTATATCTAAAATTTCAAGTGTTTAGACACAAAATTGTCAGAGGAGTTTGGCAGAGTTCTCAAAGATCAAATCGTTGAACTTTGACCCCTTAACAGCAAAATTTCTGGCCGAAAACCGATCACATCGATTTTCCCAAATCTCAGTACCCTGTATATAAAAATTTCGATTCTGTAGACTAAAAATTGACAGAGTTATTGCGTAGGGGAATGTACACAGACACACAGACACATTCACTTTTATAGATATATAGATATATAGATAGATTACCAGCTCGAATTAGCCGTCTTTTCCTATAAGTATTTATATTGGATAGTCTATCTCTCTCTTTCCCTCTCTTTCTCTCTCTCTCCACACACACACACACACACACACACACACACACACACACACACACACATATATATATATATATATATATACTAGCAAAAGTACTCGTTGTTGACTGGGTTCAAAAACAGCCTACAGAAAATGAATTCTGATTTATTAAAGTATGATAGGTTATGAAAAGGAAGGGTTATAAAGAGATAGCTTCGAATTTGAGGTTATCAAAACCAAAGCAAAATATGATGAAAGTAAAAATAAAATAGATAAACCCCATAATTTATTATACCATACCTGTTCACACTGAAACACTTATCACAATATTCTGTGGATCTATATTAAAGATCCTTGTTAAACTTTGTGAGATATTTCCATTCTATGGAGGTCAGGCGCGAACGAACACCCCATAATTTTATTATACCATATTTCTTCAAACTGAAACATAATTATCAAAGTATACTTACGCAGATAGATATGAAAAGTCTTTATTAAAGTTTGTGCCTATTCCCATTATATGGAGACCAGGCGCGAACGTAGACCCCACAATTTTATTATACCATCTCTATTTAAGTTAAAACATACTTATCAAAGTATTCTGATGTACATCTATATCAATTTTTTAATTTTTTATTTCCATACTTTGAGGACCAGGGGCGAACGCCGACCCCACAGTTTTAATGAATCACCGTTCTGCTAAATCAAACATACCCATTCCTGTGTCTCGATACATCTTCTATCATTATATGTAATCAGTTTTTTAAAATAGTCAACCATATAGAAGCCTATTCATCACCAGACACACACACAGACATTCAGCTTTATATTATAGAAAATATATATATTAACACACACACACACACACTCACACACACACACACACATATATATATGTATATATATATTGAATAGAAAGAAACTCATTGTCTTATAATATTTACATATAACGGTGAAAATACTATTTCAGACAAGCTTTGCAGATGAACAAATAGATATAACGTCTTTTTATAATCGATTAAACATATATAAATTGTGAAATCATTATTTTATTTTTGAATCCAGTGATTGAAATACAATTTCAAAACGAAGCATGATAAACCGACTTATCGCATTTATTTACTTCTTTTTTTATGGCATTAAGATGTTGGACTACATCGTAAAATTGGAATAAAAAGCCAGTAAAAGAACAGAGCTGGCTTCTAAAAATAGCATTGGTACCTTCGTCGGTATTCAACACAAAGGGATTTCAGGCAATTATCAATAAAGTAACCACTTCACCAAGAAGGAAGTTACGGACTGGAAAGGTAGAACTCCTAGGACTATTTAAAACATATACCACAACCAACCCGCCCGAATCTCTCCGAATGTTTGTCGAGAATCTATTCTCGCCTGCTATTTAGGCGAACAATTATAAGAAAAATTTTCTAATTAAAAAATTTTGGGATCTGCTTTTATCCTCGTGTGGCTTTTGGCGTTGGCAAATAGTGAACCATTAAAATAAAAACGGACGCACCAAAAGAAAGATTTGTAATATTTCAGGCTTGCAGTATATTCTTCTTCTTGCGACTCCAGCGCCCTATACAGTGAACGGCCTTAGGATCTCATTGCTTAACCTCATACAGTCTCCCATTTTCTCCGTTTGCCGAAATAGCTTGCAGTATATTATTTTTTACCTTCTTTAGAATTTTCGGTATCGAAATTTCAAGGCACAGCTAATTATTTTTCCTCTTATAGTTCTCGGTCTTTAAAGTCAATAGACATCTGTTGAAACTCACTTCTGCCAAAAAGGATGCCTTTCTCTGATTAACAGACTTTTTATCAAAACCGTCCGCCTTTCATATGTATATTGCTCCCTTATGAGATCACAACCCTATCAGTTAAATAACGGCCATTTTTCTTCTTGCTTGACGCGAACACTGCATGCTGTACAATAAATCAGGTTTGTACTAATTTTTAATAACAAGACTAAAATAATTCAGCGGCTAAAGTGCTGTTTCTGACGTAAACTTAGCAAGTCAACAAAGACATATAATTTCTTTGTAGAATCGATTGAACGTATTTAAATCGCGGCATCATTATTCAATCTGTGAATCCCATGATTAAAATGCAATTTCAAAGTTAAGCATGATAAATCGACGGATGAATATAGCTTCTTGTGGAGACAATTAGACGCTTGAAAATTTAGAAATCCCAACTCAATCTGTGAACACGGCGATGGAAATTCTGTTCCAAATTAAAGTGTGACAATCCACCGGAAGGACAGACTCTTGCAGAGACAATTGGGCGCTTCAAAACTAAGACATCCAGCGATTGAAATTATATTCCGAATTTAAGTGTTATAATCTAACGGACAGGCAGATTCTTGTGGAGACAATTGGACCTACCTAAACATAAACATTTCCGTTCAACGATTAAAATTCTACTTCGATCCTAAGCAAGACAGACACAGGGATGGACGCAGGTGTTTAATAGAAACCATTGTAAAACAATTTGGTGAACTTATATATTTCTATTAAGTTTTTTTAATGAAGCAATGGATATGCTATTTTAAAATTAACAGTGACATCCCATCTTGCAATTAAAGCTTCCTCTGTGAAGGATGTTGCACAGTCCTAAATGAAGACTAAATTTAAGAGTGTAAAATTCCATATACAGGATAATCTCAAGTGTGAGTAACGTTCAAGCACGGTTGAAACATCCTACTTTCCTCGCAGCAGACTTGGTAATTACCTCAATGTATTTGTTCCAGTTCATGTTGTTTGTGACTATTAAGCCTAGAAGCTTGAAGGTAGTAGTGTATCTTTAGCCATGGCAATCAGTGGTTAAGATAATCTTAGTCTTGCCAGCATTGAACATTACCAACTAGTTTTGGCCCCATTCCTCTACAGACTGGAGGTATTCTTCTAGTTTTAGCCATTTTCTTAGATATATATTCATTCATGTTCCCTTCGAGTCTGTTATAGAGCGTAGTGCCATCAGCGAATATACCCATCTCAGAGATATAAATAAAGTTTATAAATATCACGAATAATAAAAGTCCAAGGATTACCCCCTGTGGCACACACGCATTTATATCACGTTGTTCAGATGTACAACCTAGATTTTTCTGTTATCTGAGTATGTTAAGTATGCGTCTAGTAATAACATACGATTTGATTTTGATTAGAAAATCATTGTGCTAAACCCTACCAAAGGCAAATATGTTAAGCCGTATATTGAGTTTGCGAATTCAACGATTAAAATACTACAGTTGCATGTTAGCACTTCTGGTGTATTGCCGAATTATCTGAGCAAGAAGATTATCATTATTGACGTGTAGATTGAATTAAATTTGTTTTAAAGAGAAAAATGTTTTCAGAAAAAATGAATGTGATTAATACCTAGATACAAATATCGGCTGATAAGATATTTTGTGGACGTGCAAATAACGTAATCACAAAGAAATAGAAGTAATATATACACGGACGTTAGTTAGAATGGTTGGAAGTCAGTCGAGGAGGACAGTAGAGGAAATCAGTCGAAAAGTTGGTAAGAAGACTTCATGGAAGCCAGTGACGTCAAGATCCAAAATCTGAAAAGACGTAATCTCCGAAATGTTGACGATGTGTGATGAAATGTTAGATGAAATGTAATTTAATGTCGTGTCATGTTTCGAAGAAACAGGTATGTGAATTCATCCCGGTTGTTACGCTCATGTTAAATATTTCTCTGTCTCTTACATGTTGAGAGACTCTGTCTATTATATAGATTACTGTTATTATATACACTCCTCTTCTTTATCAGCAAAGAACATTTGTCTAACAAACCATCAATGGAACATTGTCTCCTCTCGTCATTTGAAACCCCTTCATGTACAAATGTGTTATTCCTTCAAAATAACATGTCGATATTTCCTCATCATCATTTGAATCCAGCTCAAACAATACATTATTACTCGATAATTTGATACCCCGCGATTCAGTGTTTCAAAAGTAAGAGCTACTATCCACTTGACAGGTATAGCTTATCACAGAGATTTTTAGATACACCTAAACAAAACTTTTCCTTTTTTAACCGAACGATAAAAATGCAAGTTAGATCTTAGCCATTACCATTAATATTAAATACCCCTGGGTAAAAACATGTTTATATAAATAATTAAAAACCGGAGGCGGAGCAGTCAGTCACATAGGGAGAACAAGCTGACGCATTCTGAACCGCCAAAATCAACACCAACCCCACGTGCCTTCACTAATGTCAAAAACTCGTCATAACTCTGGATACAAAACTGTTTGTCGGTATGAAATAAAACATAAATATTATTTTATAGATCAGCTGTGTTGTGTATTACTCGCTGTCAGTATGTATACATCGTAGACCAGTGAAAAAAAGTAGATTTAACAATTATATAGACTGAAAAGCATATTTTAACGACTGATCGCAGAAAATATATAACATAATCCCACACATATATAATGCAACGCAAAAACACTATGTGTGTTTTACGTATCTAAAATTAATAATTCCCACTAAAACAAGATAGGCATAGAAAAAGTGTCACTGTTATCAATTTTTGAAAATGCAAGTTCGATCTTAACCTTTACAATCAACTAGACATACAAGATTCCTATCAGAATTATTAAATCAGATGTCTACGTTGAATTCCGAATCCAGCGTTGTTGATGCTTTTTCAAACTTAAGCCTGACAATCCTACGGGTGAATGCAGCTTCTTGTAGACACAAGTGAATACGTTTAAAGCAAAATATTTCCATTTAATTTCGAATCCAGTGATTCAAAATCCATTTCGAACATAATTCTGGTCACTCAAAACAGACCGGATTCTTGTAAAGACGATTGGACGCGCCTAATCTTCGATATACACATTCAATCTCTAAATGAAGGGAAAACAATTTTATTTCGAAGTTTCTTCTATGGGTAAGAGATTGGTTTATTTAGTATAGCAATTCAGCGATGAAAATTCCATTTAATACCTTTATCCTGATAATCTATGTAGTTTCTTGTTGAGAAGATTGAATGCGTCTAAATTTAAATGGCTTTCATCCATTCTGCGAATCAAGATATAGAAATTCGGCACTTTTCTATAATTTATATATGTTAAAAAATAAAATAAAGAAAAATCTGTGTTATATACGTAATCATGATGTAAAGAAATTATCGTACACATAAAATGTCGTAAATTGATTAAATAGTTTTACTTTTAAATACGAAAATAAAATTTTGTGACGATGAGAACACCGACGATATCACGACGCCATCTTGAAAACAAAAGGAATAACTCCAAATAATTCAAATTTACGAGATTTTAGAAAGCCATTTTTAATATGGGGGACAGTAGAAAATTGAACATTCGCTCAAAAATGACTTTTTATGAAAATAAAAATAATTTCTCAATTTACATGAGTTTCGGAATATGATAGTTTATTTCTGTCACGGATACGTTCATCATACAGTATTTTTTTTATCATTCTTTAACATATAATGAATTCTGGACAATGGCCAAAAATGCTATTTTAAACTGTAATATCTCCATCCAATTTTTGATCCAATATTAAAAATTAAACAGACACGCGGATGGACGTAGATTTTTTCTGATGCGATTAAACATTACTTAACATTACATTTTACACTCAGATATATGTATTCAGTTTGTAATTCATGGATGGAGATGCCATTATTAACTTAAGCATGACATCCAATCGAGCAATCCAAAATCCTGTGAAGACTATTGTTGAAGGAAGCTAAACTGAGATAATTTTATACGATCTGTGAATCAAATCCAATAAAAATGCTTTCTTATACTTGAGCATAATAAGTTACTGGATAGATATAGCTTATTGTAGAGATTATTAGATTCGCCCAAATTGAAACAGCTCTATTCAGTTTGCGGATCCAACAATTTAAATGCATTTCAAAAGTAAACGCAACAATTTTGCGAATATAACCATTCAATATGCCCTTTCAAAGGTTAATGCTAAAATTTTGCGAGTCCAACGATTGAAATACTATTACAAAGCTAATCGTAACAATTCAACGGACTAACAGAACTTATCGCAGAGATTATGTGACGCGTCTAAACACGTGTTTGATTTTACTTTTCGAATTCAGCGAGTAAAACGCAATTTAGAACTTAAACATTAAAATAACCAGACATAAAGAGCTTATATTACTTGTTTTGGTCAGAATATTGTTCTCATCTTGAGTGTTATTTGTGAACATTACGGTCGGTGTAGCCTTTGATTGTCGTCAGGCATGTTGGTTGTCTTGGAAAAGAAAGAAGAAAAGTTACTGACTGCGTAGATATTTTTGTATTGTTGTTCATTTTTTTTGGCCATGGTTTCATATTTGTGAAAAAAAAAAAAAACGTTGACAAAGGGAGGCAACTATAATAAAAATCGACAAGAAGTTATCCTCCTTCCATCGCCGAAATTTTTAGGATGTGCAATTCTTTGTTTTTCCTAGAATTAGAAGTTCCCAAATGCTATTAATTTCTAATTAATTTGCTTAGTATTTTTTATGGTTTTTGCATATGTGCTGTTTCTTTGAGTCGTTTGGCTCTCTATCTTGCATCCCGGTTAATTATTTTGACCTCGTTCCACAAAGGGAAGTGTGCTCCTTTTCCGTTCCACAGTTGATCATCTAGTTTCAACTTTTCGTCTTTCTGGTAAAATTTATTGGACGCAGCTTAACTCAGAGTTCTACGTTCAATTTTCGAATACAGGCATGAAAATGTCATTTCCAACTGTAATCTTACAAATGCCACAAACAACCGCATCTAAAAAGCAAAAAGTATGTTTTCTTTTCTGCCTGCGCGGGAAAATCAGGAGAAGGAAGAGGCGCAGGAGGTTGTGCGTGTTTTATGGAGTAAGGCGAGCGAAACCGCTTGAAATGGTGAGAGTTGCAGAACATAAATGGCCGAACTCTAAGGGAAAGGAGTCAGTTTTTTGCTCACACTTTATGAGTAAACCATATGTTCGCAAGAGAAGCACATGCGTATAGAACAAAGCAGTAATCAAGGAAAAAAATCTCCGTTGCACATAATTCAGGTACTGTGATCCATAATTCTACAAATTCTACAGAGCACAAACTTCCGCTGACAGTCCGAGAAATAGAACAAAAGTTTCTTGAAGTCACGTTTCCACGCACGCAAAGACAGATATTTCTATATAATTTCGTATTTAACGCTTAAAATTCTATTTCGAATCAAACTCTGACTATCCAGAAGGAAGACAGTATTGTGGAGACGATTGAACGAACATAATTTGCGATGAATCTGTCAATTCAGCGACATCGATGATAATACGCCTTTTAGGCGTAGCAGACTTACGAACATACATACAGAACCGTTTTAAGTTTCGTAGACGCATCTACCACACAAACCAGCAACAACATGGCTGAAAGAAAGAAAGTAAAGCCGACAACCTATTAATTAAAGAAACTGCCTATTTCGATATTTCCCCGAAAAGCGTGGGCCGTAATTCTCACTTGTGTTAAGTGATTATTCAATAATTGCTATTTAGATATTACCGACATCACCGTTTCTCTTCCAACATATCGATGCACATAAAGTTGTTATAATGCGTAGAAAACATCAGATTATTATTCATTTTTATTGTGGAATCTGTTTTGCTGCGTGAAGGTGGCGTTGTTACGCGCAGGAATTGTAGGATCAATGTGGCGAATTCAAGTATCGGTCGGGAACTCTATAGCTTTCATCAATATCCTTTCGAAAGGTAAAAATCCATATATCCTACATCCAACTATTTATAAAATAGTAGAGGTCAACTATGCCTTAATTATATAACTAGTAGAAAAACTTGTAAAAATCTATTTAAATCACGTAAATTAATTAAGTGATTATTTTTAAAGTAAGAAAATCAAATTTCGCGGCCAATGGAGCAGCAGTGATATCACGGGTCCATCTTAAAAAAAAAAAGAAAAAAAAAAGAGAAAAATATCTTCAAATTATTGACATTTGCAAAATTTTAAAAAGATATTTAGAACGGAATATTTGAAAAAAAAAAACAAACAAACTTCAAATTCAATTAAAATGTAATTTTCCAGTTTAAAATAAAACTATGGCGTGACGAAAATTTTTACTGTTAAGCGGACAAAAACTAAAAAACAAAAAACTAAAACGAAAATACGTTTCTGAATTGTGATTATTTCGGTGATTTTAAATATTTGGATCAGTTTGATTATTTGGATTATTTGGACTACTCTTTTTATCAAGAGTCTTATTCACACAACGTTTCTACCCAGTTACTCTTCGAACTCCTGTATGTAAATTTTAATTTACAGAATATTTTTTACACCCACCCACACATACACCCCCATATATATATATATATATATATATATATATATATATATATATATATATATATATATATATATATATATATATATATATATATAGAACATGAGCGAATTTTAGCTTTATTCAGAATATAGGATACTAGCATGTAAGATATTTTCTGACTCGATAAAGTTAGCTTATCTCCTTACAATTTCGGTACATTTTTCACAGATCCATTCAATTATGTAGAAACAGGTGGTTATTATTACGTCAATACTTTCTCTTTTCATGCATATACACTTCAGAAAAATAAAAAAAAATTCTTTGCTTAGGTTGAAATAAAATATGATTATGAACAAAGATGGCTGCCGAAACAAAAACACGATGTGGAGTCTTCTATATTTCTTTCTTCTTGCAGCATGGTAAGACATTTTTCATTCTTAACCAAAAAATTGATAATTTTTCCTAAGTGTATATGCACGGAAATAAACGACATCGACATAATAATAAACGTTTGTTTCTGCATAACGAAACGGATCTGTAAAAAAAAGTATGGAAATTGTAATAAAAAATAAATATTTTAATCTTGAGTATACTGCTATTCTTATATATATATATATATATATATATATATATATATATATATATATATATATATATATATATATATATATATATATATATATATATATATACAGTGATGATCATATTTATTGGCACGGTAAAATAAAAGTTAAATTTTGTCTAATAAATTCTAAAAAAGGGATTAAATTAAAGAAAATAACAAAGTATATTATGTATTTTTAACTGGCCTTTCCGATGCAGCAATCGGATTTTAGAAAAAATAAATAACAAAGGAACAACAAACATAATTGCAAAAAACCCTTGTTCAAAATTATTGGCACGGCTTTGTTTTTCTTTTAGTATCAGTATAATATCAATCAATTTCCGGTTTACGTGCTTTCTGAACTTTTTTATAGCCATATTATGCTTGTTTAACGCTAATTCAGTGAATAATTTTTTTCAGATAATTTTTAGATAGCGATTTATTTAAACTATTATAAGTGACTAAATTATAATTTTCAATCGCCATGGTTAAAACTAAGGAACACAGCGAAGACGTGAGGAAGCTTGTTGTAGCATGCCATACCAATGGGGAGGGCTATGATAAGATTTCAAAGAAGCTAAACCTTCCCAAATCCACTGTTAGAGCCATAATAAACAAGTTCAAATCGCAAGGCCACGTTATGAGTTTAGAGGGTAGAGGGAGAAAAAGGATTCTTTCCCCAAGAGATGAACGGAAAATTGTTCGACAAGTAAAACAAAACCCAAGGATCTCTGTTGGGGAGATTGTTGATGAACAGAGCACCTCTGGAGTGAATGTATCTCGACATACAGTTGGTAGAGTTTTGAAGAGAGCTGGTTTAAAAGCATGTCGTCCGAGAAAGACTCCATTATTGAAGCCTATGCACCTGAAAGCAAGGCTAGCCTTTGCAAAACGTCATATTGATAAAGATGTTGCATTCTGGAAACGTGTTCTATGGACTGACGAAACGAAAATAGAGTTATTTGGCCATAATAAAGTGTCTTATATTTACAGAAAATCTGGCGAAGCTTTCCTGCCTAAGAACACCATACCCACAGTGAAGCATGGTGGAGGCAGTTTGATGTTTTGGGGATCCTTTGCTGCCTCTGGACCAGGGCGACTTGTTAAGGTCACAGGTAGCATAAAAAAGGAAGATTATGTTAAAATATTGGATGAAAACCTGAAAGACTCTGCTAAAGAGCTCTCACTTGGTCGTCGTTGGTGGTTCATGCAAGATAATGACCCAAAGCATTCGGCTAAACTGACTAAGAAATGGCTTGAGGACAATCATATTAATGTTTTGGAGTGGCCATCACAAAGCCCAGACCTTAATCCAATTGAAAATTTATGGAGAACATTCAAATTGAGGGTAATGCAAAGGAAGCCTAAGAATCTTATTCAATTGGAGGATTATTGTCAGGAAGAGTGGGCTAAAATTACTACTGAAGAGTGCAACAACTTGGTTGTAAACTATGAAAAGCGACTGAGGAAGGTAATAAAGGCCAAAGGCTATACAATTGATTATTAAATAAATCGTGCCAATAATTTTGAACAAGGGTTTTTTGCAATTATGTTTGTTGTCTCTTTGTTATTTATTTTTTCTAAAATCCGATTGCTGCATCGGAAAGGCCAGTTAAAAATACATAATATACTTTGTTATTTTCTTTAATTTAATCCCTTTTTTAGAATTTATTAGACAAAATTTAACTTTTATTTTACCGTGCCAATAAATATGATCATCACTGTATATAAGGTTATTGTTTTCCAGCGGTTAAATAACGAATGAAGTTTAACGAGGTTAATGCAAGAGTGCTTAATACCGAAGTAGAGCAGGGTATATTCTTGATTTCTTTTTACATATGCAGTTATATGTTACTACACAGTCATAAGCATATTTCGGTTAGCTAGTTACCAGTTACTAGCGACCGCTTTAGGCGATATATATATATATATATATATATATATATATATATATATATGTGTGTGTGGGGGGCATGTGTGTTTATTTTCCAAAGTATTGCCGAAAATAGTGTATCATTATCAATGCATTCTTTTTTTTTAATTCGAGATGAAGTAATTCCAATTCAATACTCTTTTATTGTCTGTCATTATCTCCTTCTCTCTTACTCTTTCCCTTTTTGTATATATCAACTTCAACATCAACATCAACAAGGTTTTATGACTCAATGAGGAACCCCTCAATGGACTATCTATTCACTGCCATTTGGGACCCATGTGCTGTACTAGATCGTCCCCCATCTCGTTTTTAGTCTTTCCTTTTGCTTCTTATGTTCACGAGGTGCCCACTCCTGATGGACCACTTGTTGTCATGTTTTCTGGCTACTAGTTTCGCCCACCTGTGTTTGGATGCTTTGATGGTACTATTGATGTCAGTAACTTTGTTGGTGGATCCAAATGTTTGTCTTTCTGTCTTGTAGAGTGATGCTTAACATTATTCTCTCCATCTTTCTTAGTGCTACTGCCCAGATTTCACTTTGGCGCTTTGACAGGCCCCATGTTTCACAATCGTAAATCATCGAAGGTAATAAATATTCATTGAAGATCTTCCCTTTGATTGACATATTTGCCTTTCGGTTTCTCATTATATTCTCCATTTTCCCAAAAAGCTGCCGACCTTAATCCTACACTTCTCTTTATCTCGAAGAGAAAATCTCCATCTTTCGTAATTATATATATATATATATATATATATATATATATATATATATATATATATATATATATATATATATATCCAAGTAGGCGACAATAAACAGGGGCTAAAGAGAGTCAGATATAGGCGACTGTGTATATCCCTCCTTTGTTTGGGTTTGAAACCGACGGTACTGATGTTTTTCGAATCTTATGTAACAGAAATATATATATATATATATACGTATATATATATGTGTGTGTGTGTGTGTTTGTGCGTGTGTATTGTGTGCGTGTGTGTGTGTGTGTGTATGTGTGTTTTATTTCTAAAGCATGGCGGAAAATAAGTGTATCATTATCAATGTCCTAAAGATTTTTTTTCATTCTAGATGAAACATTCCATAAATCTGTTCTTTCTAATTCGCCATTTTCGGTCGTTTTCGGATATTATTAGTGATTATTTATTACTGAACATAACAGAATCGAAAGTATGCGAGCAAAAATATATTCTACCTACAATAATAAATGGAAGAGGAGGTGAGGTTGCAAGAGAGAAAATATCATCCAAGAATAGAAATATGAAATGCAAGGCTTAACTTTAGCTTAGTATAGTAATTATGGGATAGCAGCCATTGTACAATTTGAAAAAAAAAATAAGGGTAAAAGAAAAACATGAGTTAGGAAAAATACCTGCACGTTCAGGGTGTTTGTATGTATATGTGGATCAGAGAGAGAGAGAGAGAGAGAGAGAGAGAGAGAGAGAGAGAGAGAGAGAGAGAGAGAGAGAGAAACATGGAGAAGAAGAGATATAGAAAGGAGAGGAGAGAAATTAAGGCTGTGCTATCGTAAAGGGACGCAATTCTGTATTTATCTATACAGAGTTATTTTCCTCTGATTGAAAATTACAGAGCGTGTATTTGTGTATGTAAGAGATAAAGAACAAAAGAAAGAAAGAAAGAGAGAGAGAAATAAATAAATGCTTGTCTGATTGTGAAGGCACATATCTTGTCAATAGAGAGCTACTTTCAAATAATTGGAAAGTACAGGGTGTATGTTTTCCGTGTGTGCGTGTCAGTGTGCGTGTGAGTAAGGTAGTTAAATAGAAATAAATCTATGTGCAGAGTGTGTGTATGTATGTGTGTCTGAGAGAGAGAGAGAGAGAGAGAGAGAGAGAGAGAGAGACAGTAAGAGAGAGAGAGAGAGAGAGGGAACGAAAAAAGGAGAGAAATAAAGACAGAAAGATAGAGAAATAAATACTTGTGCGATTGTAAAGGGACATAACTTTGTATTTGTACACGAAGAAATATTCCATACGATTGGAACAAAAAATAATATTTTGAAAAGCAAAATACAGTTGCGTAAAAAAAAAGAAGAATTTTTGAGATGAAGATTGGTTATTCGTATTATTTGAATTATTCAGACTACTGTTCTCATCTTGAGGGTGATTTTGACAACGTTTCGGTCGATGTATCCTCCAACCTTCGTCAGGTGTATCTTGTCGAACTTGGTAGAAATTCATTCCAAATTCCCGAGTTCGACAGAAACATTGCCGAGTTCGACAATATGCACCTGAAGAAGATCGGAGATTACATCGACCAAAACGTTATGAAAATCACACTCAAGATTCGAACAATAGTCCGATGAATCCCAATAATACGAACAAACTAGAGGTAAATCACTATTAGGAAACGCCGGATAGAAACAGCTAGTGCACTATACTTTTGTGTAGTTTTATAAAAAGGGTTGCATATTCTCTTTAACGAGTACATTATTGAAAGCAGCAGAGTTTATGCAAAGTGATAGTTGTTACGTTGTGTCAACACTTGGGTGGATTAACAGGTTATATTTAAGCATTTGCCAAACATATCTTCAAATCTGTTTTTTTTTCAGGTCGATTTCGTTGTCTCCCCTATTTACAATGCCTGCTTATCGTATTAAGTTAATTTTTGATTCTTCAGACTATTATTCCCATCGTGAGTCGTGAGTGTTATATACACAACGTTTGGGTCGATGTAATCTTCAATTTTCTTCAGACGTATCTTGTCGAACTCGGGAATATTTTGGTCGAAGTCAATCTTTTTGTTTACTTCAGGAATCTGCACGGAAGTTCGAAGGGAATCCTTTTATTTAAACTACGGAGGTATCATGCTCTCCTTTCGTCAGTAAAGACTAGATAAAAATTCGCAAATGTATTTTCTATCTCGGCCACACTGAAGATGCGACCTCTAACATTCAGAAGTGTGTAACTTTACAACTGAATTTTACCAAGTAGCTTATCCACTACGCTACGGGTCCTTGCAGACAATTCTAATATGAATTTCAGGAGCCTTAAGTATATTGTTTTCTAAATGTAAAATCTTACTACGATGGTCGTTCAAAAAGTAAGACCTCCTATTTTTTAAAACTAAAAACACTAAAACCTTAGAAAGCTTAGAACTTATAACATTAAATTTCACGCTTGTGGGACTCTGTTCTATTTCCCTGCTTTCCAACTTACTACAATATGATCATCTTCAAGTCCAACGTAAACAAATTCTTGGTGAGTCATCCCCTTAAGTAATCGAATTTACCAAATTTCCACTACGAACGATACTACTACATTTTTCCAATCGACTACTCTACACTTATTAACCCTTATCCTCGAGTGGCCTCCTGACCTTAATAAGTGGTGAATAATTTGTAAAAAAAGCTAGGAGGATGGGATGAGAACCATTAAAACACGCGATTTGTGGTGCTTTACAATTTATTTTAAGACGTAGTTCCTACCATTCTTAATGCCCTTATGCCAGCGATGAACTTCGATGCTTCGGTTGTAAAAGTCTTAAGTCTTTATTACTCACATTTCTGTCGCTACACTGAAATCGACGAACCTATCTCCTAACTGCACCGGCTTTAGGTTCAAAGCGGTTCAACAAGCGCCGATTAATGTTAGTCGAATCAATTTTCTTTGAACGGAGGGATTCAAAGAAAAGTTTCGGGGGGAAATGGTAATTTAATGATTTTTTGGTGTATATGGAGAAAATTTGAACATTTTTTAATGGGGACATTATTGTATAATGATGTTTTATCAAAGCTGTGTATAGTTTTGTTATCTATATCAATATTTTTATTTTGTTGAGTAACTCTTCAGAGTTCTTTATGTGGGAGATGTTTATAGTGCCCATTGGTGGAGTTAAGATGTTGGATAAAATTTCGAGTGTTGCACTACCGATGCCAGATATTATGAGGCACATAGGGATATCCGGTTTGAGTTTTGGAGAGGCCATATTATGACGGTATATTTGGGTGGTATTCAATATATTATGTCCAAGTTTTTAGAAAGATTTGTTGAAAATATCAATGCTTCCATTAACACTCTTTAAATCAGTGTTGCTAGATGTGTCTCTGTCTGTCAATAGTGAAGAATTTTTTCCAGATAAGTGTCTTTTTCCAACTGGTTAAAAAATTATGCTCTTGTTATCTGCTAGGTGTTTCAAGGCATCTATGTATCTCTTTTTGAAAGAAAAAAGCCACGCAAGTATTTTTCAGGATATAATGAGCAATAATCATGCAAACCAAACCATTAATCTCATAAACAAACATCTTCTTTCACTTACACGCACTAATAACACAATAATTTGCAACTTTAAAGAGACTAGGAATTCCAATCATACAAACTACATTATAAACTATAACACAAACATTAAAAACAGCAACACATCTAAAAAAAAAAAAACAATTTTCAATGCAGGCTTATACAGTATTGCTTGACAAAATTTCCTTCATTACACATTGGCGAAACTCAACGTAGATTAGAGAAAAGGCTCAATGAACATAAACGGAATATAAGAAATAGCAATTCTTTTAATGGATTATGCTCTCATTCATTGCAGCATACTCATACGTTGTACTTTAAATAGGCTAAAATATTTAAATTTATTTCAGATAAACCGCGACGGAAGTTTCTTACGTCAGCGCTTATCGCAAATTCAAGCCCAGTTATACAACGTAAATGTTTCTATAATGTATCGCTATTAATAAGTATGATCCTATTAAAATAACATAATTTAGTTTTAGGCAAAGGTTAACTCTCTCATACCATAGAAAACACCACCTATAATATTTAATACATATAATCAGTCAATGCATTACAAAAAATACATTAATTTCATTTCGGTTACACATCCATATTATTATATTATAACAGGCATCAAAAAAGAATATGAATTGCATCATATCTTTTAAAATATATTAATGGCTGTATAACGTTTAAAAAATCTTACTGTCTTTCACAACGCTATACCAACCCTTATTTAAATTCGTAATGTTTGTTTTTGTTTCTGAGATGGAATAAATCATACATTTTATTACAACGAAAATATATTTTCAAATTTTGTACTGATATTTTATTTTCTTAATTTCCTTCATCAAGAAGACGTCTTACAATAAGATGAAACGTTGATAGAACACATAACTTGATTTGTTTATGTTTTATTTCTCTTTCTCGTCGGGATGTTATTTACATTATTTTCGTATACACACACACACACACATATATATATATGTATATATACATTCATATATATATTTTATACATATATATATATATATATATATATATATATATATATATATACGAGGAGCGTGCAATAAGTAATGACCCTGACCCACTTCCCATAGGAGTAGAGCAACGAAACTTAGCACAGTCTTTCCCTACATAGGAACCACCCAGAGTTATGCATTTCTCCCATCGTTTGATGCAGCTCTGGAGACCGTTTTTGTAGAACACCCCAGGTTGGTCCTCCAACCACGACGTGACTTCAGAAATCAAGGCAGCATCATCTGGGAAACGCTTTCCTTAAAAAAAACAAGATAATTGATTAGAGAACATGTGGTTCCTAATCTTTCTGATTTTGATATCTTCATGCAAGACAGCGCACTGTGCCATAAAGCAAAAATAGTTTTAGAAGAGCTAAATAGATTCAATATTTGCATTATGGATTGGCAAGCTCAGAGACCCGACCTTAAGCCAATTGAAAATGGTTGGAAAATTATTGGTGATAAGATCACAGAAACCCCGAAAATCTTGATGATTTATAGGAATTTACAGGAAAATCCTGGAATAATATCTCCCCTATAACATGTGAACGATTAGTTCTGTCTTTCAGAAAAAGATGTCATAGTCTGATTAAAAACAAGGGGCTTTTCACTAAATACAGAAATGATTCTTTGTTTTTTCATTAATATTTTCCTCCGTTCCTTAACTTTTGGACACCCGTAATTTAATTAAATTTTTTTATATGTAAAAACCTAATATGCATTCAAAATCAAAAATCAAAAATATTTTTATATAACTACCATTATTAAACATTGGAAAATTCACCAAATTTTTTCCCCTTTTTCATAGATAAAATTAGAAGCCATTTAAAAGAAAATGATGGACCGTTCCTTAACTTTTGGACGCTACTGTATATATATATAATATATATATATATATATATATATATATATATATATATATATATATATATATATATAGTAGCAAAAGTATCCGTCGTTGACTGGGTTTAAAAACAGCCTACAGAAAATGGACTCTCATTTATGAAAGTATGATAGGTTATGAAAAGCGATAGCGTCGAATTTGGGGGTATCAAAACCAAAGCAAAATATGATGAAAGTAAAAATAAAATAGATAAACCCCATAATTTATTATGCCATACCTATTCACACTGAAACCCTTATCACAATATTCTGTGGATCTATATTAAAAAACCTTGTTAAACTTTGTGACATATTTCCATTCTATGGAGGTCAGGCACGAACGAACACCCCATAATTTTATTATACCATATTTCTTCAAACTGAAACATAATTATCAAAGTATACGTACGCTGATAGATATGAAAAGTCTTTATTAATGTTTGTGCATATTTCTATTCTATGGAGACCAGGCGCGAACGCAGACACCACAATTTTATTATACCATCCCTATTTAAGTTAAAACATACTTATCAAAATATTATTATGTACATCTATATCAAAAATACTTTTAAACGTTTTTTTTTTAATTTTTAAATGTTTTATGCTCATACTTTGTGGACTAGGCGCGTACGGAGACCCCACAATTTTAATGAATCATCATTATGCCATATCAAACATACCCATTCCTGTGTCTCGATACATCTTCTATCATTATATGTGATCAGTTTTCTTAATAGTCAACCATATAGGAGCCTATTCGTGACTAAACACACACACAGACGTTAAGCTTTATATTATTATAATAATATTTACCATAGTTATCAGGTCGGTGACTAGTTTGTTTGTATGTGTATGTGGTTAAGAGAGATAAAGAGAATAAGAGATATATGAAAGAAAGAGAAAATAAATGCCTGTGTTTTTTTTTATTGAATGTTTATACGTGTGTTTATTTCTAGAATAATCATGTGATGCAAGTAAAATTTGTCCCATTCGGTCATCCATTTAGCTCGGATTAGATTATTTGAATCAGGAAAAAAGTAAGTTTGGAAAACCAATTATATACAAACAAATACAGCATCCGGAATTAGTGTAATTCTGTTCGCTATATTTCCCCGTTTCTTTTGTTTCCTTTTATTTCTGCAACTTGGGTTAAAATAGTATTTTTGTTTCTCGTGATATTGCTCGTGCATTTTTCATGATTCAAAACTTCTTGCGTCATTCATAATATCTTGGTTTATGGAATAATATTGGATTGGTTTGTTTTCGTGGGCAACTCGCTATCAATAGATGACTGTGGCTTTTGCGTGAAAAGAGAGAATGGGAGCGTGTAACATAAACTACTATGATTATGTGTATAGGATATTATTCTGACAGCTTTTTCATATCGTTTTGAAATGTGAACGCTATCTCAAAGAAATAAGTATAAATCAATAAACCTGAACTGAATTGACAGATAACGTCCGAATGAAGTTTAAGAATTAAATCGTTATCTGTATTGGCCGATAATATTTTATTTTTTTATTGAAATTTCTCCAGACAAGATGTGAAGGCATTTAATGTAAGTAGCTAACAAGAACGAAATATGGTTATCTTAAAACAGGAGATACATATTATGAAAAACAAAATAAAAAAACAAAAAAACAAACAAAAAAAAAGATTAGAGATAAGAAAACCATCAGGATAAATAGAGTCTCACAAGCTTTTTTTGGGATAACCTACTGGAATAGGAAACTGTTTTACAATGAAGTATAAAAACAACAAATTAATGTAGAACATGAAATAGATAAGACAATTCTGAAAAAAGATTGGTTGTTGGTTGTTTTTGTTTTACGGCATATCAACCCTTTTCGGGTTATTTAATGTCGAATCCAAAGATTTTGAAGAAAAAATTTTTTAATAGAGTATATTTGTTGTTTTCACGTCGGTTTCTATTTAACCCATAGTTGGGACCCTAACAGGTACTACCACTCCGGGTCAGAGTGGACCTGGGAGCAATGGTAATTAAAGGGTGGCTCCACACTCCCCAAAGCCCACAAGCTGGGGCCTCACCACTGGATATAGTTTAAGGTCATATCCAGGACCCCCATTGAGGGACTTTTACCCTCTGCAGGGGGGCAGTCAGCGTATTCTAATGCCCCACCGACAGGGCTCTGAAAAAAGAAAAACTTACTATAATATTATATCGAGAAAAGACTTAGACTAACATAGTATCTATGAGAGAAAGCGACTGCAGGCAAGAAAAAAGGCTAAACAAATTACGAGGTGCTTTCAATCAGTTTTCAAACTTTTTGTACAGGTATTAAAAATTGTTGTTGCTTGAAAATACAGTATGCTATTGCTATACATCTTATGAAAATAATGACTAATTTTTACTGTTTCATATTCAAATGACCATCTACAGAAGGAATTAGAATACACTCTACTAAAGCCTGATTATCACAATTAATGAATTTCAACAATGTAATATAGAAGAACGTATGCAATAAAATTCTGTTTCAAACTTAGAAAAATGTCATAGAAACGCATGGAATGCTTAAGACTGCTTTGGGACAATCTTACATTAATCGAGCTGTTTTTAGTGGCATAAGGACTCAAGGAAGGCAGGAAGTCAGTAAGAAATGATGACGGTGTGGGAGGAGTAAAGAAGGGAGAACTCAAGAGTTAATGGCCAAAAAGAGGATTTCATGGATTAAGAACGTCGGGTGTCTATAAAACAATAATTACATAGTTTGATGTCAGTGTAGTACCTGTACAGCGTAATTATTCGTGTAAAACTGAAGATGCGTAAGATTTACGCGAAGTTGTCAAACGGGTGCTCATGTAACGTGAAGTTTTTTTTACATAGGAGTCACCACTTATCAAGGCCCCGAGGCTACTCGAGGATAAGGGGAAAGAGTGTACAGTATCAGAATCATAGTAATCGTTAGTCATGGAAATTCGGTAAATTTGTTAACTTAAGTGGAACGGCTCACCAAGAACTTGTTTACATTGGACTTGAAGTGTAGTCAGTTTGATTGTAGTCAGTTGGAAAGCAGGTAAACGGAAGACAGTTCCACAGGTAACAATTCTAAGAAAGAAACTTTGTTCATGGAATCTACGTTTAGGATTAGGCGCAGATAAAAATGGGGGGAATTATTGATAGTGTTTTCAGCTAGACGAGTGTTTCTCGTGAAAGATTGGCGAGGGGGGACCATAGATTGGAGCTCAGACGAGAACTTGTCAAAAGAATAACGATAAAGCAGAGACAGGTTCGCAACGTGAGAAAGAGTTTGCAGGGAAGAGAAAAGAGCATCCCCTACTAGGCCATGGAGTCTATTTTGAATTCTATCAAGGCAAGATAAGGTGTTTCTAGCAGCTCCTGTTCACATGTGACAACAGTAATCTATTCTTGGACGTATCTGGCTCTTATAAAGGTAGATAATTGCATCAAATGAGATAGATAGAAGGATCCTACATCGCAAATAGACAAACAAATAAAACAAATAAATAAAATATTCGAGTCGGTATTTTTTTTACATGGAAGCCACCACTTATCAAGGCCTGAAAGCCACTCGGGGATAAGGGTGATTGCGTGTACAGTAATCAATGGGATGATATCGTAGTAATCGTTAGTAATGGAGCTTTGCTAAAGTGTCTTACTTAAGGAGGCGGTTTATCAGGAATTTGTTTATGTTGGACTTGAAGACATCCAAGTTGTAGTCAGGTGGGAAACAGGCAAACGAAAGAAAGTTCTACAGGCGTGCAGTTCTAAGAAAGAAGCTTTGTTCATGGAATCTACGTTTTGATTTTGGCACAGATAAAGAGTGGGGAAAATTATTGACAGTAGTTTCAGTTAGATGGGTGTTTTTCATGAAAGATTGTGGGGGGGGCAGAGATTGAAGCTCAGACGATAACTTGCCATGGAAGTAACGATAAAACAAAGGCAGGCTAACAACGTCTCTTCTGTGGGAGAGAGGTTGCAGGGAAGAGAAAAGGGCATCCCCACCAAGCTACGAAGTCAATTTTGTATTATGTCAAGGTAGGATAGGCTATTTTTAGCAGCTCCTGCCAGATGTGGCAGCAGTACTCCATCCTTCGACGTACTTGGCTTTTATATAGATAGAGAATTGCATCAGCAGTGAGATATCTTCTGGGGCGGTAGAAGGATCCTACCATTTTTCCAGCGACCTTGGCAACAGACTTGATATACGTGTTTCATTTCAGGTCAGGAGTAAAGGTCAATCCCAGAAGCTTATCAAAACATGGAACCTCCCCTAGACGAGAGCCATCCATTTCAATGGATGCCAGGTGGGCATCAGAGCGTTGATGATGTAAAGATAGTTTTTATTACTGTTATTTTCAGCAGAACTTAAAAAAGAATTCGCTGCCATTTTAGCATACCGCGTTTCTTCTTCCCACTGCATGTCGAACACAGTCAACCATTTCTCATCTGCGACTTCGCAGGTCCATTTCCTTTGACGTCGGCCTTTTTTCTCTCACCTTACGTCGGCCGTAGCCAGCCATTTCTCGCCTGTATCTTTACATGTTCATTCTGTCCGGTGCCCATTTTGTTTCTCTCCGACCACGTGTTGCATTTTATCAGTTTTTCTTCATCTTCTCGCGCACACTTCCTAATTTGCATATGCACTTTTTTCTGTTATTGTTGCTGCTTCTAATCTCTTTGAATGCTGGCCACCTTTGCTGCTACTAATACTTCCACGTGCTCCCACGCACTATGTTACAACCCTTCTCTTCCCCCAAAAAATCTTTACAAGAATTTAATTAAACCTGCCTTATTGAAAAAACCCCCCAACATTTTCACTTGTAAACATAAAGGAATTCCAACATATTTTCCAGTTATTTAAAGGCAACGTTTTAATACGTTGAAAGGGAAAAAACCCAGTGAACTGTTTAAATAGCGAGGTTATGTTTTTATCTTGGATTTTCAGAAATTTCTCTTGAGTAGAGTTAAAGTTTTTCAGCTTGGTTGTGCAATAATACAAATTTAAATGTTAAAAATATTTTTCACAGCCAAATCATTACAAGATTAAATCAGAGTTTCCATACTCTTTTGATCTTTGTTGGTCCTGAGTCTGTAAATTCACCAAACTAAAACGGGATATTGTTATTTTAGTAATAAAATGAATTTTCTTGGAAGATGACAACAGATTAACAAATGTGATAATCTTAATTGTGTTTCAAGATACATTTAAGCATATACATTTTTTCATGTGAGTTTTTTTCGCGCAGCTTTCTTTTCTAATTCTCTTACATCAACCCTCAATTTCCCCTCAATATTCTACCAGTCATAACATTTATATCTCTCCTTCATCATTGATAGATATTTACGCCAACTTCCAAAATAGTTTTCTTTTGGTAAAATCTTTTTGTTTGAAACTCTTGACTAAACTGACTTTTTTTAATTACTCACCTCATTATTGCTCAGTTACTTTTAACGAGATTCTTTGAGAGAACGCTAGTTAATCTAACGCTTTGTTTTGTCCATAACCCGTTTAGTTTCTTAACACTCTTTCCTTTATTTGGCGAGATTATTGAAGAAAATCTGGGCCTATTTTGTCTCTTAAGTGCTCAGTAACTTTTGACAATATCATTCGAGACAATTCCGGTTGAAACCTAATCCGATGGGTCAGGAGCATTATCTGTGCACGACTTAATCGGATATCAACATCATACAACAATTATTGCATTTCCTCTATTTTGTATCACAATACAGTTTAACCTTATCATTAATCATCGGCAGATGCTTCTTAACTGCATACTCTGTAATTTCCATTATCTTACACACACCTTTGTTTGTACACCGACACAACAATCGAGTCACTATCTTTTGATGGCTAAGTTACATGCATACCCTGGAACTTCAATCTCTGGCCCCCCCCCTCGCCTATCTTTCACGAAAAACACCCGTCTAGCTGAATACACTGTGAAAAAATTCCCCCCACTCTTTATCTGTGCATAAATCAAAACGTGGATTCCATGAACAAAGCTTCTTTCTTAAAACTGCACGCCTGTGGAACTCTGTTCCGTCTGCCTGCTTCCCACCTGACTACAACTTTAACAAATTCCTAATGAACCACCCCCTTAAGTAAACGCTTCATCAAATCTCCACACTAACGTAATGCACTTGCGATAACCTTTATCCCCGAGTGGCTTCCGGGCCTTGATAAGTGGTGACCACTGTGTAAAAAAAAAAATATCCGCTTTCCGAAATTTGTCAACAACTTCCGGACTTTCGACAGAAAAATATTCGTCGCTATTTATATCGTCTATCTATATAATCAAGGATTGTGAGCTCCCCAAATGCTCATCTTTCTACCACAGTTGTAATGCAAGGTGCTGTGCCTCCGCCTCATCGTCATGAAGAGTTTCAGTTTCAAAGAATAATTTCTTCCATGTCAAGTTTTTTACTTATCAGTCACATAGCTTTTTTGCTTTTATTTTCAAAATTAAAATTATTTAACATTTTAATAGTTCAGTGTTTCATATTTATCTGAATCCTCACAGTAAAATACCGACAAACAAAAGCACCAGACAACACCAAAAATAAAAACAGCATTATCTATCAGTTTCTCAGCACAGCTAAAAATGAACGTGTCTTTTAGTTTTCGGTTTCTCATTCAAAAAAAAAAAAAAAAAAAAAAAGAAACGTAAAAATATGCAATGTCTTTATATTTAATAATCGGGTTTTCACAATGGCATGATTAATAGTCAATTATAAATGACATATAAACTTAGAACTTCTAAAATTACTTACTCTTTATAGAATAAAGTCTAATTTATTTTTTATTTATGTTTAGTACTTATTCTAGTACGTATTTTTACTTTTACACGCGTGATAATTGTTTAAACATATATTCCAGTCTTATAAAAGCTCCAGCTAAGTTTTTTCAATTTTAAAACATCAGTAATTTATAAGAATAAAACTGGAGATACCCTTTAAACAGTCCAAACATGAAGTTATAAAAAATATTTTAAACACAAACTTATGGAAATATGTTCAAGACAAAATGGTTTATATATATATATATATATTATTCCTTAATTGGAATTCATTTTTTGAGATGAGCATTATATGTTTAATTTTATTCTTATTTATTTTTTTTTTTTTAGGTAATTGGTCAAAAACGTGGTGAGACGACAACAACTACGGATGGCAGTGATGGCTGAGAATGCAGTTAGGAGATTCGAAGTTCCTATCCGTCGCGGTTATCACCTGACGAAGGCCAGAGGAAGTTGGCCGAAACGTTGTGAACCAATAAAAAGATCCAAAAACAACAACTAATAAAGATGAGACTAATAGTCCGAAATAAAAATAAAATTAAACACAAAATGGTTTATTCTAATTTCACTATAAAACAAAGCAAATTATTTACTACATTTAAATAAGTATGATACAATATCACTTATGTTAATGTATAACCGACCGTAAGACTGGGACATTCGTTTTTACACTAAAGCAATATTGACAGTAAACAAGTTAGCAAACTTCCAAAAAGCTAACACCAGAGCAAAAGACTTTATAGTGTACACCACATGAATCAGATTGACAATTGCCTGTACGTGTTTGATAAAAGATTTCAAGACTGTTTTATTCGAACCTCTTACTACATTCGTGAACTACTCTTTTCGGGAAGATGTCGCGGTTTCTTCCACTTGCAGAAAAAATTGCAACACCGTTCCACCTGAAATCATCTAAAATAAAAGATGAAATTTTGATACTACAGCTGACATTGAGATAATGTCTGGAGCGCATGGATAGTTTTTGAATTCATTTACAAAAGAAAATGAACTTAACACGAGAAACTGTGCAACTGCATTGATTGCATGATTAAACCCCTCTTATTCATGTAAATATGCCTTTTCCATCGTGAAGGCTATTAAATCAAATAATATTCTACCATGACTGATGATCATTTAGAAGGATGCTTGAGGCTGTCTGTCAGTAGCTACTGTCCGGATTATGCATCACTGGCAAATTCACATCAGTGCAAGTTATCAGAATAAGACAATGCCAATAAATTACCAGTGTTGTATTGAGTAATTGGATTCGTATATTTTTGCAAGGTACCCCAACAATTATGGATCTTAAAAAATGTTCAATATATATAAGATGAATATAACTAATTTACGTTTGTAATGCATCTATGTATAAATGCATTACAAATTTAAATCAGTTATATTCATACTTAGTAGATCATTTTGACTTGGTCACTTTAGAAGTTGCTCGCAAATTGCAAAAGTGTGTGCACGCCTGGTCTGTATTATAGGGAGAGTGAGGAACTGTCTTGATGCCCATCTCGATCAAATAATATGTGACGAGGATAGGGTTATGGACTGGTGCATTCGCGCAAAGCTTCTGCATCTTCAGTTATTCGAGAATGATCGTACGTAAAATTTCCACACTGACACCAAACTGTGCACTTATTGTCTCTATAGGCACACGATGGTTCTTATCCATGAAACTCTTTATTTGGCCAATCAGCTTTGGTGTTCTGACTTCCTTACTCCTCCCACACCTCTCACCGTCCATCACAAACTCTCTGCATATTCTGGTATTAAAAAACTGATGATCGATTCATGCTAGATGGTCCAAAAGCAGCCTGAAGCATTCCACACGTTTGTGGCATTTTCCAATTATATTGAATATCATTTTTCTAAAGTGTATTCACGTCCAGATTGCCTTTTTGGAAATTTACCAGCTGTGACATTCAGGTTTTAGTAGGGTATATTCCAATTCCTATTGTACTGTTCATAAAAATTGGTCAGTCATATCATAAGACACTTTAAAACGTCATCTCATAAGATCCTTTAAACTCAGTATATTTTTAATATATAACTGAGTTTTAAACAATCTACGACAATTTAAAATGCTTGTACCAAAAAATCTAGAAATTTACTGAAGGATCCTCCTACATATACTTGGTTAAAAGTATTCAAGAATGATATATATTGAATTTAACGAAAAATACATTTCTATTAATACAAACAAATTTACATGGTCGCGGCTCTGGACACGCTAATGTTTCGATGATTGGTTAAAACCAGTAGCCTTTGTCAGGCGACTTAATAAATCGTTACCTTTAATAGAAGAGACCGGTTCTCAAATGAATATATATATATATATATATATATACAAGCGAGATAAGACACTGATAGAATTCAGATGAAAAATCCTGATAGATATTACTTGAAGTAATACTTTCAACGAGATCCTAGCCAAAACGGAAAAGCTCAATATTTAAGAATAGAGCAATATATAAGTTTCGTGGTTAAATTTTAAATTCTGAAAAAAAAAAAAAACAACAGCATATAGAGACATATATTCGATTTAAGAATTTATTGTTTGACAAAAGGAATATGTATAAGGGGTTATTTTAATTTCTTTAATCTTTCAACAATTTCTTTAGACTTTCAACAATGGCTCATATCATCGGAGGAAATGAAATACAGTTAGCAAAATATTCAGCTGCGAATGGACGCTATTTTGCTTTTCAGCACAATTATTGAAAATAGTTTTTTGAGTGGTTGTGGATAATTATACGGAGAAAATTATATGAAAAGAGAGTTGATACAACCTGGGTAATCCATTATCGGAAGGAGTCCAATGTCGTTCGGGGTTATAAATCCAGATGGGCAGAAAATGGGTCCATGGGAGAAAGTGATATTCCCATATAGCGAAAACGTACTGCTCCTTATTGATTTTTAGAAAAGTATACCGGGCAGCCTTATTCGTTGTTGCGTTGATTGTGTGTTGGTTGCTGTAGTCCAAATGCTTTCTCGGTGTTGACAAAGTGTATCCGAAATTGGGTGGATATACCATTCCATTGTAATTATCCCCGTGGGTAATAGAAATTGAGCATTGAATTAAGTGTGCAAGGGACCTCGAAATCAATAGTGTAGTTATCAAAATAGCAAAGATAGCAAAATAATCCTGGAGATGATATTTAGAGCGGTGCGTTGGAACGGCTTGCTTGTGAGTCTCTGTAGAAAGATAGTTCGTTTATTGTTTATAGTGAGTGAGGGAAACCTTTTAGATAAGGGAAAGAGGAGAGTGGGGTGAAGTAGAGAGGGTAAAGAGAGATGGGGAGGGTTAAAGTTGGGCAGCATACAGGTTCTTAATGGAATTTTTTCGGCGGAGGGGGGAATTGTATTTTAGTATTCTTTAAAAGGGTTGACCTCTTGATTTTAAGTTCGAGTGGAAAATAGATATTCTTGTGATTTTCCATGGGAGTGTGCGTGATAGGGGGTGGGTGTGCTGTTTTTGCTGTGCGGATGGGTGAGATGCTGAGGTGGAGATAGAGACGAGTCATGGTGTGAAAATATTAAATGTTTTGCGGGTTACTTAATTGAGTTTAAGTTTGGGTTCTTTTAGTTTTTGGTGTATATTTAAAGGTGACTTGGTTAGTTGAGATAAGTCCGTTAAATACGTCTGTTGTCGTAGTTTGATCTGGTTTAATTATGTTTGTTTAAATTTTATTTAAAATACAAATATTTCTGTTTGGAGGCGATCTATGGATGAGTTGTTTTGTTGTCCGTTGAGTTGGAATTGATGTTTGAGTAAGTGCTTTATATACTGTGGTTAATTAGATATTTTTATGAAGGGGAGAGTTGATTTAAATGTGGGGCTGGGTATGTGGTCGCCCAAGCGTGGTTAATTTTTACTATTTATATAATGATTACTTGTATATTCACCTATCAAACCTAAACATAAGTGCAAGTATAAGCACATACATACGTACACACACATACACACACACACACACACACACACACATATATATATATATATATATATATATATATATATATATATATATAGACATACACATATGCATATACATGGTATACACTTACGCACAAACACTGATCCATACCATGCTTACATAAATGCAGACTTATATACATACGCTTCGTTATACTAATGCACATGTGCACTCAATTACATATATACATATCATAACGCAAACACGCATATTAGAGAAGGGAACTACTTATACAGCCGGGCGAAAATGTATTCGCGCGTACTCGAATGTACAACTGCGTTCATAAGCACGGCTTAACATCGATATAATCAAGTGCAAGCATGCAATTCATACTCCTTTTAGCATACCATCGCATACATACAGCAAATATACATCTACATAAGTATTATGTCTAGAAAGAGATAAAGGTGCACACTGATACATATAACATCCAAATAAAGAGAGCGTGCACCTACCTTTAAAGATATATATACATGAACAAATGATCGGGTTTATCTAAGGATTCTATTTTAAAAAGGGGCGTGTTCCCCCATTGCCAACAACATTTTTATATGGTCCAGGGAGATATGGATAGTTAGAGTGTACCAATATACGGCTAAGGTGTGTAAAATGGCCATGCTCACATAAACACACTCACATACATACATATATATACACACATAAACACACATACATACGCGTATACACGCACGCATACGTGCATACATACATATATACACTACAGCTCATAATCATATGTATATAAACTCAGCACAAAACGAAGGTCTACAAGCTCACACATATATATACATCCACATATATATACATCCACATATATAAGGAAATAAAGTTAATGGAGACAAGAACATGCATATATATATATATATATATATATATATATGATTGTTGAGCTGGATTAAATCCGACGATATGAAATAAAATGGAGGTGGAAGGACCTGGATACTCAACGTTTCGCCCGATCTATGCGGGCTTCTTCAAGAGGGATGGTCATTGACGAGAGAGTCGGAGGATTGGGGCTATATATAATGATGGGGGAGAGCAGCGTGTTTTCCTTATGTAAATTAGATGTCATATATACATGTATATACATTTTATGAGAGAAGAACTAATTAGAGTAAACATTTTATCACCTCCTATTCTTATTTTTAGATACCATCTTTTAAGTTACTGCGCTATTTTATCCCAATTCAATTATTTCTAATTTAAAAAAAAAAAAAAAAAATTCTTTCGTAATCTCGTGTCATTTTATTTATTTAATCTATCACCGCTATATTTCCAAACACAATTTTTAATCTCTACGATATTTTATCTTTTAGACGTAACCCACTACACTAGTTTACTCTAATTAGTTCTTCTCTCATAAAATGTATATACATGTATATATGACATCTAATTTACATAAGGAAAACACGCTGCTCTCCCCCATCATTATATATAGCCCCAATCCTCCGACTCTCTCGTCAATGACCATCCCTCTTGAAGAAGCCCGCATAGATCGGGCGAAACGTTGAGTATCCAGGTCCTTCCACCTCCATTTTATTTCATATATATATATATACGCCCACATACACACTTATATACACATATACACACATATACACACATATACACATATATATATATATACAGATGTACAGCCATACATATATAGACATGTACAAACATATAGTTGCTCAAACATGCACATGTATAAGAACACATACAGACATACGTAATTATTAACATTGCTATAGCGCATGCAACATCCACCCTCTGCATACACATACACTCATACAATCGTGAATCCATGCTTATACATATAGGGGCAGCATGCCAAAACTAGTTCAGGTAAGGTGACTTAAGTGGCTTTGAGCTGGCTATACTTGAATTTTTCCTGTGTTTGCATAACGAAATAAGCTCATTTTTGGTGTTTATCGTGGATTTAGGAGATGTTATTATTGCAACTGCTTCTGAAGTGCAAAGGTTGCATAGTTTGGATTTAGGGGTGTATGAATTGGACTTTTTGAATAAATCCCATTTTATCGAATACGGAATATTCCTATATTGGAGGTCTTTAATCAGAGTTGTTAGGGAGGTGCCTATTGTTATTTGGATTTTCATTATTAAAGGAGCTTTTATGGTTGGAAATTCTCAGTTTAATTAGATTTGCCGTTGCGCTGATATACGTGTGGGATTTTACATTTGAATTAATGGTGTTTAAGCTGTCGGAGTTTCTACTATGGGTGTGGGATGAACTTATAAATGGGGACAGGATGATTGGGTTCGAATCGTTTTCAGGATGGGGTTCCTGAGTAACTTGGGCGTTATCATGTGTCTTGTTTATGGGGTTGACATAGTTGGAGTCAGTGGAGCTCTCTAATGTTGTTGGTTCAGTAGTTAATGTGTTTTGAGTACGATTTTTCGGTGTTCTATCCGTTGCACTTGTTGTTGTGTTTGGGAGTTCAGTGACTGTACATGAATAGATTACGTCCTTTTGGATGCAATCGTTTCTTAAGGGGCAAGATTGTTTGTTTCGGCAATTAAAATTTTGTGTGATGGAATCTGCGGGCGATGGGCCTGGGCTTTTCTTATTTTAGAGTTGTTTGATGTTATTATCGTTTGTGCTATGTTAGGCATAGTGGAGTAAGAGATTTTTATTGAATTTTTATTTAATATAGTTCAGTATTGGGGTTGTTGAAAAGATTGTTCAATTATTTAAAAAAAATTCCTTTGGTATATTAGTTTTTACATTGCGGGTTGAACCATATGGATTTTTTCGCCTTAATTTATTGTTATTCGTTTTGTTTTGTTTGCTATTGGGTTTAGTATTAGACTTTGTGTGCTCTGGATTAGGATTATGCTTGTTCAAGGAGTTACGGATAGGGTTATTGCTTTTCTTTTGGGTCATGTTATGCGTAATTATTGATTTATTTTTGTTGTTTTCCAGTTTGTTACCTATGTATTCTATCTTATCCGTATATCCTGAATTGCGTAAGGCATTAGTGTAAAAGGTTGCTGCTAGGCTAAATGTTTTCTTATCGGCTGGTAGGCTTGATATTCTTTTTGAGACGGATGGTACTATAGAATTGATAATAGATCTGTGATGATTCGATTGTTTATGCACAAAGAAAAGGTTCAAATTAGGCTTATGGTAAGGGGAGTAAGTTTCCGAATTTAGATTTAAGGATATGTCCAAGAAATTAGATGTCTTCTTATTAGGATCTACTTCAACAGAAAGGCCATAGTTTCTAAAGAATTCATGTAATTTCTTTACGGTATTATTGTATTGTCTGGGCCTGTTTTTTTCTGATGAAGAGGGAATCATCTCTATACAGGCCTCCCTGCAGGTTTTTGAATTCTAAGCTGAGCTCCCTTAATAAGTAGAGAGCGACAAAATCAGTAAATTGTGCGGAGTCGGTAACCCCATAAAATGTCAAAATTAGATGGGCTATCTTTCCTGGTCCAGTACTTTCCGTCAAAGTCAATCAGAGAACGTCTAGCCAGGAGGATAAGTTTCCTTTCTAGATCTATTATATTGGAATTGTTCTTAGCGAAAATCAGGGCTTTATTAAGAACTATTGGGGATATAGATTGGTAATAATTACATGTAATTGGTGACTTCAATGTCCACCACAGTAACTGGCTAGGATTCTCAAATCACACAGACGTAGCTCGTAGCACAACTCATAGCTTCTCTATATCTCATTCCCTATCTCAGTTGGTTACATTTCCGACACGTTTCCCAGACCGCACGATCAACATGCCTCACTTCTAGATCTCTTTCTGACAACGGTACCCAATGACTGTACAACAAATGCCCACAACCCACTCGGGAATGCTGATCACGCTGTGATAATGGTAGAAATCAGCCTAAATTCTCGCCCTAAAACTGAAGACCCATTTCTCAAAACAACGAGGTATTACAAAAAGGCTGATTGGGAAGCCATCAGGGAGCTCATCAGAGATGCCCCATGGAAAAATATCTTTACTCTTCCAGCGAAACAGTGTGCAAATGAGACCACTGAATGGTTCAAAACTGCTATTGAAGCACATGTTCCCGCACGGAAATACTATAGCAAGCCCCACTCTCCCCAATGGTTTACTTCTGCTTGTGCAGCTGCCATTTGTCAAAGGCAGCATGCGTTCCGCAGATTCAACCGACATAAGTCCAGCTCAAATAAACAGAAGTTTATAGAAGCTAGAAATAATTGTAAGAGAGTGATAGACACAGCTAAGACAGATTACTCTGAAACCACCAGAAAGCGCATCGAAGCACAGAAATTAGGAACCCGGGATTTTTGGAAAATCTACAACAGCGTAGTTAATAATGGACAGTCAACTATTCCCCCACTAACAAACAATCATGAGGTTGCTTGCACACCAACTGACAAGGCTAATCTGCTTGCCAGTCGGTTTGCCTCAAACTCCACACTGAACTCGGTACACCACTCACTCCCTGATTTTCCTCTGCGAACAGACGCCACACTTGACGATTTGAAAATCACCCCTTCTCAGGTATATGCTATTATAAAAAACCTAGACACCTCAAAAGCATGTGGACCAGATCTCATCCCGGCTGTGCTATTAAAAAAATGCTCTGCCGAGGTTGCTCCAGTTCTGTCCAAACTTTACAATAAATGCCTTAACGAATCTTGTTTTCCCGACTGCTGGAAAACCGCCTCTGTGGTACCAGTCTTCAAGAATTCTGGTGAAAGAACTGACCCACTAAATTATCGCCCCATTAGCCTCCTCCCGCTTTTCGCCAAAATATTTGAGTCCTTAGTTAATCAAGCCCTAGTCCAGCACCTAACAGCTGCTAAACTCCTGACTGACAAACAATATGGATTCAGGCAAGCCCGTTCAACAGCAGATATCTTAACTGTAGTTTCTGAACGTATATACCGTTCATTGGATAAAACAGGGGAGGGTAGAGCGGTGGCCCTCGATATATCTAAGGCTTTTGACAGGGTATGGCACGATGGTCTTCTAAGGAAAATTAGATCATATGGAATCACTGGAAGAATTCATAATGTAATTAAATCCTTCTTAAGTAATAGAAAAATCAAAGTTGTCCTCGACGGACATACATCAAAACAATATGACATAAATGCGGGAGTACCTCAGGGGTCCATCCTTGGACCTCTATTATTCCTGATATTCATAAACGACCTCCCTGATAATATTGTTTCGGAGATGGGTATATTTGCCGATGACACCACTCTCTATAACAGATATGAGGGGAAAACAAATGAACACATATCCAAGGAAATGGCAGAAACACTAGAGGACGACCTCCAATCCGTAGTCGAATGGGGACAAAAATGGTTGGTCACATTCAATGCTGCTAAGACTAAGCTTGTTTCCTTCAATAACTACAAGAAACCTTCTCTACCACCAATAGCAATGGCCAAGAACACATTGCCTGAAAGTACTTCTTTTAAACTCCTCGGCCTAACGTTTACAGGGAATATGAACTGGAATAGATACATTGAGAGCATTGCCAAGGCTGCTGCAAGGAAGGTTGGCTCCCTCTACCGTGCTAGAAAACTACTTACGCCTGCCAGTATCCTATACCTCTATAAGGCAACCATTCGCCCATGTATGGAGTACTGTTGTCACATCTAGGCTGGTGCATCTGCTGCTTGTCTCTCGCTCCTGGACAGGGTTCAAAAAAGAGTCGCCAACCTGATAGGTCCTGAACTGTCATCTAGGCTTCAACCTCTGTCCCATCGACGAGATGTTGCATCCTTCTGCCTGTTCTACAAATACTTCAATGGTGAATGCTCTGACGAACTGCAAACACTTGTACCTCTCCGACGTAACTACCCCCGACAAACCCGACAAGCTACTAAGTCTCCTCCCTTTACAGTAGAGATTCCTAGGTGCAAGAAAGCCTTTTACTCCAATAGTTTCTTCCCCAGAACTGCGGGTCTTTGGAACTCCCTTCCGGGATTCTGCTTTCCCAACTGCAATGATATGCAGAAGTTCAAGTGTAATGTTAACAAACATCTTTCTACTCTTCTCCCTTCATAATGACCCCGCTAATTAATTCCCTAATAGTAGCCCCCTACTTCAAAGTGGCACTGTGCCTTGTTTGGGGTGAAAATTGAATAACAAAAAATATATCGAAAGTTATAAAGTTAAGTTTTTTTTTTATCTTTGAATTCAATAAACCAATTGAGGACAGTTTGAGAGCATTGCTAGAGGGGGAATTTTATTTTCTCTTTTATCAGCGGTATAATTCTGTCTACGATTTTCTTACTAACTAGTCCTAAATCAGAGCTTGAGGGCCAGATTAATCTTAACGAGGGGTTGTCTTGGAAATTTCCTTTATGGTCCTTCATTGTAAATCTTGGGGTTCCTGGGGTAACGATTTCGGTAAAATTGTGCAGGTTCATTGGTTTGAGTATGTTCAAGGCATCTATATTTATCATGTCTAATTAATTTTTATGAACAGTTCTATATGATTTATTACATTCTTTGTACATAAGCTTCTTATAGGTGAGGTAATCCATCTTATAGTGATTTTTTGTTTTATCTGCGGGTAGAAATAGGTTTGGGGTTTTCTTAACTTTCTGTGTGAATTTGTTTATTTTACTTGTGGTGGCATTAATTGTGTGCTTTTGTTTTTTAAATTTAATCTTCTTTACTAGGTTCAGCATACGTTTTTCGAACTCTTCTATTGTCTGCTTTTGTCAAACAATAAATTCTTAAATCAAATATATGTCTCTATATGTTGTTTTTTCAGAATTTAAAATTTAACCACGAAACTTATATATTGCTCTATGCTTAAATATTGAGCTTCTCCTTTTTGGTTTGGATCGCCCTGAAAGTATTACTTCAAGTAATATGTATCAGGATCTTTCATTTTATTTCTAATCATTAATATATATATATATATATATATATATATATATATATATATATATATATATAGAGAGAGAGAGAGAGAGAGAGAGAGAGAGAGAGAGACTTTTATTGGTACTCTTATATCCTATCGATTATTTAGAATGAAAAAATATCAGTAAAAGAAAGGACTTTTTTTCTATTAATCATACGTGCACCCACACGATGTTATAAACATGACAGGAATGAAAGACATAATCTTATAGGCGTATGATTAACAAGAAAACACCTACAAACACATTCAGACCCAACTTACGAAAAACAAACCAAGCATAATGACTGATACTCGTATATCGATTTAAAAACTCATTTCCCTGATTTCAAGACGTCAAGGTGTGCACAAATAGTCTTTGCCATTGATGAGAAAATTAGTTTTAGGTCTCCTTTGTGAGTTACAAAGCAATTTAAATTAAATTTCGAAACAATGGAAAGTAGGAACCGAACCTTGGTTTACTTTCTCTGGCCTCGTAACTCTTGCTCCATTTATTTTTTGTCCTTTCGTCATCATATTACATGAGCAATGTTTCTGACAAAGGGGAAAGAATTGCTGTTTTCTGGGTAGAAAGTTTTTCCATACAACACTTATTGTTGGCAGTTTTTGATATTGAAGTAGTATTTTATTTTAGTGTATTACATCACATGGTTTCATGTTTTGGATCGAGCGATTTGCATAAAAAATGCTGTTGAGGATATAGAGATGAAATCAATTCTCTATTCCGTCACACGGAGTACTATTTAGGCTGATGAATCACTGAGCTATTTTAGGGCGTTTTATAAGTTTCAGGAGCGCATCTGCTATTTGTTAGATCCCACTATTTCTTTTTCTCTGCATCCCTTGTCATATATTTTCTGGTTCTTACAATGTATATATTAATATAATGAAACAGACAAGTTATTTCAATTTAGGTAGAGAGGCATTTGCCATGAGAATAGATGATTGAGAATTTTTTTTTTGTAATTATTAAAGGAAAGAGGTATAGTGTTAGAAGCATTAAATGTTACCATCCACTTACAGTCCGATTCCACTACCGATTGAAGGTCGTTTTCTCGAGTTTCTGTCATAGCTTTGGCTATGTTTGCATTCATTTTTCTCTTGTGACTATTATAGAGCATGGTGTCATCAGCAAATATACCCATCTCGGACACAATTTTTTCAGGGGGATAATTTATTAATAACAGGGATATCAAAGTCCCAAGGATCATCCCAGTATATCTGCATTAATAGCATGCTATTTAATCGTACAGCTTTAGTAATTTAATTTTCTAAATATTTTATTTTATCATCACCTTGTTTAATCATTCTTATAATGATTAAACAAGGTGATGATAGAAATAAAATATTTAGAAAATTAAATAAAACATTTGCCTGAGATCCTGATGCTTTTTGTTATGTCAAATTATAAGAAGTGGATAGATAAGACAAATCTAAAACTATATTAGAAATACAGCATAAAATATGTGAATAGACATAAAATATACTAACAGGGGTGGCGCCAGGTTTTTCCTAGTCGTAAAATACTCTTAAATATATATTTTAATTTGTCCAGATTTCGTACATATTGTTATAGAGTCGTAATTTCAATAGTAAAATGAAGTATTTGGGTGCCATCAGCTAGAATCGAAACCGAAAGCAAAACTAGCATTTAAAGCTGGTGACGTTACCACTGTACAAACGTGACATATGAATTCATCAAAAATAAACTAAGATGAATGTACAAAATGTATAATGATTTTTTTCAATTTTTACCCTGTTTTGAGCCCTTCAAAACTATTTAAACTGGCTAAAGACCCATAAAAGAACGGTTCTTAAAAAGTCCAATCATTTGAGGCCCCTAATTAGGAGGAGATAGAGTTTGAAAATATGAAGACAGAGGGAGATAGTGCCTTTTATGTGTTAGATGTTGCTGCTCTCAATCTTTACATTTATGAATTTTTTAGATGAGGAGTTTAATATTCGTATTGTATGGATCTTTGGACTATTGCTTTCATCTTGTGTGTAATTTCACAATGTTGAGGCATATGTAACTTCCGACCATCTTCAGGTATATCTTGTCGAACTCAGAAATTTTTATCGAACCTGTAAATCTTTTGTCGAACTCGGTTGGTTCGTTGGTTGTCTGTGTTTTACGGCATATCAACACTTTTCAGGTTATTTACTGCCGAATCCAGTTATTTTGAAGAATTTTTTTTAAAAGAATATAATTTTTTTCAAGTCAGTTTCTATTCAACCTATAGTTGGGACCCTAACACGTACTACCTGGGAGCGATGACAATTAAAGGGTGGTTCCACACTCCGCCAAGCCCACATGCTGGGGCCCTCACAATCGGATATAATTTAAGGTCATATCAGGATCTGTCGAACTCGGGAATCTCTGGCGAAATGGGTAAAGTACCTGGAAATTCCGTTGTAAAGTTACACCCTTCTAGAGGTTAAAGGTTCAATCGCATCATGTGTAACACTCAAAATACAATTACGAGGTAGAATTTTTGCCGAACAATGGCTGACAGACCAAGATCATAGCATTACCCCTCCCACCCTCGAGGACGAAATAATAAAGGGTTCCGTTCTAAAATCAGTGCTGATTTCCATGTTGGACAGAAAGATTCCCGAGTTCGACAGAGGATTCCCTAGTTCGATAAGATACATCTGAAGAAGATCGAAAATATGAAAATAACTTCATGTAAAAACAATAGTCCAAACATCCAAATAATATGGACTCTTATCTTTCATATTAATACTATTAAGCTTATTCATGAGAAAAGTCTCATTTATTCCCTGATTCCGTTGTTGGTGACCAATTTCTTGTCTGGATTCCTCCTTATTAAATATCTTCCTACTCATGTGAATTCTTTCGAAGAACTGCAGCTTTGTAGATATCATTTTGTAGCTGCAGCTTTGAAGATATCATGGTTTTCTACTATTAATAGTTTTAATCTTTTCAAGATTAAAGTCAATAATCGTCACTGTTTTGCGATAATCATCATTCGTTCTTCTTTTCTCCTTACGTGATACTATCAACGCCCCTGCTCTAGTGTTAGGAAGAAGAAAAAGTATAACGACAAATATGAACTAATTTTATCAGCAGAACATTGGAATGAGATTTTTCCACTAAGGTACACAAAGGAAGCTAAATAGGATTGTCAATCAAGGTGTGACAGTGATTGGTACAAAGGACCGGACAATGAAAGGCAATTTAGCAGCAGTTTTAGGAGTGTAAATGAGTTTTGTGACAGTTTTACAACAGTTAGGGGCGGTTGATGGACAGTCTTGGGTTTGTGACAGTTGAGGACAGTTTCTAGTTAGACACAGTCGAAGGCATGTTGTGGCTTGGACCAGATTGAGAAAGCAAAATTGAGTTCAACTGACATCAACGGACGAACACTGCATCGACAGAACGCAACTGCAGACCTTAGCAGTTAGAGGGTCGTTTCCGGCGATGATATCGGGGTTTCTTTTTGTATGCCGTTTATGAATTATTGAACTGAAGATTGGTTATTTATATCATTTGGATTCATCGAACTACCGTTTTCATCTATAGTATGATTTTCACAACGTCTCGGTTGATGTAACTTTCGACCTTCTTCAGGTGTATCTTTAAAAGCCGGTAACGTTCCTGATGAACTTGGGAATTTGAATGGAATTTCGAACAGAACCCTTTATTTACTTCACAGGGGTAGCATGCTATTGCTCCGTCAGCCATGCCCGGATTCAGGCCCAAAGTAATTTATAAATATTTTTTTTACTCCCAATAGATTAAAAGAATCGGACAGTCAATAGGGTCGTACGTCTCTGGCTCAACGCTCAACAAAATGGAAAATATCAATATTTGTCCAGAAACAACAAAGGTTAGAGGATTATCTTTATATATGGATACCGATTGTGCTGTATATATGTTATGTAGACTGTTATGTTTACGGCTTTATACTTGTCTTATGTAATAAATAAGTACATGTTATTTACTATTCCTTTTCATATCTTCCTTCTAATAGTTCTGATTTATGTATAATGTTGTGTTTACGTTTTATTCTTGTACTTGTCAAATATAATAAGTGCGTCGATTTCTTTTTAGTGTCTTATTTTTCTGCTTCTTCAATTTCAGTGTTGTTCGGTAAACTTTTATACCCAACAGGAATGTTTGGTGTTTGATCTTCGCTATTTTCCATCTTGTCTACGCTTTGCAATCAAATTCTTTAATTGGATTTAATCGGATTTCTTTGAAGCAAACACAGCTGGGGAAAACTTACAAACAGTTGCAAATATCAAATGAAAACAAAAGACATTGTTATCTTATGGAGATTTGCAAAAATGTGATTTTGTATTTCGTATGCAATTATCAATGATCCGAATAACACGACGCACTAACCGAAGTACATATAATAGTTCCATTTAAATTGAAATGCAAACAGTTTTTTAGTGGAAAAGACGATTACAAGTTACTTAGCAGGACAGTTGGCCTAATAGTTTGGAGTGTTTTCTAGAGCCTAGAATTGAATCATCTGTCGAGTCATATAGGGTGGAACGATAAAATTGCCGCGCTAGAAAAGACAGCATGGTTTCATTACCGTTTGAGTAAAATAGGTTTTCTTTTTTTGTTTTGCAGACCATCTACTAGTTAGCCAGTTGTGTACAAATCCCAAGAACGATAGGAGCCTTCTATCATGTCTGAAAATAACACAATATTCAACAGACGATATCGGAGATGCGCCGCTGTACAGCTAATACTCTCTACCGATCCAAGTTATGACAACAGGACCACTGCCAGCACACTCAAAATACAAATCCGAATAACAAGGACGTGTCCAGGTCGATGAAAACAAAGTTTCCGGCTACGGTTTTTGGTGTGGTTTCAAGTGAGGTCCACATCATTCCAACTCACATCTTCGAAATTGGTTTGAAAGTCAACGCCAAAGTGTACCTGGATGTGATAATCCCTGGTACAATCAGGTACCCACTGGAAAAGTCTGGCAGCAGGACTCGGTGCTGGTCCACAAATCTAAAGACTTGGCTTCAGAACGAGTGCTACGACGGTATACCCTTCTCTCATTAGCCCCTCTCTTCCCCCAACCTATACTCGCTGGACTACTTCGTTTTAGTATGCGTCGAGAATATTACCAATATGACCTACTATAACAAAACAAAAACAATCTGATTGCCGCCATCCACCGAGTATTTGCCAAGCTCCCGCCGGCGCTTGTAGAAAAGGCATGCTCCCAGTTCCGGACTCGTACGTGAGCAGTGATTGAGGCTGAAGGCGGCTACATTAAATAGATGTCAGCTCTACTACAAAATAAAGTTATCTGAATCGATTATTTCAATAAACATTTTAAAATAAAGCTTTATTGTTGTTTTTGTTTAGGACGACACTTTTATCGTTCTACCATATACAAAAACTAAAAAGGATTGCATTTAATTCATTCTTGAATAATATTGGTTAAAGAGTATGCGTAATGTAGAAATCCAGCAAAAATAGGGGCGTTTTCACCTACATCTCGGTGCACTAGCCAATAAAAAATGAAGTCTACGCGGTGACTTAAACTAGTTAGTCATATTCTTAGTTAATCATAGTAATTTTCGCTTTCCATAGGCATGATTACAAAATTCGAGGTGGCGTAACTAAAACAAAACACAATTGCAACTTCTCTTCAGTTTTTCGGATTTTGTAAACATGTCCATATTCTTTTTTCTTTTAAAGTTGATGAGTTCCCATTCTTCTGATGAGTGAAAGTAGAATAAAATTCAAAAATGGAAATATTTATCACACGAATTATTTTTCGCTACGAAACAGATGCTGTCATAAATTGAACATTTTAACATGCCGAATGAAATAAACAGTAACATGGATAACATCCTGTAAATTTAAAAGATAGCCATTTCGTCATTTATAATAATAATAATGATAATAATAATAATAATAATAATAATAATAATAATAATAATAATAATAATAATAACAATAACAACTAGCGGGATCTGTGGAAATTCCACAGGGACTCATTCATATGTAATATATTGATGTTTGTATTCTGTAGATGTTCAGTGTAAATGGAGACGCTCTGATATTATTGTAGCCTTTTTGTTAAAACTGCAAAAGTATTTTTCTAAGCTAGTACGAATGCCCAGCAAAGCCCGGTTGTAAAGTACGCTTAAATATGATATTTTAATTCTTGCAGATTTCGTATATATTATAATAGAGTTAATGTGCTATCGATTTTTATATATTATAAAGTTGCGATTTCAAAAATAAAAAAATATATCCATATGACTTGGGTGCATTAGCTTGAATCGAAACCGAAATAAAACTTATGAATATATATATAATTTGAGTTCCTTCAACCATAATCGAAAGTGAAACCAAAACTTGATTATTGATAAAATTATTTATAAAAAAATAGATGACGAAAGTGCCATCAGCTATAATCGAAACCGAAACAAAAACTTATGAAGAATTCTTGATAAAATTATTTATATAAAAAAAATAGATTACTGGAGTGACATCAGTTATAATCGAAACCGAAACCAAAACTTACGAATAATTCTTGGTAAAATTATGTATAACAAGAAATGGAAGTGCATGACAATTAAACGGCTAGGATGTAAGCGTGACACACAAAAGAACATACACGCTATCGTGTTTATATATAGATAATAATAATATATATATTAACTAAAACGATTCATAATTTTGATTTAAAATAAGTTTCAAAAGGAAAAAAAAAATAAACTCGATTGTACGATCGATGTTCATTTTATTGCGACACACAATGGGCATGGTTTTCTTTTAAAAGTATTAATTCATTTACTAAACTCTGCTCTTTAGACCCCAGGTCTAATTCCCTTTAAAAAATATAATATAATATAATATAACTATATATAAGTATATATATATATATATATATATATATATATATATATATATATATATATATATATATATATATATATTATAGTGCTCAATACAAAGTATATATATATGTTCATCCTCTGTCATATCGTATATCAATACTCTCTCTCTCTCTCTCTCTCTCTCTCTCTCTCTCTCTATATATATATATATATATATATATATATATATTATTTTTAAAATGTAATTATCCACTGTCACGTGTTTCGTCGTCTACTACTCATCAGAGTGGCTGTATCTAGCGAGATACAGCCACTCTGATGATTCGTAGACGACGAAACACGTGTCAGTGGATAATTACATTTTAAAAATAATATATATACCGCTCCCCATGTGGGGGTACCAAATTGGTTAAAGGGGAGAATTGTTCCCAACTCGCATTTAGGTAAAAATGCACTTTCGTAAATAATTGAATTCATTCAAAACATATCGCTAAAACCAAACTAAAACAACATCTATCTATCTATCTATCTATCTATCTATCTATCTATATATCTATATATATATATATGCGTGGATGTACATATATTTATAATATATATCTATGAAAGTGAGAATGCGTGTGTGTCTGTAATGACAATTCTTAACCTATATTATTCACCATCCAAATCTTACCACTAAGATTACCTTGAGCATTAAATATGTGCCTACATAAGATGTGGCTTTCCATATGGTAAGGAATATCTCCAGAGAAAACCCTAAATGGCACTATATGTGCTTCCGGGTTCCACTTGCTCACACTACTCCGTTTATATTTGCCCTCTATCGGCCCAACAGCAGCAGAGTTACCATCTTTAAAAGCATATTTGAGGAAATTGACCACATCCAGTCTGATCATCCCATAGCTTAAATTCACGTCTGTGGAAATTTCAATGTTCACAATGTGGAATGATTACGCAACTCAAACAAGACATGATGAGAGGAGGGGTTCTGTCACGATGTCTCCATTGCTTATGACCTAACTCAGATTGTTCACAAATCCACCCATGTGCCTTACACCCACGGTCAGTATACAAGTCTCCAATACCCTTTTCTCACAACTTGCCCTGAGCTATGTTCATCCTCTGTCATATCGTATACAAATACTCTATAACTGACTAGGATAGCTTTCGTACATTTATATCAGATCTACCTCTGGGATCCATATTTAAAAAGAACGTGTCCGCTATAGCATCAGACCTGACAGAATGGTCAATTGTAGGTATAGATCGCTTAATACCCTCCAAAGAATTCCAGTAAAAATCTAACAGCCAGCCGCGGTTCACTTCAGAATGTGCTGCTGTCATCGCGCATAGAAATCACTATTTCTACTGCTTCAAACGTAATATATGTACCGAAACTAAAGCTGCTTCAGGACTGCTAGCAACCATTGTAATAGAGTAATAAAGAACACGAGAGAATTGTATGCTAAGTCCGTTAAGTCCAAAGTAGCTGAGCAGTGGTTTGGTTTTTAACAGTGTTGGCAAATAACAAACAGGATTCTGAATAGAAGCGTGTGCTCTATCTCAACCATCATCAATGAACCTGATGTAATGTTGTCAGCATCAGTCAAACTCTTTGCCAATATCTTTGCAGCTAATTCTACCCGATGCGATCACACCCCCAACATTTTTCCTTTTGTGTCTGAAAACTTGCTATGTGACATACAAATATCTGTGCGTAATGTTGTCAAGCTAATCAAAAACCTCGATTCCAGTAAAGCAACTAGCCCTGACGGCATTCTTATTATTGTGCTAAAAAAATCTTCAACCAGAACTAGCTCCCATACTCATAAAGCTGTTTAAGCGTTGTCTTAAGGAGAATTTATCCGCTGCGCCACGAGTCTTTGCGGATTTGTTGATTAAATAAATTCCATACAAATTTCCGAGTTCGGCAGAAAATTTTACCGAGTTCGACAAAATACACATGAAGAAGGTCGAAATCTACTGTAATAACAGAGCGCGTATAAGCGCCTAGAAAAATATCAGTAGACGCTGTAAGATAGCTAGCTTGCGAGGATATTAGCAGTAGTTGATAAAAAAGTGCGTATATGCAAATTAGAAAGTGTGCGCGAGCTGGCCCAACAAGAAAAATAAAAAAAAAACGAAAAGAAAACCACGTGGTCGAGAGAAGAAAAAGTGAAATTGAAAAAGATGTAAAGTGGCTGTCTACGGCCGGCGTGTAGTGGAGCAGAAAGAAAAGCGCGGACCACAGGAGATGGGAATGTGGCCACGCAGCGAGAGACTTTTAAGCTGGTGTCGAGATCGGGAGAAAGAAAAACAATAATAAACAATTTGTGTTAAAAAAGAAAGAAAAGTCGAACCGGATTTATTTAGTTTTGCTTGTACGTTCCTTTCGACAGTGCCGGACAGCGTGGGGTGGCCGAGAGATATTTGAACCATAACGAACGCGGTTCGAGCATAACGGTCACGTTACATTACATCGACCGAAACAGAAAATGATACATCGACCGAAACAGAAAATGAGAAGTCCAAATAATCCAAAAAATATGCACACGGTGGAACGATAAAGATGCCGCCCTAAAGAAAACAACACTACAGCTTTATTTTAAAACTTTTATTGAAAAAATCAATTCAGATAACTTGATTATGTAGTAGAGCTGACATCTATTCAATGTAGATGCCTTCAGTCTTTATCACCGCCTCGATACGGAAGGATGTTATTCTCACAAGCGCCGACGAGAGCTCGGTGAATAATCTGTGTATGGCGGCGATCAGGCTAGTTTTTGTGTTGTAAGAGGTCATGTTGGTGATGTCCTCGGCGTATTACCAAAAGAAGTAGTTCAACGTGTCTAGATCGGGAGAAGGGGGCAGTGAGAGAAGGGTTTAAAGTCGTAGCACTCTTTCTGAAGCACTGTTTGGACGTGGGCCGGATCCGAGCCCCCCTACAACACTCAGGACCTGCTAGCGACCACCTGATTGCACCAGGGGATCATTACACTCTTCAGCAGATCCAGGTATACTTTGGTGTTGACTTTGAAGCCGATTTCGAAGATGTTAGGTAGCATGATGTGGCTCTCACTTGAAACCACATCAAATATCAAAACCGTGGCCGGAAACTCTGTTTTCGTCACCCTGAGCACGTCTGTGTTATTCGTGTCAATCTAGCGATGCATTTTGAGGGTGCTGACAATGGTCCTGTTTTCATAACTTGGGTCGGTAGAGAGCATGAGTTATACAGGGGTGTCACTTTCAGACATGATCCCTTTTGGGATTGGTACACAACTGGCCAACTCGTCGATGGTCTACAACAAAAAATGATTTTCACGAACCTGAAATAGGATTATGTTGTCTTTTCTAGTGCTACAATTTTATCGTTTCACCCTGTATGATCAATTCTTATCTAAAACATGTCAGGAAAAAAAAATCGACGGCATATATAACTTCCTCGGCAAAGGTAACACACTGATAATTATTGAGTTAGTTACGCACAAAGCAACGTATATTTTTTTGAAATGCACAATTATAGATATAAACTGTAGATATACTGTTTTCTGAAACATTGTTTCATCCATTAAATACAAGTAAAAAAAGAAAAAAAAATGTAACGAAGACCTTTTAGCAGAGACCGACCGTCTATTGTTATGGAGACGCTTGTTTGATAGCGTATGAAAATAGGATTAGAAAAAAAAAAGCAAAAGCTAGAAAAAAAATAAAAGAACAAAAAACCCCGAAAATATGAAGAAAAAAAAAACAACAACAAAAAACAAAAAAAATAACTAAACGGGGAAAAGATTTCACGTTAATTCGCGTCTCTTTGTGCAGCCACGTGACTTCTGACGTCATACGCGCTGAATTATATCTTGTGTGTAATTTTAGCCCTGTCTATTTTGGGGGCTTCCTTTTTTTTGTTTTATCTACCGTCGACTAAATCCGATGCGGAATGTTTTTATCCATTGAATGATATTATCTAGCAAGTCACGGATTAATTTAATAAAAAGCGAGTTGCTTTGGTTCATCAATTTTACGACATATCAACCCTTTTGCAAGTATCGTTTTGTAACATAGGTACCATGCCCAATAGACAAACAAACAAAAATAAATAAATCAGACTCGGCTTTTTTTTCTGTTTTAGCAAAATGCATTTCTTATCGTTACTTTCCAAACAATGCCTGCTACTTGTGTTTTTTTAAATGCTCATTTAGTATGCCATAAGATTTACAAAACCCCGCAGTTTCGACACCAGCTTAAAAGTCTCACTCCGCCACCACGTGGTCACACGCCCCTCTCGCCCAGTAGGCACATTGCTTCTACTCGACTACGTGCTGTCCCCTTTTTTTTGTGACGCAAACCAGGCCACACTTGCTAATTTGTTATACGTGCCCAAACAGCTGCTGCTGCTGCTTCTAATACCATTCACTAGTAATATATCTTTCTGCTGCTGCTGATATTTCGACACACGCCTATACGCGTTGTATTACAGTTACAAATGGAACAGTGTAGCAATGAATAAAGTCGTTACAGTGCAAATTTTGGAACCTTACGAAATATTTAAACCCTGTGATTGCTGATAGCAGCTAGTGTACTTTACAATGAGAAGGAGTCAAGGCCTCTCGCTCTGTTTATAATATAAGTTAATCAAAAGAAAATCTGGCGAATGGAATTAATAGCTAAATTAAAAACAAACAAACAAACAAAAAACAAATTGAAATTAAAATGTTTGAAGATTTGGTTTATTGTCTTTAAAACATGATACTAAACATACAAGGGGTTTTGTTATGATTTCACCCACGAGCGATCAGGAAACGAAATAAATCAGATATAGTCTTTTTATACATACCTGTAAGGGTGCTGCTCTGTCATTTCTCTGTATCATTGCTTTTTTGTCGTCGTTTCATATGTGGCCGTGGTCAGCCTATTAACATAGGCTAAATAAACATTTCATTCATGCATGAAACTACAAAGATACATTGCTGAGTTTTTAATACTTTATGTAAAGAGAATTTATATATGAAGAGAGAAAGCTTCAATGCATCTAATGTATAATTTACTTCTTAATCTATCTTAACTTAGTTTTCTAATGTGAGGAGTGAGAAACGCAAACGGACAGACATCAAAGTGACATTCGACTATATTATCGAGTCGTATCAATCACCACGCTTTCCAAAGCGAAACTTATTAGAAAACCTGTTAGTTTCTCTCCCTAAAAAACGGGACATCATCCATATCGTGAAATTCGACTTTATGTTTCGTATAGATGTTAGATAATTAACTGTTAAAAGTTAATTAGTTATTATCGATCAATCTCTCTATCTATCTATTTATCTATCTGTTCAATGATACTCTTAAAATAGTTTATATTGGAAGTTATTTATTGTTTATAGAATAAAGTGTAGCAATGTGTTTTAGCTGAGGATGTTTACATAAATTAGCTAGGTTAAATATAAATATAATAACCTTAAGCAGGCAGAGTTTCTTTTAATCGGTTTAGTCAGTGGAACTGAGGTCAGAAGGTCGGGAAGTTTAGAGTCGGAGAGTTGAAGTTTGATCACAAGAGTGAACAGACAGGGGAGTTGGAGTTTAGTCACGCAAGTGAATAGACGTACTTCAAGCCAGGAAGCGAGTCTGTGTAGAACAAACATGTAAACAAGAAATGTAGACGCTTGTGAAGATCATTTGAGACAACTGAAATAAATTTATATTTTAAAATATAAGTTGTTATTCTGTGGTTTCAAAGAAGAAGAAAGAACAGAGGTCTTAATTGGTAATGGTGTTGGTCATTTCGTGTTTCCTCACGCCGCTCAGCAGTGAAGATAGAACTCTTCAAGAAAGACAGGTATGAAGTATATATTATTCTTCTAATAAAAAATATGATAGCTTATATAAATATGAACTGTCATATATACCCGTGTGATAACTCTCTGATACAACATGACTAATATCATCTGGCAACAGAACAATGCATACGATTTATGCGTTTATCTGATCCCGTTATAAGAACAATATCTGCGTATCTCTCAATACAATATAACTGTTTTATCTTCCACCACTCGATACAATATAGAAAGTTTGACGCTTGCCTTCTCCTACAAATCATGCCATCTGTCTCTGGGTATATTTCCTTTTGTCTAGGTTATCCTGACATGTGTTTACGTGACCCTCGTCAAAATTTATAATCTAACTTAATCGCCACTTACTGGCGCAGGGTCCATAATACATAATATTTGGACTATTTGTCTTTAGAGTAAAGCATGCGTTTAAGGTAAGCTTCATTTAATTTTATGTATTTCTCGAGGCTTGGAACAAATTTGATCACGATATTCTTACAAACTGACCGAGAAATGTATCTAACCTTCTTCCCAACATTTCTAAATATCGTTTTAGGGTTATTTAACTTCTGAACAAAGGCTATAATAATCGTGTCTCGTGGATTATTTTCTCTGACTGACGTTTTTATCATTGATTTACGCTCATCGTTATACCTGCAAAATTTTAGGTTCAACACAGGCACTGACAGTAGCAACTTTCAAAGACAACAACCACAGAATTCGCGCATAAGCCTGAAGAATTCTAGAGTGGATGAAACGCGAAATATTCAGTGTAACTTAATCGTCATATACATTTTATAACGTACTAACTAGCTCTAGATATATATATATATATAACGATTATTCATCATCTTTCATTTAATAGAGTTGTTTGCTCTTCTTAATATTGTTGAGCTTCTCTAATCTTTATAAGTTTTACTTTATTAAATATATATTCTTTGATAACATCAGTGTATTATATATATATATATATATATATATATATAATTATATATTGTTTTAACAAAATTAAGACATCAAGGAATAGATTGGTTAAAACACAATATATATATATATGTATATATATATATATATATATATATATATATATATATAATATACTTCAAAATTGTTTTTTTTTATTTTATATCCAATAATATAATTTCAAGTGAAGACCAGAATAGGATTAACCAGCACCCGAGCTATGAATCTCCAGGCTCCCTCTTAACCCAGCCTCCCAATATAAGATTCAATAGCAATAGGACTGATGAACAAATAAACAATAATAAAACTAGGAAAACATTCACGTATATAGGTGAATCATCAAACTTAATAAAAATAAGAATCTCAAACCACCTACATTCCTTCAGAAATGAAAGAGCTCAAAACAATGATAATAATAGTACATCCTTAACTAAATTAATCAATAGCCTAGAGGACAAGAAAATTCCCTATTCAATTAAATAGAGAATACTGAATAAATCTAGATCATATGCCCCGGGAGAAAAAATTTTCAATCTTTGTATATCCGTTTAACATCATCACCTTCTACAAACCCATAATAAATACCAAGAATGAACTAGTGTCCAGATGTAAGCACTAGAAAAAAATAAATACAGCCATCTTAAAATAAAATAACATACACTCTCTGTATAAATGTAAATGGGTAAAATCATAATACTAAATACACAGCAGTTCTGACTAAAATCTAAACTAAAACTTTGCTAATATAAAAATGTTCATTTTCTAAAGATAGGTTCTTAATCACCTCTTCTAAACCATATAATACCTCTCCTTATTGTTGATGTTAAGAAATGGCTTACTATAAGCACATTAACATACTACACTTTAATTTCTTACACGTAGTTTGTACTCTCTTATTAGAATAGAATTTCCAAAAACATCTAGCTTCCCAATTAAATAATTTATAATTTCGCCCCTATCTACTAACCAGAAAAGGAGTAAACATTCCCTATTACAAGATAATTTCCAGATCCGCACATATAAACAAGAAAGAACTATACTCAATGATGGCACTAAAATAATTCAATTCTATAGCCATAGTTACACAACCCTACTCTTTTCATCTTCTTAATGTTAATTAGCAGTGTAGGACCTAAAATGTTTTTGTTATAATTAATGGTATGACTATTGGTATACTTTCTTTATGTCTAAATCTATACATTTGTATACATGAGTGTATATGTAGGTGTATATGTGTGTGTATGTATAGATATATTGTGTAAGAGGTGTCATTTGTATGTATATGTAGTTGTACGGGTATATATATATATATATATATATATATATATATATATATATATATATATATATGTGTGTGTGTGTGTATGCGTACATGTATGTATACATGTATACATATATGTATTCATATGTTTATATGTAAGTATGTGCGTATGTGAATACGTGTGTAGAAAACTTTTCCCAGTTAAATATTATTAAATAGTTTAATGTTATGGATACTACCGATCTTTAGACACTTTTCAGTAAGGTATTATTATTACTTTATTATTTTTGTTTTAGTTTATTTAACATTGAACTGTTATTACCGTAAGGATTATAAAATAAAGATAAAACGTTCTTTTAATACGCTTAGCCTTGGTTTTACAATTCAACCATAAACATTAGTATATTCTAAACATTTATTTCAATCCTCCCGTTTGAGGGAAATTATAAATGCGTATAAAATTAACAAGAATAGCACCTTATGAATAGTATAGGCACCGCCAAAACTGGGGGGGCAAGTCAGTACTTTTTGACGGACCGTCTTTTTAAAAATCTACCAAAAATCAGGTAATTATCCGATCAATACGAAATTTTCAGCGATTATTAGGAGAAGAATGAACTTTATAACAGTGTACTTATTTTTCATAAACGATATTTATATATATATTTTTTTTTGCTTACAAAACCCCCCCTTGTTTTGAAGTGGGAACAAATATGCTTAAAATAATTATCTGAAACTGAACAAAACATATTGTGTTGTTGTAAGGGACAGAATTATAGATTTAAAAAAAAAAAAAAAAAAATTGTTTGCATACCTTATTTTGACGTCTGAATATCAGAACTTCGATTGTGTTTAATTATCCCGCTTTTGAGTTTTGAAGTGTGAAATTCGGTGAATATGTTAAGTAAAATAATTAATTTAAGTTAAGCAAAACAAAAAAAAATTTTTTTTTATATTTATACGAAAAAAGCCATTTTAAAATTTTTGATAAATAAATTAACAATTTTTTTTTAGCGAGCCGAATAATGCATGACCATTATTAAACAGAGCATGCTTTGAATAATCGATACAAAAAAAAAAAATTCGATAAATATTGTGCCCTTTGTGTTAAAAATAGCATCATTTTTTTCGATCTCGTTTGAAAACGTTTGCCGCCTTTCGACTACGGTGGACCAAACGCGCTGAAATAATTTTTTTTTATTCTGCTTTAAATTGCCCCCTCCCCCCATTTTGGGGAGCCTGGCCCCCACACACATACACATTAAAAACCAAACTCATACAAATGGTCACCCATCTGGTACTGGCCAGCCTCAGCTTAATAATACATTGAAAAATAATTTTTTTTGGCCTGTTTAGTCTTCCATAGTTTTCGTCTCATCGAAAGAAAACGTAAACAGAGTCGATCTGAACTCATCGGCGACGCGAAATATCTGGTTAAATATATGAATAAGTGGAATTATTTGAATTTCAGGTACTTATATTATAATATTTTTGCATATTCTCTTAGAAAATCATCCTAAATCTTAGTTAGACAATAAATGAATAAATAAATTATTTCAAAACCCCTTTTTTTTTAATATTTAAGTACGTTTTTTGTGCAAGACAAAAAATAACAATTGTTAACTTTTTGGGAAAATTTAACATTTAAAATTGAATTAAAAATAGTAGAAAAAGTTTTACATTATTCTGTTTTCTATATGATAAAATTCAGGGTTTTATCTTTCTGGAAAAAAAAAAGTTACTCAGAAATAATGGATTTTAATAAATGTAATTTAGTTTTAAAAAACAACAACAACTTGATTTTGCGGCCATTTTTGGCGGTGCCTAGAATAGTATATATAATTTGAGATGACTGAACAAATTCGATTTAAACTAACAAACGAATTTAAGATGAAACTAGTATAAATTTTGAAAAAAACGCATTATTCCATTTGCGTTTTGGCCTCTTCTTTCTATTTTTATTTTTATTCTTATCTCTATGTTACTTCTTGTTCCCCTTTCCTTTCCTGCCCCTGTCTCTATATCCGGTACACAACCTGACCTCAATTAAGCGACCGATCAAACTTTTTATGAGTCTTTGAACTTTATTTAAAGAGATATCTATTCTGCTATGTGTATATATATGTGTGTATGTGTGTGTGTATGTATATGTATGTATATATGTGTGCGTGTGTATGTATATATAGGTATATATGCACATGTGTTCACCCCACTTCTTACCTTTCACCACTACCTCCTCTCCCTACAGCTAACACATTACCCCACTAATAATAATTTAGACTTCTAATGATAAGGCTTCCACCAGACTTTGAAGTATTTTCGCTGGATCCACAAACAATTTTATACAAGAACTTCCCGATTCGGATATCTACTCAGCTATGCGGATTACCCAATATACAACTTGGATCTTATTACCCAACTGCTGTAAAGAAAGTCCACCATGGATTTTACCACACAATCTGGATCTACAATTTTCATATCCTTTTCTTCAAATCCTCTTGCTACAGGATTTCTGATTAATTAATTATTTTGACTTCGACTTTCCATGTCTCACTGACTTTAGCAAATAGGGTACATACCTTTATAAATATTTGCTAATATTTTCTCTCCTCTGATGAGATGGTAGACATCTAAACCCTATGAGTTAAGGAGATATATTTTCAAAAGTATTCTTTGTCTTGCTTAGAATAATAAAAATCTTTGATATGAAACTCAACCACTTCATTTCAATAAGGGTTTTTTGAAATTCATTGAATCACAATTTAATATATATATATATATATATATATATATTGTGTTTTTACAAAATCAAGACATCAAGGAATAGATTGATAGCAACAAATAGTATATTTCATCGTGGAAGTTAGAATAGATTAACAAAATAATTAATAGGAACTCAGTAAAACTATATTTCTCCACCTCTGCCAACTTAGCCAACACTATAATAAACTCTAATAACAGGTAAATAAGCAAAATAAGGAATAATAATAAGTCAGTATCGGAGGAACAATTTTTAGAGAGAAACTGTAATTGCAGAATACCTGGCAATTGTCCGTTAGATGGCAAATGCCTAACCTCAGAAATAATGTACAAATGTGAGATTAAGGCTGATAATATTTAGAAGGTATATCTTGGACCCACGGGGTGTGTCTTTAAGGAAAGATTCAGAAACCATGTTGTATCCTTCAAAAATGAACCGGGGCATGAAACTAATAGCTAAGGTGATAATGATAGAAGGGGGATGGTACAAGAATTAACATTAGAAATAAAAAGAGGAACACAACTGCATTAGGTGAATGGGTTAGGGAACTTCATAAAAACAAAAAAAAGATTTTGAAGTAAAATGGTCAATAGTAGATAGGAGGAATAAGTATAAACCTGGGAAATCAAAAGAATGCAATCTGTTTTTATTGGAAGCCTTCTACATAGTCAATTCTAAAGAAAAATATTAAATAAAAGGCTGTATGCTATACAGGGATGTCTTCATGGGAATAGATTTTTGCTATCACGTCTAAAGCGCAGATGAGAGGAAAAAAACGTTCTTGTGTGAACAGCCTGAGTTAAAATGGAGTCAAATAGCTAAAAGTGGAGTAAATTAGATGTAATAAATGATTCAAATTTAGTAAGCAAATCTAGAATCTAAAATTATCAAACACATTATTAGAAATAAAGAGAATGGATTATTAGATAAGAAATTTAGATCTATAAAAAGGCTTAACAAAGATTAGCAATATTGTTTCAAAACCAGGAACAAAATATTAGTTGTATGTATGGTGAAATATCCGATACTGTTTGCAGATCAAGAGAATAGCTTAACAAATATTAGCAATATAAATTACCCACTAGAAAAACAATCAAAGTCTTAGCTTATTAAATAATAATGGAGATTAATGGATACTGTTTTTACATCAGTAAAACTTGAAAAGTCTTAGCTTATTAAATAATAATTTTGTTTTGAACGATTAAATCCAAAAACCATGGTGGACCTCCACTTTTATTGGAGTAAAAAGTACATGGAGGTAAATAATATATTTATTAATAGAATACTTATTAATAGGATATTTATTATCATTAGATAAGTATTTAAGAATTTAAATCTTGAATTGATATTATTTGAATTAAAGCCATATATAACCTCAGAAAATTATGTCCGGATGGCAAACGTAGGTTAAAACTTTGGTAATAAAATAAATATCACGGTTAAGATATGCTTTACAAACTCATAATTTGAATAGGTTAGCCTAGATTTAAATGGTTTTGATTAAGTAATAAATAAATCATAAATGCATATTAGGGATTTACTAACTTAGAACTCTGCGAAAGCATTAAAATCTCGAACGTATAGAGTTACCTCCCTTTCAACGTCATAACTACATATTAGGAATTTGGTAACTTATAATTCGATGAAAACTCTATAATTTCGAACATATATAATTATCTTCCATTTAACGTCTAAACTATCAGATAATCGTAAATCTTAATAGGTAGGAACGAAAGAAAATAAAAAATTAAACATAAATTTAGATCCTAAATTTTAAATGAAGTATGGGATTGCACTGAATAAAGAGCATTGTTAACCATTTTTTCCTTATGGAATAAATGTTAAACTAAAACCGCTTTTTGAAATAACACGAATAACTTAGCAGGTATGTTTGTAAATAAACAAATCAAATTCTAGATACGAAACTAACATAGATTCGAAACAATATAACTGAAGATTTAGTTGATTAGTCCGGATTAGTAAAATAAAATAAAATAAAACTAAGAAATAAAGAAATTTTAATTTAATAAATTAGTGAATAATATTAGTAAAATATATTCAGTGAACATAGGTAATTAGTGGTAACGTTGAATGATAATTTGATTAAAATGTTGTTTGTTTTTTAAAATAGATATACGAAAATAGGTAAATACAAAGAAAATCTTTAAAAAACTTTGGAAGGATGAGATGTAGGTAAAATATTTTTCCATGTTGTTCCTTATAAGGGAAATGGATTTTATATTATTCATTGTAAAAATTTTTTTTCCAAACGTCTAATGAAAGGCTGTTCTTCTGAAAATTTTCAAACAATATAGAGTTTCAATTTGTCCGAATATTCTTGAAACAACTGTAACTAACGATAAAATACACTATTTGTTGCTATCAATCTATTCCTTGATGTCTTGATTTTGTTAAAAAAAATATATCAATACTCAATTACGAAATATGGTAATTTTGAAGCTTACAGTTTAAATCATCTTATTTTAGTTTAAAACTTATTGGTATATGAACGGTTACCGAATTTTCAATTATATAAACATAATAAAATTCGAAAGACTATATATATATATATATATACCAGAGAGATTCGACGTTGTCCGTAAGTTAATGGCAATTAACAAATATTCCTTTTCATACTTTTATTCTCATTGAATTCGGTGAAATCACCCATTAAAAAAAATTACTAAAAGTAAATTATTTAAATAATCAAATGATATTGAAATTATTATGGAGCCATTTGCTATGTTTTCTGTGATTGAATGAAAAACAACCAATCACAAGCTCTCGTTTTAGAATTTTCTCTAAATCCTATGTGAGTGATTCTTTCAAAGTTTCTCTATTTTCTGGTAGAGATAATGTTAAGAGAAAGCGAGTTCATTGTCTGCTATCTCTGTCTTCAAGAAACGGAACACGTGCAAGGATTAAAGAAGCAACTGTTGCACAGATGATAAGGTTATTTGTTTCTGCAACCCAGCCGAAAGCAACTCAGAATACGAAAAAAACCTATTAAAAAGGGCGGTACTGGCAAAATATTTCGGTTGCGGGATTTCACCCCCCCTCCGGCGAAAGCCAACGAGATTTTCTATCTACAAACAGAAAGAGACACAACTCACTTCAGACTAGCGAACTTAATCTCGACGCTACAACCCGCGAGCACGTAATCGACAGGACTAATTTAACTCGCAAAGAAACACAATGAACACTTACAAATTTATTACAGAAATAAATACCACAAATACCAAATGTTTGCGAGACACTTTATTATCTTTCTTTCCTCTTATTAAAATACGTTTTTCTTCTGTTGTATTACTTTCTTTTTGTTGCGTCACAAATTTTTATTACTATACACAGGCGGCAAAAAGAAGGTCTGCACTTGTAATTTTTTCAAAATATGCAAATTTAAGCTAAATTTAATGTAACTGTTTAAACAAACTATACCTCATTTGATTGACCTTTTATTATTCTATAATTTTACCTGTTCATATTTGACTTTTAATTGAAATATTCCAGCGTTCACGTCAATTTAAAATAATAACTTCCTATTGAGGAGGCAAAAAGAAAGTCCGCACAATGGAAAATTGTTATTTAAATGTAACTTTACGACTTAAAGGCAACACAAATACAACAGAAACACAATGAACTCATTCATATTTAGTAGCATATTCCTTCTGCAATTTGACAGCCTGCAATCTTTTGGGAATTTCTTGAATTATACTGCAGCAATCCTCCGGGGAAAGGGCATCCCACTTAAAAAATATTTTGTCCAAAATTCTTCCAAATTTGAAATTTTATTATTGTGTAGCTGTTGCTTGATGTAATGCCATACGTTTTCGATAGAATTGGGATTGTGCAGGCCAACCTAAACACGGAATATCATGCTCTTCCAGAAACCTCTTGACACTGCCAGCTGTGTAAATGGGAGCATTATCCTGCATGAAGATGGGATTATCATTCAAATTCCAACCAAAGTAGGGTAGAAAATGTTCAGTCAACATATTAATGTATTTAGTCGAATTAATTCGACCTTGTAAGTGAACTATAGGCCCTAAACCATTGGTACTAATAATGCGCCACACCAAAACCGAACCTTCACCACCTTGCAGCGTTGAAGCTGAGCACCTAGGATACAATTCGTCGTCTTTCCTCCGACGGACATACTGCTTATCATCACTGCCTAGTCTATTAAAATTATTTTCGTCGCTAAAAAGCACTTTTGACTAATATGAAGAGTCATGGGCTTCATTGCATCTGACGAAGTCCAGACGGCGCTTTCTGTTTTTTACAGAAATCATTGGCTTGTGTCTTGCAACATATACTCACAAATTAAATTCCTTTAATCTGTTCTTGAAAGTAGAAAGAGAGCACTTTATTACAATATTTCCCTGTTGTTGGATTTGGGCAGCCGTTTCAAATCTGTTTCTAAGGCTGCGGATCTTGATAGCATTGTCTTCCCTGTTAGAAGTAACTCTCGTCGTCGTCGGCTCCTACTCGTATTCGAGCATTGGGTCCTGTCGTCAGGTGGGTAGGTGCCTATGTGATACATAGCTGTACAGTTTGATTCTATGGCGGAAGAGCCGCGGACAGTGCTCACAGGGGAGGGTAGGGGGATGGGTTTGCTCTCGCTCCCTTTTCCTTCTTCTTCCAGCCTCTTCCCTTCTTCTCCTTCCCTCCTCAAAGTAAGCACTGCTACGGTGTACAGCGTTCCTCCACGCCTTCCAGTCCCTGGCAGCCTCTTACTACGAGGATTTGTCGATGTCAGTTGCTGCCAGAGTGCGCTTCAGCTGGTGTTTGTAGCGCATTTTTTAGTGCTCCTCATGGCCTCGTTCCTTTTGCCAGTTCTCCGTACATCATTCTCTTTGGAAGCCTTGAATTTTGCATTTTGTGGACGTTGCCTGTCCAGCGGAGGCAGTGGCAGATAAAAGTGGCCTCAACATTGTCATTTTGGCACGTTCCAGTACGTCAGAGTTGAAGGTATAGCTCTGCCAGGGTATTTTCATAATTTGCCTGAATTTTGTTTGTTGGAAGCATTCCAGATGTTTTATTTCACTTCTGTATAGTGTCCATAGGAGCATGGAGAGGACAACTGCCCGGAACACCATTATCTTCGTGGTCATCGTAAGTGCGTGGTTGTTAAATACGCGGCGGTTGAGTCGTCCAAAGGCAGAATGGGCTGCTCTCATTCTGTTCTCCACATCCTTCTTGCATGTAGGAGTAGATGTTAAAATACTTCCAAGATAAGAGAATTGATCTACCCCCTCTAGTGGTTGGTTGTTAATTGCGATATTAAGGGCTGGGAGCGTCTGTCCTGGCGGATGTTGGACGAAGATCTTGGTCTTGTCCGTGTTAACCTGCATCCCAAACCTTTCATAAGCAGAGTTATATGCGTCTGCTAACGACTTCAGGTCCTCTACCGTCTGACCTGGAGTTGCGTTGTCGTCAGCATATTGTAGTTCTCACACTTCGCATAAGGTGGTTTTGGTTTTGCTACGGAGTCGTGCGAGATTGAAAATTCCTCCGTCCAAGCGAAATTGTAGGCCAATTGAGGGTATGTCTGGTGGAATCTCGCTAAGCATTGCTGCGATTTACAGCGAGAAACACGTTGGAGCTAAAACACACCCCTGCTTCAGACCACCATTGATGGGGAGTGGGTATGAAAGAGAGTTCTGATGACAAACTCTTCCAACCATGGAAGGCACGCACCAGTTCAACAAAGTCGGGTGGACAACCGTATCTCGCGAGGACAGCCAACATAGCAGGTGGTGGCACTTTATCAAAAGCCCTTTTAAGGTTCCAAAATACGAACATCATGGGCTGTTTCTGTTCAAGGCTTTTCTCCTGCAGTTGCCTTACACAGAAAATCATGTCCACTGTCCCCCAGGAAGGTCGAAACCCGCGCTGGGTCTCTGACAGGACGTCCTCTGCGAGGATGAGCAGACGGTCAAGGAGAATCCGAGCGAAAATCTCATGTAAGGAGGTTGGAAACATTTAAACTGTATAATAAAATTCTAGTCAAATCGTCATGTATTACGAATTCATTTTTTTCGGAAACTATTTACTAATTTTATAAATAAAAATTAAAACACTACCGAAAAACATGGTTATAGTTTTATAAATGTAAATGTAAAATGGAAAAATTTCCGAACAAAACATTTTATTTTACTTAGAAGTCACCACTTATCAAGGCCCGAAGGCCACTCAAGGATAAGAGTTTATGATTGTAAGGTAGTAGTGTATTTATCGTTAACGGTATAAATTGAGTAGAATTTGATTATTTATTGGGACGGTTAAACAAGAACTTGTTTTCATTCGACTTGAAGGCCACCATGTTTTATTTTTATTTTTTTTTTTACAAGGTGGTCACCATTATCAAAGCCCGGAAGCCACTCAGGGATAAGGGTTATTGTAAGTACAGTACGTTAGTGTGGATATTTAAAATGTCTACTCAAGGGGCGGTTCATCAGGAATTTGTTTACGTTGGACTCGAAGAAATCCAAGTTGTAGTCAAGAGGGCAGCAGGCAGACGGAACAGAGTGCCACAGGCGTGCAGTTCTAAGAAAGAAGCTTTGTTCATGGAATCTACGTTTCGATTTAGGCATAGATAAATAGTGGGGAAAGTTTTTGACAGTGGATTCAGCTAGACAGGTGTTTTTTTTGTAAAAGATTGGCGAGGGGGGGGCAGAGATTGGAATTCAGACGAGCACCTGCTATGGAAAAAAGGACAAAACAAAGATAGGCTTGCAACGTCTCTTCTGTGGGAGAGAGGTTACAGGGAAGAGAAAAGGGCATCCCCCACTAAGCCACGAAGTCTATTTTGTACTTTGTCAAGGCAGGATAGGCTATTTTTAGCAGCTCCTGCCCAGATATGGAAACAGTATTCCATCCTTGGACGTGCTTGGCCTTTATATAGATAGAGAATTGCATCAGTAGTGAGATATCTTCTGGAGCGGTAGAAGGATCTCACCATCTTTCCAGCGATCTTGACAACAGACTTGATGTACGTGTTCCATTTCAGATCAGGAGTGAAGGTCAAGCCCAGAAGCTTGTCAAAACATGGGGCTTCTCCTAGACGAGAGCCATCCATTTCAATTGATGCCAGATGGGGATCACAGCGTTGATGATGTAAAGATAGGAGTTTAACTGGGAAGCAGGTCAGCGGAACACTGTTCCACAGGAGGGCAGTTCTGAGAAAGGATTGACTTACATTTAGAATATGGTATCTGTATTGATTTTGAGAATAGTGAAAAAAGAATTGCCTGTGTGTAAATTATATATACATTCAACAACACAATAAAGGGAGGTAGACTGATGCGATCATTGATCTGGTCCGTTCTTTCGCCAGAATCCTTGATTATTGGTACAAAGGAGACAATTTTCCAGTTATCAGGGAAACAAGACTCGGCAAAGCATTTGTAGCAGTGCTTGGAATACTATTTTAATGGAACATTTCTTAATTAGTATTTGAAACTTGATATTCAAAAATAAAGATTTTCGTTAGAAAACCGAATGAACAATGAGCCCATGTGTTTAATGCGGTTCACCATAGTTCTAGATTATAGGTAAACTGAAAAAACAACAGCAAAAGACAAACAAACTAAAATATTAATATTGTCTGAAGAGTGCATCTTTAGATTACGAGCGGAGGGAGACTGATAAAATGTAAACTGTCGAAAAAGTAATGTCTTAAAAATTTGATAATTTTTGCAGTTTAAAAAAAAAAAATATTTTTTTGAATAAAAAGTAACACAACAACGACAAATGATATTATAGTAATGGTTCTGATTTCTTTAGATGAGGGTTGATAATTCGTATAATTTGGATCATTTCGACTACTGTTCGGTTGTGAAAATAACACTCGCAATGAGAACGGTGAAACAAATAATCTAAATAATACGAATTTGTTATAAGTTGCTTGTCTAATGCTGATTAATCGGACTATTATCTTAATCTTGGGTGTTATTAGCACAACGTGTCGGTCGCTGCAACCTTCGACCTTCTTCTCCGCTAAGGAAAAGAGTGTTAGCCAACCCTCTTTTCCTTAGTAGAGGAAAAAAATGCATGTTTTCGACATCCGAAGAAGGTCACGGGTTGCAGCGATGAAAACGTTATGCTAATAATACCCAAGATAGTCCGATTAATTAACATAACACAAGCATTCATATCTCATCTAAAAAAATTCAGAATTGTATTGTTGTAAGTTTATAAAAAAATTTCCGAAATAGCTTAATGCTGAAACGATATCGTAATGTAATATTATATAAATAGTTTGACTTTATTTTGTTACATTCTCAAATTTTCACGTTATTTCTAGTAAACTTTTCAAATTATCCTATAAGGCTGGAACGCTATATGTTTTGGTTTCGATTCCAGCTGATGGCACCTAAATCATTATCTTTAACTTTTGAAATTACTAATATACATTGGGTACAATATGATAACCAGTGAAGTATTGGCTCTATAATATATACGAAATTTGCATGAATGAAAAATACATGTAAGCATATTTTACGACCGGGTCAACCCCTAGGGGAACTACTATATATTAGGTACAATATAATCGACACGGAATTGGTTCTATAATAATAAATATTACCTGTGTATATCGCGTATAGAATCTGCGTCTATTAAAATATAATATCTAATCATATTCTAGGACCGGATAACTCCGGGCGCCCGTCTAGTAATTAAATTACAATTTAAAAATTCATGTTAAAAATAATTTCGCAAGAAGACTAAAAGAACAATGGGCGCCTGTGTTTACGTCAGTTCAAAATAGTTCCAAGTTGGAAATGAGAAGAAAGAAAACACAAAAAACAGTGAACGTTGACTAACGAGTGCGTCTTTAGAAATTTAGCCGCTCACATCGTGGCGGTCAATTCGTGATCATCTATCAACAGTTCAACAATGAAATGGCCGCGCCACGAAACACACGTTAAACAATTCAAACAAGGAACCGAACGAAAGAAAGAAACGGTCAGCTTTGTTTCGAGAAATAATCTCTTTGCATCGTTGATCACCGTATTTTTAGTTAACACACACGCACAAACACATACAGACACACACTAATACAAACACACTCAGACACAACTCCACAGACACATACACCCTCACACTAAAACACATGCTAACACAACACACACACACAAATGTCTTTGTTTATCTCAACACAGACAATTTCATTATTAATTAAAAACAATGAATGTAATGACGCCGCTCAGCTATGAAAAGAATGCGGAAGAACATTGAACCGTTATTATCTAACCATTTTTACTAGATGACTTACTTCCTTTGCTAAAGTAACGTGCCACATTCGTTACCAGCTACTCTTTACCTTTTTTTTTTTTTTTACATGGATGTCACCACTTATCAAGGCCCAGAGGCCACTCAAGGATAAGGGTTAATAGGTATACATTAATCATTGTGATTTTAGCATAGTAAACAGTGGGAATTTTGTAACTTGGATTACTTAGGGGGACGATTCAATTAGAACTTGTTCACATTGGACTTTTTCTTTTTTTTTTTCATAGGTATCACCACATTATCAAGGCCAATAGGCCACTCAAGGATAAGGGTTAAAGAGTGTACAGTAGAAATTAGACAATATAATAATCATTAGTAATGAAAATTTGTTAAATTTGATAACTTATATGGAACGGCTCATCAAGAACTTATTTACGTTAGACTTGAAGACAACCATATTGTAGTCAGCCGGAAAGCAGGAAAACGGAAGACAATTCCACAGGCGTGCAGTTCTAATAAAAAAGCTTTGTTCATGGAATCTACGTTTAGGTTTAGGCACAGATAAAGAGTGGGGGGAATTATTGATAGTGTTTACAGCTAGACGAGTGTTTCTTGTGAAAGTTTTGCGAGGGGGGACCATAGATTGAAGCTCAGTCGAACACTTTCTATGAAAATAACGATACATCAGAGACAAACTCGCAACATCTCTTCTGTGAGATAGAGGTTGCAAGGAAGAGAAAAGGACATCTCCTACGAGGCTACGAAGTCTATTTTGAACTCTATCAAGGCAGGACAAGTCCTTTCTAGCAGCTCCTGCCCAGATGTGGCAACAGTATTCCATCCTTGGACGTACCTGGCTCTTATATAGATAGAGAATAGCATCATTATTTCTTTAACGGAAATCGCTTGAGACAAATCAGGGCGCAAATTAAAAAATGATCCAAACGAAGGCATAAGATGAGTATTGATATTTCAAACAAAAAAAAAAAAACATCTCTTGAGTGGCCGGATTCCAACGAGGCATTTTTGATTCCCTAGCCTTCGATTTCGTTAGACCAAACATCTATTAGTAGAACCACTAATATATAAAATGGTTGAAAATACAATGAAGGTCAGTCTGAAAACAGCTTGATCAACCAATTGTTCGAATTACTAAACTTAAAATTAATAAAAGCGGTTATAACGTCACATGTCCCAAATAAAGAATATGGAAAGGAGATAAGTTCGTTGGGGGAGGCGAAGCGCATTGGAGTGTAAAATGATAGGGGCTTACAAAATTGAATCAATTAGTGATTTTTAGCTTACTCTCTCGTTCTCTTTTTTGTCATCCTAAGTTAGTTAGGGATTTGAAACAAAGATGAAGTTGAATAAATACGCACTGTCTTCCGGTAGTTCTTGTTATGGACTAGTTCTTTTCGACGTAAAAAAGAAATTATTATGCAGGGGAGATCTCTCGATCGGAAAGGATTACAGAAGAGTTCTTACAAAGGCAACATGCAGCGACCAGGATAGATATCCAATTTGTGGATTTCAATATTTTATAATTGTTACAGAAACTTGATTGCTTTGTGTGTGACACAAAGTTTATACAGGATATTAGAAACAAAACTAAAATTTGGAAATACTTGTTCAAAGGTTTTTATATTTTTATAACACAAAGTTAAAATGGACTTTATTATATTTCATAAGATCATTAAGCTTGGGTAAATAAATGTAACATACGATGCCTTTTGGAGTTAATATTCAGATTTTGATAGTAAAAATTACATTAAAACTTACACGCAATCGATTTTAGTTTCTTGTCGAAGTAGTATAATAGGACGAAAAATGAATGTTTCTATTTAATGCTACTGAGAAAAAACTTATTTCCTTTAATAACCGCCAGAAACCTTTCTAACCATTGATTACTAAAGCTGACAGCACTATTTATGAACAAATAAAAAAAACAAAAAAAAAACAAACAATATTCAAACTCACCTAACAGTATGAATTGGAATTAAATCCAAAGAAATTACTACCAAGTCTGTTGCAAAGATGTATGGATTTCTCTGTTGAGCTATAAAACGTTTAACACCTATTCACAGTATTCTATATATCTATTAAGCTATCATTCGACCATGCATGTAGTTTTGTCTTATTTGGAATAGTACACCGATCACTAGTATCCTTCTGGATAGGACGCAAAGAGTCTCTAACATTGGTCTCGTATTGTATACCAAACTGTAGCTCTTTTCTCATCACAGCGATCTTGCATCTATGTGACTATTTTAGAAGTATTTACGGTGCTCTAATCAACTTATTGCATTTCAATTATCAACATATATCGCCGAATCTAACCTATAAAGGTTACTGATGTTCAACAACTTTTTATACCAATACCTTCTATCCTTGGACCACTTACCTTTGGAATTCCCTACTTGCTATATATTTGGCATGTATATCTTCAAATATAACGCTTCGTCAATTGCAATAAATCCTGATACAGAAATGTATACACATACATACGCACTAATTCGACGTTCCTTAAATAAGTTCCCAGACATTTTCGTGTAGACACTTTTACTGATAGTACACACATAAAACTCTAATCTTCTTCGAAGTAATTTCCTCTGGCTACAATACACCTGTACCGTTCCAACAATTCTGGAAGGCCTCGTCGAAGTCATTTTGTGTGAGCGTGTCAATGACCACCGCCACAGCCTCTTTCATCTCCTCAATTTTCTCATAATGACTACCTCCAAGGTTTTCCTTGAGCTTAGGGAATAACTAAAAATCACGGGAAGCAAGGTATGGACTATAAGGAGACTGCTGAAATGTCTATGGGTGCTGAGATGCTTATCTTGGTCAAATAGTCTGTGATAAGTATGCAGTTGTGGACTGGTGCATTCGCGCAAATCTTCCGCATCCTCAATTACTCGCGAAATATTGTGTACAGTTCCCACACTGTCCTCAAACTGTGCCTTTATTTTCTTTATAGACACAGGGCGGTCCTTATTCACGAAATTCTTTATTTGTCTAATCATCTCTGGTTTTCTAATTCGCTTACTCCTGTTAGAGAATGGATCGAGAGAGAGAGAGAGAGATAGAGAGAGAGAGAGAGGGAGAGACAGAGGGGAGTGTGTAAATTATATTGAGACACGTTGACCGGAAGTCAGGATCAGCGGATCGGATTGCGTGTGAGTCTCGTGATCAGATGGATTTTTGATTGTCAACCAAGCGGGCACAACAATATACTTCTCTCTGTCGCTCTCCCACTCCTCTCTCTATCCACCATAGCAGAGAAACAACAAGGAATATAAACGGACTGTTACTTACTCCAAATGTGTTGTTATGTATTTGAATTCTAGAAAAAAGGTTCATAATATAACACTTCCCCACCTATCATCACCCCTCCAGAGACTCCCTGTTTTCCTTGAATCTCTTATATCACTAAAAAAAACTGATGCTCGATGCATGTAAGATGGCCCAAAAGCAATCTGGAGTATTCCATATGTTTATGTTGCATATTGTATTTTTGAAATTCACCAGCTGTGGCAATCAAGCTTTAGTAGGGTGTATTCCAATACGTATTGTAAGCTGTTCATTTGAACCTGAAATCATAAAAATTGATCAGTCATCACTAAGGCTAGGACAACAGCATATTCTTTTCATTGTTTTTGACCCTCGAGTGAGTATCCATTGGTATCTTATATGTTTTTATATAGAGTGATGTGGTTCTCTGTTGATTAATTGTGTCGGATATATACTCGAGTCAAAACAATGAAAAGAATATGCTGTTGTCATAGCTCTAGTCATCACATAAAATGTGTAACAATAGCACATTGTATTTTTACAATTCAATATTTCACAATTTTAAATGCGTGTGCTCGAATATCTGGAAACTTATTGAAGACCTCACACATACATACCAGTAATGCCTTAAATAAGGAATATACACAGATACTGTTAGACTTGTTTACAGCCGTTTCTAAAGAAATGTTTATTTAACGGGAGATAATATTTTTCAAGCAACGGATAATCTTCAAAACATGATTTTTGTAAATATCCAGGAAATAATAATGTTCAAGAAACTTAAATGCCTTCCCCCAACAAAGCAAAAGTCAGATGAATATATTTATTATGAAATACCTATATATATATATATATATATATATATATATATATATATATATATATATATATATATATATACTCAACTAAGTTTTTCATTGTTAACTGTAAGTAATAAGAATGTATTCTTTTATCGATTCGTCTGTGTCTGGTTACAATTGTCTTTATGTTATGTCGTTTTGTTTTATTTTGTTATCTGGTAAAGTATCGATCGCATACGAATCAGTACGTAAGTATAGATTGGTGGTAGTTCAAAACACCAGCAGCAGAAATACTACTACCACCACTACTACTATAACAGCTACTACCACTTCTACTTTCACCACTACTAATAATAATTAATAACAAGAAAGAAAACTGACAAAGAAATACAAAAATACTACTACTACTAACACTACTATGATTATTACTACTATTACCATTAATCGTTGTACTAATACTACTAATAATCGTGATAATAATCAATAACAAGCGAAAAAGTGACAAAACTGTCCCAGGGAACTGCATAATTTACACCAAGGAGATAGAAAAACTATAAAGCAAATAAACGGAACTTGCAAGACAACAGAGTATTGAACATGACTTTCTGATATCAATAATTGTAGACACACAAGAAACAGTCGTAAAAAAAAACGAAAAGGAAGATATTGTAATACAAACAAATTCGAGACGATGCAATAAATGATTATAAAGAAAATAGCCAACATATTAAAGAAAGTCCTTGAATGCGGAAACAAACCACATAATCCTTAAAAATACCAGCTAAATGGGAAGGAATAAGACCACACACATACGCGGTACACTAGTCAGGGTTGATAAACCAAAATTGCCGTGAAAGATCAAGGAGAATTGAAAGATGAAGGAGGGAGAGTATGATCATGCTTTCAGCAAAATAGCGCGAAAATACTGGAGACTTGTTCTTAGTAAAATTTTAGAGAAAAACAACAGGCATTGTTAGTTGAAAAAAGTAAATGGTAAACGGCATTTACAATAACGCATGATGATTTTCAACATTTATCCATAGAGATGGAGAGTTGTGAAAAATGAGAAGACTTGTTGTCATGCGGATCACAAGAGAACACTACTACTACTGCTACTACTACTACTACTACTACTACTACTACTACTACTACTACTACTAATAATAATAATAACAACAATTGGATTGGAGTTGCTGGTCAGTGTTTGGGCAAACAGATTATTAAGTCTGTAACAAATTGTTTCCCATCTGTTGTGTTACGCTTGTTTTTTTGTGTAAAATCTTCATTCCCCCTGATCGCGAATCAATTTGCCGTACATCACACAAAACAATATTGTTTATATATGACGTGGCCGTCTGGAAGAGCGATATTGCTCCCCATTGGAGAGATCAAAATCCACTAAAACCCTGAGTAAGGCCGGGTAAATATGCTGAGATTGTCCGTTAAACATTGATTGAATCCCAGACAGCGGCAGGTGACCTATAAAAAGGGACGAATTTATTGTGCTTTGTAAAAATAGCCAGACATTTTATTGTTTTAAAAAAATGACAGGAAATATAAAAATAAGGTTGAATGAAAACGTGCATTCGTTTGGCCTGAAGAACACCTGCTCAGACGACCTGACTTTCTGAGTGAAGCCAAATCTCAAGAAAAACACACGCTCCAAGAAGGCTCCAACCCACCCCACCATCCATCCTGACCGCCATCGTAAAGATTTTGAGAATCTTGATGTTTTGGTGTAAACTGAACGATGTACCTAATTTGACTTTCAGCAGAATCGATACGAAGCCTGATCATTGAGAATTTATTTGAAGTCCTCTCGGACGAAGATAGACGGTCAACGGCCAGACCAGTTCAGCGGGGTCAAAAGTCATCTGCTGACCTGGGCGAGAAGGTCACATATAAATTCAATTGCTAGTGCGCACGTATCAACCAACATATACTGGCAGAAATGCAACTAGGCTAGCTTAGTCATTTTCACCCCTCTTCTTCCTTGGAATTTGCCATTGGTTAACATCTAATTGAAAATTCAGTTTGTGTCAATGCCTATAAAATGGAATGTTTCAAATATTGCACCACACTGACTCTCAAAATCATTTAAAGATTTTTGAGTCAGTCTCATTTTTTTTACGCAAACCTTCTCTTTGGCGACAAAAAGAATTTTTTAAAAATGCTCGGAGATATCTTTTAATGGTTCCCATTCCTCCTCAGTCTCAATTGTACATATATATTTTATATTATCGTATATAAATTTACATGGATTCCTATTCGTTTTTTCTTTTTTTGTCGTTTATCCCCGAGTATTTGCTCTTGCGTGACAATTTAATTCGTTTTTTATCATCTTTTGATAGTCAACGATTAACTCCTGATGAGTTTGTTTGTGAAAGGAGCTCCTAGAGTTTTCTGGTATATAATTTTCAAAGCGCTGTATCGTTTTGATACCGTTAAAAATTATATGTATACATATAAATCTTTTTATATATTTAAAAAGCCATTACGCAGTTTTTGTGCCATTGATTTGCTCGCCTACATATCAGCATAAAATGACAGCCAACTGCCAGTTTCATCTGAAGCAAAACTGGCGTTCAATTATTGTTCGCCACGTGCACATGCGCCAGATCTTATCAGCTGCAACGTCCGGCCGTGGGTATCGCTTACTGAGCTTACGAGTCGATCTGATGCAGTGATATGTTTCCAAACGAATTCTCTTTGAAAGGAGATCGATGCTTTTTTTTTTCTTATCAAAGTCATTGAAATAAAGCAAAATAACCTGACGCCAATTATAAAAAAGCTATTGCAAACAACCATAGAGTAATACATAAAATATGATACTGTTCATGTCTATTGGTAACAAAGATAAACTAAATCGACTATAAAGTTTACAACATTAATAATAATAATAATGATAATGATAATAATAATAACAATAATAATAATAACAACAATAATAATAAAAATAATAAAAATAATAATATTAACAATAATAATGATAATAAAAATAATAAAAACAATGATAATAATATTACTAACAACAACAATAATAATTATTATTATAATAATGAAAATAGCAGTAATAATAGTATTAATAATAATATTAATAATAATAATTATGACAGCAATGATAATAATAGCATCAATAATAATAATAATAATAATAATAATAATAATAATAACCACAACAATAACAATAATAATAAAAAAAATAATAATAATAATAAAAATAACAAAAACAAGAACTAAAAAACAACAGCAACAACAACAATAATAATAATAATAATAAACATAATAATATTAATAAAAATAACAAAAACAAGAAAAAAACAACAACAAATAACAAAAAAAATAAAAAATAATAATAATAATAAATAATAATAATAATAATAATAATAATAACAACAACAATAATAATAAAAATAATAATAATAATAATAATAATAATAATAATAATAATAATAATAATAATAATAATAATAAAAATTTAAAAAATGCAACGGAAGTAAAACAAAAAGATGGATGAAAACACATAGAACTTATTAAACTGAAATTGCAACAATGAAAATTTCAGTGTTGGTATCGACTAGCGCCATAGCGAACAGAGGAGGTGCGCAGAAAGATAAAAAAGTGGAGGAGGACAGAAAGATTAAAAAATGGAGGTGGACAGATAGATAAAAAAAAATTGGATGAGGACAGAGATAAAAAAATGGGGAGGATAGAAAAATAAAAAGTGGAGGAGGACAGAAAGATTAAAAAATGGAGGAGGACAGAAAGATAAGAAAATGGAGAAGGACAGAAAGATTAAAAGTAGAGGAGGACAGAAAAATAAAAAATGGAGGAGGACAAAAAAAAATAAAAAGTGGAGGATGACAGAAAGATAAAAAATCGAGGAGGACAAAAAAATAAAAAATGGAGGAGGACAAAAAAAATAAAAAGTGGAGGAGGACAGAAAGATTCAAAAATGGAGGTGGACAGAAAGATAAAAAATGGAGGAGGACAAAAAATAAAAAATGGCGGAGGACAGAAAAATAAAAAAATGGAGGAGGACAGAAAAATAAAAAATGGAGGAGGACAAAAAATAAAAAGGGGAGGAGGACAGAAAAATAAAAAGTGGAGGAGGATAGAAAGATTAAAAAATGGAGGAGGACAGAAAGATTAAAAATGGAGGAGGACAGAAAGATAAAAAAATGGAGGAGGACAGAAACATAAAAAAACATGGAGGAGGACTGAAAGATAAAAAGATGGAGGTGGACAGAAAGATTAATATATTGAGGAGGACAGAAGATACAAAAATGGAGGAGGAGAGAAAAATAAAAAGTGAAGGAGGACAGAAAAATAAAAAAAATGGAGGAGGACAGAAAGATTAAAAAATGGAGGGGGACATAAAGATTAAGAAATGGAGGAGGACAGAAGGATACAAAAAAAATTGAGGTGGACAGAAAGATTCAAAAATGGAGGTGGACAGAAAGATAAAAAAAATGGAGGAGGACAGAAGATAAAAAAATGGAGGAGGATAGAAAAATAAAAAGTGGAGGATGACAGAAAGATAAAAAATCGAGGAGGACAGAAAAATAAAAAATTGGAGGAGGACAAAAAAATAAAAAGTGGAGGAGGACAGAAAAATAAAAAAATGGAGGTGGACAGAAAGATAAAAAATGGAGGAGGACAAAAAATAAAAAATGGCGGAGGACAGAAAGATAAAAAAAATGGAGGAGGACAGAAAAATAAAAAATGTAGGAGGACAAAAAATAAAAAGGGGAGGAGGACAGAAAAATAAAAAGTGGAGGAGGATAGAAAGATTAAAAAATGGAGGAGGACAGAAAGATTAAAAATGGAGGAGGACAGAAAGATAAAAAAATGGAGGTGGAAAGAAAAGAAAATGGAGGAGGACAGAAACATAAAAAAACATGGAGGAGGACTGAAAGATAAAAAGATGGAGGTGGACAGAAAGATTAATATATTGAGGAGGACAGAAGATACAAAAATGGAGGAGGACAGAAAAATAAAAAGTGAAGGAGGACAGAAAAATAAAAAAATTGGAGGAGGACAGAAAGATAAAAAAATGGAGGGGGACATAAGGATTAAGAAATGGAGGAGGACAGAAAGATACAAAAAAAATTGAGGAGGACAAAAGATAAAAAAATGGAGGAGGATAGAAAAATAAAAAGTGGAGGAGGACAGAAAGATAAAAAATGGAGGAGGACAGAAAGATAAAAAAAATGGAGGGGGACAGAAAGATGTAAGAATGGAGGAGGACAGAAAGATAAAAAAAATGGAGGAGGACAAAAGATAAAAAAATGGAGGAGGATAGAAAAATAAAAAGTGGAGGAGGACAGAAAGATAAAAAATGGAGGAGGACAGAAAGATAAAAAAATGGAGGGGGACATAAAGATTAAGAAATGGAGGAGGACAGAAACATACAAAAAATTGAGGTGGACAGAAAGATTAAAAAATGGAGGTGGACAGAAAGATAAAAAAATGGAGGAGGATAGAACAATAAAAAGTGGAGGAGGACAGTAAGACAAAAAATGGAGGAGGACAGAAAGATTAAAAAAATGGAGGGGGACAGAAAGATGTAAGAATGGAGGAGGACAGAAAGATTAAAACATGGAGGGGAACAGAAAGATAAAAAAAATGGAGGAGGACATAAAGATAAAAAAAAATGGAGGGGGACATAAAGATTAAGAAATGGAGGAGGACAGAAACATACAAAAAATTGAGGTGGACAGAAAAATTAAAAAATGGAGGTGGACAGAAAGATAAAAAAATGGAGGAGGACAGAAGATAAAAAAATGGAGGAGGATAGAAAAATAAAAAGTGGAGGATGACAGAAAGATAAAAAATCGAGGAGGACAGAAAAATAAAAAATGGAGGAGGACAAAAAATAAAAAGTGGAGGAGGACAGAAAGATTCAAAAATGGAGGTGGACAGAAAGATAAAAAATGGAGGAGAACAAAAAATAAAAAATGGCGGAGGACAGAAAAATAAAAAAATGGAGGAGGACAGAAAAATAAAAAATGGAGGAGGACAAAAAATAAAAAGGGGAGGAGGACAGAAAAATAAAAAGTGGAGGAGGATAGAAAGATTAAAAAATGGAGGAGGACAGAAAGATTAAAAATGGAGGAGGACAGAAAGATAAAAAAATGGAGGAGGACAGAAACATAAAAAAACATGGAGGAGGACTGAAAGATAAAAAGATGGAGGTGGACAGAAAGATTAATATATTGAGGAGGACAGAAGATACAAAAATGGAGGAGGACAGAAAAATAAAAAGTGAAGGAGGACAGAAAAATAAAAAATTGGAGGAGGACAGAAAGATAAAAAAAAGGAGGGGGACATAAAGATTAAGAAATGGAAGAGGGCAGAAGGATACAAAAAAAATTGAGGTGGACAGAAAGATAAAAAATGGAGGTGGACAGAAAGATAAAAAAAATGGAGGAGGACAGAAGATAAAAAAATGGAGGAGGATAGAAAAATAAAAAGTGGAGGATGACAGAAAGATAAAAAATCGAGGAGGACAGAAAAATAAAAAATGGAGGAGGACAAGAAAATAAAAAGTGGAGGAGGACAGAAAAATAAAAAAATGGAGGTGGACAGAAAGATAAAAAATGGAGGAGGACAAAAAATAAAAAATGGCGGAGGACAGAAAAATAAAAAATGGAGGAGGACAGAAAAATAAAAAATGGAGGAGGACAAAAAATAAAAAGGGGAGGAGGACAGAAAAATAAAAAGTGGAGGAGGATAGAAAGATTAAAAAATGGAGGAGGACAGAAAGATTAAAAATGGAGGAGGACAGAAAGATAAAAAAATGGAGGTGGAAAGAAAAAAAAATGGAGGAGGACAGAAACATAAAAAAACATGGAGGAGGACTGAAAGATAAAAAGATGGAGGTGGACAGAAAGATTAATATATTGAGGAGGACAGAAGATACAAAAATGGAGGAGGACAGAAAAATAAAAAGTGAAGGAGGACAAAAAAATAAAAAAATGGAGGAGGACAGAAAGATAAAAAAATGGAGGGGGACATAAAGATTAAGAAATGGAGGAGGACAGAAAGATACAAAAAAATTGAGGAGGACAAAAGATAAAAAAATGGAGGAGGATAGAAAAATAAAAAGTGGAGGAGGACAGAAAGATAAAAAATGGAGGAGGACAGAAAGATAAAAAGATGGAGGGGGACAGAAAGATGTAAGAATGGAGGAGGACAGAAAGATAAAAAAATGGAGGAGGACAAAAGATAAAAAAATGGAGGAGGATAGAAAAATAAAAAGTGGAGGAGGACAGAAAGATAAAAAATGGAGGAGGACAGAAAGATAAAAAAATGGAGGGGGACATAAAGATTAAGAAATGGAGGAGGACAGAAACATACAAAAAATTGAGGTGGACAGAAAGATTAAAAAATGGAGGTGGACAGAAAGATAAAAAAATGGAGGAGGATAGAACAATAAAAAGTGGAGGAGGACAGTAAGACAAAAAATGGAGGAGGACAGAAAGATAAAAAAAAATGGAGGGGGACAGAAAGATGTAAGAATGGAGGAGGACAGAAAGATTAAAACATGGAGGGGGACAGAAAGATAAAAAAAATGGAGGAGGACAGAAAGATAAAAAAAATGGAGGGGGACATAAAGATTAAGAAATGGAGGAGGACAGAAACATACAAAAAATTGAGGTGGACAGAAAAATTAAAAAATGGAGGTGGACAGAAAGATAAAAAAATGGAGGAGGACAGAAGATAAAAAAATGGAGGAGGTTAGAAAAATAAAAAGTGGAGGATGACAGAAAGATAAAAAATCGAGGAGGACAGAAAAATAAAAAATGGAGGAGGACAAAAAATAAAAAGTGGAGGAGGACAGAAAGATTAAAAAATGGAGGTGGACAGAAAGATAAAAAATGGAGGAGAACAAAAAATAAAAAATGGCGGAGGACAGAAAAATAAAAAAATGGAGGAGGACAGAAAGATAAAAAATGGAGGAGGACAAATAATAAAAAGGGGAGGAGGACAGAAAAATAAAAAGTGGAGGAGGATAGAAAGATTAAGAAATGGAGGAGGACAGAAAGATTAAAAATGGAGGAGGACAGAAAGATAAAAAAATTGAGGTGGAAAGAAAAAAAAATGGAAGAGGACAGAAACATAAAAAAACATGGAGGAGGACTGAAAGATAAAAAGATGGAAGTGGACAGAAAGATTAATATATTGAGGAGGACAGAAGATACAACAATGGAGGAGGACAGAAAAATAAAAAGTGAAGGAGGACAGAAAAATAAAAAAATGGAGGAGGACAGAAAGATAAAAAAATTGAGGTGGACAGAAAGATTAAAAAATGGAGGTGGACAGAAAGATAAAAAAAAATGGAGGAGGACAGAAGATGAAAAAATGGAGGAGGATAGAAAAATAAAAAGTGGAGGAGGACAGAAAGATAAAATATGGAGGAGGACAGAAAGATAAAAAAAATGGAGGGGGACAGAAAGGTGTAAGAATGGAGGAGGACAGAAAGATAAAAAAAATGGAGGAGGACAGAAAGATAAAAAAAATGGAGGAGGACAGAAAGATTAAGAAATGGAGGAGGACAGAAACATACAAAAAATTGAGGTGGACAGAAAGATTAAAAAATGGAGGTGGACAGAAAGATAAAAAAAATGGAGGTGGACAGAAGATAAAAAAATGGAGGAGGATAGAACAATAAAAAGTGGAGGAGGACAGAAAGATAAAAAATGGAGGAAAACAGAAAGATAAAAAAATGGAGGGGGACAGAAAGATTAAAAAATGGAGGAGGACAGAAAGATTAAAAAAATGGAGGAGGACAGAAAGATAAAAAAATGTAGGAGGACAGAAAGATTAAAAAAATGAGGGAGGACAGAAAGATTAAAAAATGGAGGAGGACAGAAAGATACAAAAAAATTGAGGTGGACAGAAAGATAAAAAAATGGAGGGGGACAGAAAGATTAAGAAATGGAGGAGGAAAGAAAGATACAAAAAATTGAGGTGGACAGTATGATAAAAAATGGAGGAGAACAGAAAGATAAAAAAAATGGAGGAGGACAGAAAGATATAAAAAATGGAGGAGGACAGAAAGATACAAAAAAAATTGAGGTGGACAGAAAGATTAAAAAATGGAGGTGTACAGAAAGATTAAAAAATGGAGGAGGACAGAAGATAAAAAAATGGCGGAGGATAGAAAAATAAAAAGTGGAGGAGGACAGAAAGATAAAAAATGGAGGAGGACAGAAAGATAAAAAAATGGAGGAGGACAGAAAGATTAAAAAATGGAGGAGGACAGAAAGATTAAAAAAATGGAGGACGACAGAAAGATACAAAAAAAATTGAGGTGGACAGAAAGATAAAAAAATGGAGGGGACAGAAAGATTAAGAAATGGAGGAGAACAGAAAGATACAAAAAATGGAGGAGAGCAGAAAGATAAAAGAAATGAAGCGAACAGAAAGATACAAAAAATTGAGGTGGACAGAAAGATTAAGAAATGGAGGAGAACAGAAAGATAAAAAAATGGAGGAGAGAAGAAAGATAAAAGAAATGAAGAGGACAGAAAGATTTAAAAAATGGAGGTGGACAGAAAGATTAAAAAATAGGGGAAGACAGAAGGATAAAAAATGGAGGAGGACAGAAAGATTAAAAAATGGAGAAGGACAGAAAGATACAAAAAAATTGAGGTGTACAGAAAGATTAAAAAATGGAGGAGGACAGAAAGATACAAAAAGAATTGAGGTGGACAGAAAGATTAAAAAATGGAGGTGGACGGAAAGATAAAAAAATGGAGGAGGACAGAAGATAAAAAATGGAGGAGGACAGAAAAATAAAAAAGTGGAGGAGGACAGAAAGATAAAAAAATGGAGGTGGACAGAAAAAATGGAGGAGGACAGAAAAATGAAAAAATATTGAGCTCTAACCAAACCTTCATTAGATGAATGTGAAGGGATTGAGTCTTTTTGCACACCAGATTCCAATAATGACCGATGATCATTGTCATCGAGAAGTTAATGGCAAGTGACTGTTGCGATGATAAAAATTCATTTGCAAGAGTATTTGAAAGTGTACTGGAAATCTGGGGAAACTTGTTGTCCCTCAGACGCCAGGGAACATCACTAGTTATCGAGAGTAAGCAATATCTGATAATGACGTGTGAGAACAGCTAATATGTAAAACAATAATAACAACAAAATTACAAAAATAATAATAACAATAACATTACAAATAAGGTAATTTAATGATACTACTACTACTACTACTACTACTACTACTACTACTACAATAACTACTACTACTATTAATAATAATAATACGTATGTTGCGCCAATTTCAGTTAGTACCACCCAAAATGGTCGTAAGGTGTGAAAGAGGAGAAAAAGACAGAGAAGTCCTTCACTTAATCGGTACGGAAAGTAATGGAATCTCTGGTATGATTACTGCCACTAAAATTCTCGAAAAGACTAACGGTTATTGCTGGCGAGAAATTAATGGTAAACGGCTGTTGCAATAAATCAAAATAATTTTCGAAAGTTATTGAAATAGACAGAGTGTGCAGGATATATGATAGGACAAGCAATCACAAAATAGTGCATGAAATATTATATAGTTTATGTATTTTCTAATACAGACAAAATAACGCCACTAACCATGTTGTTATGGTAGGTGAAAGAAACAAAGTTTAACAGCAATTAAACAGCAATGAAACAAATAGAAAGGGTTACAAAACAGAGAATAAGGGAGAAACGTCTTTAGGTCATGGCATTGACTTGATAATGTAATAAAATTCATATGTGACTTTACTCTTTATGCTTTTTACTTATCCTATTTTTGCTACTCTTATTCGGGTAGAGCTTTTTATACTGATAGCTTTATCTTATTAAAATTTATATTCAGTTTAATTTTATTACGATATATATATATATATATATATATATATATATATATATATATATATATATATATATATATATATTCTTCCGAATAGATTTATCCAACAATCAGCTGGTATGGAAACCTGTGATTATAAGATTTACAAAATATTAATGGTCGTGATATTCTTTGTATTATCCCATCTAAATAGGATATGCTCAATATACAGCATAGAGCAAATAAAGCAAATTATAGTGATTCAATGAAATTAAAAAAAAAAAACTTTATTTAAATCAAGAATTTTTTATTATTCCAAGTAAGACATATAATACTTTAGAAAATTTATCTCCTTATCCTATAGGGTTTCGATGCCTATCATCTCTTCAGAGGAGAAAATATTAGCAAATAGATATAACGGTATTCACCCTATTTGCTAAAGTCAGTTAGACATGGACAATCATAAAATAAAATTGATTAAATAGAATTCACATAGTAGGGGAAATTGAAGAAAGTATATAAAGGTTTAGTTCCAAATTGCGCGGTAAAATCCAAGGTAACTGTCCTTTAAAGCAGTGAGGTAATGAGATCCAACCTGTATATTGTGTAATCCACATCATAGAGCAGAAATCCAAGTTGGGCATATTTCTGGAGTAATTCTTCTTCATGGCCCGCTGAAAAGATTTTTAAGGTCTGGTCGAACTTTTTATTAAAGACCTTAGTATTACTGGAAGTAAACGTTAGTGTGATAGAATAGGTAGAAAGGGGTAGTGGAGGGGAGATAAATTTAAAATGGAGAGATGGATGGGGGAGAAAAAAGACATATATATATGTATGTATATATATATATAGCAGAGAGTGACCTCTATAGACAAGTTTAAACATGCCATAAATAGCTATAAAAAATAAAAATAATGTTGAGTAGCCGTTTTGGTAGGTTAGTTTAGGCTTGGGTATAGAGAAAGGGAGGAAAAAAGAAGCAGAGAAAATAAAATAAAATGAAAGAAAAGAAGAGGAAGAAGAAGCAAATTAAATTTTGCATTTTCCAAGCTAAAATCAACCTTTAAACTAATTAACCTAATTACATCTTAAATTCTTTACTCTGTTTAAATCTATTAAATCCAGTCCACTCAAACAATTAATACATAAGGCACTCTTTTTGTTAATTTTATACTCATTGATAATATCCTTTAAATGGGGAATTAAACTGAAGAATTAGCATAATATCTGTAAGTAAATTGTACAAGTAAACCTAAGCGTATTGATAGAACGTGTTATTTCAATTTTATAAGACTAATGATGATCCCTTACTGTTAAATCGAAAATAATACTCCCTTACTGGGAGGTATAAAAATTTCGGTTATAATAATTATAACATTTAATAATATTTAACTGGAAGAACTTTATACACACATATATTCATATATATACATATGCATATACACATACATATATATTGATTGAGATTGTCGGACTGACTTCCTCATCTTGGTTGTTATTGTCACAACGTTTCGGCCGTTTTGCCCTCCGGCCTTCGTCAGGTGAACGGTTTGTTAGGAGTCTCGAACCCAACCCTTTATTATTATTACGGGGGTACCGTGTTCGGACTCCAGCTAGGCTTTGGGACATAGTTGCTGATTTTCTGTTTTTCAATGTTACTTTTTCACTGCCTTCGTACTTTGCAATGTGGAATGTTTAACACTATTTGTGGGTAGTAAAAGGGGACGAATTATAAAGCTCGTTAATTGAGAAGTTACATATTACTCTGCAACAGTATTCCAACAAGATCCCAGAAGTGCCAATTATGTGTTAGAATTCAAAATTGTAGTATGTTAATGTGTGTATAGTGAGTCTCTACTTAAAATGTAAATTAATAATAAGAAGGTAATATTGTATAGGTTAGATGAGATGTTTGAGAACTTATTTAAAAAATAACATTTTTTAATTCGCAAAGTTTTACCTTAGATTTTATTCACAAGCGATATGCATTTAGTATTATGTTTTACCCATTTGCCTGTATATATATATAGAGTGTATGTTATTTTATTTTAAGTTGGCTGTATTTAAATTTTTTCTTGATTTACGTCTAGACACTAGTTCATTCTTAGCATTTATGATGGGTTTATTAAAGGAGATAATGTTAACTGCTTCGGATATACAAAGTTTGCAAAATTTGTCTTCTGGGGTACATGATCTAGATTTATTCAGTATACTCCATTTAATTGAATAGGGAATTTTCTTGTCTTCCAGGCTATTGATTAATGTAGTTAAGGATGTGTTATTAATATCATTGTTTTGAGATCTTTCATTTCTGAAAGAGTGCAAGTGGTTTAAAATTCTTACTTCAATTAAGTTAGAAGATGCGCCGATGCAAGTGAATTTTTTCCTTGTTCTATTATTGTTTATTGGTTCATTTATCCCATTGTTGGGAAGTCGTATATTGGGGTGCTGAGTTGAGAGGGTGCCTGAAAATGTATAACGCGGGTGCTGTTTAATCCTATTCGGGTTTTCACTGGAAATTATATCATTGGATCCGTTAATCTGGTTTGTGTTGCTGTTATGATTATTATTAGAACCCAGACCATATGTTTCCCTATATATACTTGCGTCCTGGGTACTTCGATTGCCTTCATTATTTTCCCCATTAGATTGGTTGTTTGCATGTTTTGGCAATTGCGTGACTGTGCAAGCGTATACCACGTCTTTGTGTATGCAATCGTTATTGAGGGGCATTCATTTTTATTTTGGCAGTTATATTTGTTACTAGGTATTAGATCAACTGGGATGTTCTGCGCTTGTTTAATTTTCCTGTTATTAGTCGGAATTATTGTCTGTGCTAGATTAGGCATTGTTGAGTATGACATTTTTATAGAGTTTTTCTTTGAATAAATACTATACTTATGCGGGTATTTACAGCATTTTCCACTATTTGAAAGAATTCTTTTGGTATGTTAGTTTTTACATTAGAACTGAAAGGAGGATTGAACCAAATGGCTTTTCTACGTCTTACTTTTCTATTTTTAGTTAATTGGGTTGGGTTTGAAGAGATGGTAGGCATCGAAACCCTATAGGATAAGGAGATAAAATTTCTAAAGTATTATTTGTCTTACTTGGAATAATAAAAATTCTTGATTTAAATAAAGTGTTTCTAATTTCATTGAATCACTATAATTTGCTATATATATATATATATATATATATATATATATATATATATATATACATACATATATATATATATATATATATATATATATATATATATATATATAACATTATAGAATATATTGAACTTACTCTTTTTTCCTTGTACCCATTTGTGAATTATTTTACGGAATTCTGCCTTTCGGATGACCTCGAAATATCTTCCAGTAACGGGATGCCTTTGGATTTTTATTTCTCGATACTGGACTTTTACTAAATTCTTTTTTGATTTTACCGTCATTGGATTTTCTACTCTTCAATCGACCATTCATTCACGTGAAATCATTTTTCCTTTTTCCCCATTCCCTCTGCCTCACAATTTTTAAACTTTTACCAAGTAAGCTCTATGACTCACTTGCAGCTTCATTAAATACTTTGCAAGCAAAATTCGATGCCGAAATTTGCTAATTCTTACCCTCAAATGAAAAAGAAGGTATTTCTTTCGAAAGGACAATCCACTTAATTTGTGTCTGTTTTTGAACAATTAAATATTTTTTTAATATTTGTTAAAGTGTTTTCAGCATGTTTTATTAATTCTTTGTTCTGACCCATATATATATATATATATATATATATATATATATATATATATATATATATATATATATTAAACTTTATTAATCGAAATAAGAACCATTAGAATCGACATATTTTTGCCAACGAGAAACAAGTTTATTTATCCCATTAGTATGGAAATCCGGAATTTTGGAATCGATGAAGTCCTTGAAGGCCGATTCGGCATCATCTCGGCTTTTGAATCATTTTTAGTGCAGTAAGTTTCGAGATCCTTGAAACAGTGATAATCGGTGGGCGAGAGGTCCGGTGAAAATGGCGGACGAGGAAGAGTCTCGTAGCTCAATTCGTTCAGCTTCTGCCGGGTCAGCTGAGCAACATGCGGGCAAGCATTGTCATGGAGGAGAATAGCCTCTTTCATATTGGCCAATCTCGGACACATACGTTGGAGCTTCTAGTGTATTTTGTTAATTTGTTGGCATTACTTCTCCGCCGTAATTGTTTTGCCCGGATTCAAGAAGCTGTGATGGATGAGACCAGCCGCAAACCACAAAACAGTCACCATAACTTCGGCTTGGAGAAGTGTTGTAGAGCTTCTCCATCATCTAACTACTGTGCCGAACGTCGCTAGTTGTCATAGAGGATCCACTCATCACACGTCACAATCCGCTCGAGAAACGGTTTGTTTTGTTGTGCGGAGCAAAGAAGTCATCTCAAAACGACAATTTCTTTTTGATTATCGTTCAAATCATGCGGAACCCATTTATCTAACAACTGTTGACTGGTCGACCTCGAGTGCAACAGCAACTTCTCGTGTGGTTCTGCGAGGATTGACTTCAATTAAAGCTTTCAAATATCTGTTCTCAACTGCAGTCGGCTGGCCGCGGTCATCTTAATCTTCGAGGCTCTCATCACCATTGCTAAATTTCTTGAACCACCGTTGTGTCACACTTTCATTAGTTGTTCCTGGGCCAAACGCTACATTGATATCACGAGCCGAGACAGCAGTTTTCGTCCTAGTTTGAACTGGAACAAGAAAATCGTGCGGATTTGAATATAACAAGGGTTATAATCAGGATTCTGTTCTAGGGTTCGGGAAGGAGTGAGTCAATCTCTCGACAACAGCACGTTTCTGCCCTCTTCTTTTCCAATCGACCACACCTGGCCTCTCGCCACCAATGTCACACCACACAATCCGAACGTCAGCAATACGAAATTCTTTCCAAGAGAAGATGTTCACGACTCTTTTCTCCCCCCCAGGGAATTTTTCCCAGCTTTTATATCCTCCTATCTAGAAAAAAAGGAAGAGAAGGAAAAAAAGATAGCTTCTCCCATCATGCTCTGCCTTCCCAAGATGCCCTTCGCGTATACAAATGCGCTGGTCATCCTTTCCTTCTTCTTTCCTAAAGAGCGATGCAGATACGCCCGGTACGTTTCTTTTTTTTTCTTCTGCTTTTCTAACCATATACCCCACAGCTCTCATCACCATTGCTAAATTTCTTGAACCACCGTTGTGTCACACTTTCATTAGTTGTTCCTGGGCCAAACGCTACATTGATATCACGAGCCGAGACAGTAGCTTTTCGTCCTAGTTTGAACTGGAACAAGAAAATCGTGCAGATTTGAATTTTGTCCATGCTGTCGATAAGCATGCAAAAGAAAAGTGATTAAAGAAATTGAGAACGGTAACGAATAACACGATTCGACAGAGAGGAAAACGCGCTCCAAAATACTATATAACATGGCTATATATATATATATATATATATATATATATATATTGATATATATATATATATATATATATATTGATATATATATATATATATATCAATTAATTAATTCAGAAATCATATATAAAAGTAACATACACAAGCGTCCTAAATTAAGTTTGGTTTGACTGTTTTTGTTTCATGGCATATCAATCCTTTTCAGATTATTTAATGCCAAATCCAATTATTTTAAAGAAATCTTTTTTAATAGAATATATTTGTTTCTATTAAACCCATAGTTGGAACCTTAAAATGTACTACCACTTCGGGTCAGAGTGGACCTGGGAGCAATGGCAATTAAAAGGTGGCTCCACACTCCCCAAAGGCCGCAAGCTGGGGCCTCATCATCGAATATAGTTATATCCAGGGCATCAAAAACTAAGGGACAACATTTTAAAACCTGATATTTGTTAGAAATAAGAAGTGTGAAAAGCTGGAATTTTGACAACTGGTCATGGTTATCATCCATAATAACATACTAAAGCTGGAATCATTTGCAAAGATTAGAAAAAGAATTATATCAATTATTTATTCATTTTTTCAAAATAGGAACATAAGGGACAAAATTGAGAAAAACAATGTAAACAGCAAAAAAAAAAACCAACATAAAAATACATGTACAATCAGTATTCAGTAAATGAGCCCTTGCACTCAATGACAGCTGCACATCTTCTACTACAAGAACGAATCAGACCATTCTTCTTAAAGCTCTACCCACAAATCCTCCGTATTAATGGGGGTTTCTTTCCATAACTTTCATTCCTAAGGTCTTCCAAAGATTTTCTATTGGATTCAAGTGCGGTGGCAAATCGGTAATTTCGAAATCTTGCTCGCTAAGGTAACTCATTACCACCTTTGCCTTGTGACATGGGCATAATCTTGCATAAAAGTAGCCCTATCGAAACCTGAATTCTGTATGATTGGCACAACATGATTTTGAACAATGTTTTTATAGATCTGCACGTTTACAACAATCTTGTAACCGGACAAGAGTCGTTGTACCTTGACTAGAAAAAATTCACATACCATGACGCTTCCGCCCCCAAACTTGACAGTTTTCTTAGTATACTTTGCACTTAATCTTTCACCAATACGTCTCTTTACATTATTTTTTTTCCATTATATCCAAATAAATTAAGCTTACTTTCATCACCGAAAAATACTTTTGCCCAATTTTCATGTATCCAAATTACATATCTATTTTCAAACTCTAATCTCTTCTTCTTATTCTTCACACTAACAAATGATTTCTTCCCTGGGGTCCGATTAAACAGCACTATTTCTTGGAGTCGTCTAGAAACAGTCTGTCTTGACGCATTAACACATGAGGTACTATTCATGACCCTTTTAATTTCTGCGCGAAACTTAAATCGGTCTTTTAATGACATACGCTGCATTATTCGATCTTCTCTTGCAGAAGTTTTGCGGGGTCTACCGGTTTTAAAGGCACTTACTATTTTGCCAGTATCATTGCAGGATTTAACAACCCTGCCTACAACACTCTTAGAACGTTTCACTCTCTCTGAAATCTCTCTAATGGTGTGATTTTCCTGGTGTAGCTTCACAATAGCTTGTCTCACAGACTAGTCACGTTTTTGGCGTTTAGCCATGGTGCCGGCTGATGTAACGTTTAGAAATGACTAATTAAGACATATTCTTTAGAGGAAATCAAAAAATTTAAATATAGCATGCTGTTTACATTGTTTTTCTCAATTTTGTCCTTACTTTTGGACGTCCCTGTTTTGAAAATAAATAAATAAATAATCATTGTAACTCTTTTTATATCCTTTGAAAATCTTCACATATGGATGATAACGACTTCCAGTTGTCCAAATTTCAGCTTTTTATTAGGCTTTAAAATTTGGTGCCTTAGTTTTGTACGCTACTTTATGTGTGAAAACGTATTGTTTTTGCACCAAGCTAATATATGACAAAAGTTAAAAGTTTGCACTTTATGCAAGGAATAAAGATAAAATTTATTATTTCTTTATTCCATGGAGTTTTAAAAATTGTATTTTTCTAAGGAAAAAAACGGTGAGCAAATTAAAGTTTATCTAAACTAGCTATAACTTTGCTGGTTAGCATAGAAATTAAACGCTTCGAAGCTTGAGAAATAGTAATATTCGAAAGAATATATAGAAATATATACCGACGTAAAAGAATATATATATATATATATATATATATATATATATATATATATATATATATATATATAAAAGATAAATATCTAAGTAAAAAGGTATATTTTAACAGTAAAAAGATTAAATCAGTGAAGATGGTGTAAAATTGGTAAAATCCGTAAATCCATTGCTTGTATGTACATTCGTAGACTTAAGGTAAGAACATTAAGACCGTTATAGATGAATAGTTTTTAGAATGGTTTAGGTTGAATATTCTACTAAAAAAAACCTGGAGTGTAGATATTATAGTTTGTAGAGAATTTATTGAATTTTAGAAGGCATGAGTGGATTTTTTAATTTGAAGTTCAGAGGTCAAAAGATTGGTTTCTCGTTTATATTGCTCGGTATATGGATTCACGTTAAATTTTTCCATGCCCAAAATGTATGTGTTTTATTTTTTTGAATTTTCTTCCTCCGGAGATTGTAATGTTGGGAATGGGGCAGCCTTACTAGATGTTTACATTGCCCTGTTTTTTTTTATTGAAACCAATCGAAAGCTCTTTTTAGTATCCTCGTTGTTCCCTTAAGTGCAATTGTCTGAGTCTCTTTTGCACTTGGTTCAGCAAGAATATTATGTGTGCGTATGTGTACGTATGTGAGTATTTAGTTGATATGTGAGTTTTGCAAGGCAGTTTCTTTTGACCGTCGGGTAACTGATAAACGCTGACAATAGGTCATCAAATCTTTCAATTTGTCTAGAAAATGTCACATAACACACTTTAAACACGTGCTAACATGTAAGCACCGTCGCAAAGGAGACAACGACAAAGAAGGGGAAAAGAAATTCAACTCGCTGTTTTAGGTTTTAACAAAATATCTTTATTCTTCCTTCTCCGGCCACGGGTGACTTCTCATCTCGGCGGCTGTGACGTCGCTCATGTCTCTCTAATATGATCCCTTATCTATCACCATCCTCTCTCTAACATCATCGGTCAGCGTACACGTTCTTTTTTTTTAAATCTTTTATTCTTTTTCCTTGTCGTGATGTCATCGCGCACACGGCTCGGTCATTTGCATACAGTTGCCATACGTGCGACTGCGCTCATTTCTAAGAAATAAACAATCTAACAGTTGCCGTTTTGATCATATAAGAGAACGGTTACACAAGCACTCATTTGCATTAGAGTTGAAAATGGCCATGTTATAGTCAGCCGGAAAGCACCCTCACGGTGCTATATTCGAAAGATATACAGTTCTAGCAAACAAACTTTGCTCACAGAATTTTCGTTAATTTTTTTGCCACAGATAGAGAGTGAGGATAATTGTTTACATTTGTTATTGCTAAACTTGTTGCGATTTGCCAATGAAATTGATTGATAGGTAGAAAAAAAATTAGTTACCCAAGGTGAAAATAGTAGACGTAATAATATAAATCTTACCGATTATGAATCCTTATCGAAACAGTTTTCGAACATTAAGCAATCTTTTCTCATTGAATAAAGTGAATCTCTGCAATTGAACGTATGCCATCAATAGTCATCTTTATATTTGCATCATTGAATTGTGTAGTCAATGGGAAAGATTTTTAACCGTATTGTTTACTAAGACGGATATTCCTCTTAACAAAATGAAATTTGTTGAAATCGTGAAGCTGTTTACTTTCTGAATTTAACTGTTCACTTCACCAGTAGGAAAGATTTATTAACTGTATTTCTCAAGTTAAACATGATTGATTAATGGAGGTGTTTTTTTTTTACAAAGGAATCCCCACTTATCAAGTCACGGAGGTCACTCGAAGATAAAGGTTAAAAAGCGTACAGTGGTCATAGTTTTTTTTTTTTTTTTTTTTTTTTAATTACATTTTCACCCCAAACAAGGCACATTGCCACTTTGCTGTAGGGGGCTACTATCAGGGGAAACGTCTACTGGGATACTATGTAGGGATTTGGGCAGCGAAATGTTGGTTCACGTTGCACTTGAACTTATGCATGTCAGTACAGTTGGGGAAGCAGTGACCTGGAATGGAATTCCAAAGTCTAGCAGTTCTAGGGAAGAAACTACTGGAGTAGAAAGATCTTTTACATCTAGGGATCTCTACAGTGTGGGGGTGGGATTTTGCAGCTTGTCGGGTCTCTCGAGGGTGTTTACGTCGTGGGGGCACAAGTGCTTGCAGTTCATCAGAGCATTCACCATTATAATACTTGTAGAACAGGCAGAGGGATGCAACGTTTCGACGATGGGACAGAGGCTGAAGCTTAGATGCCAGTTTAGGGCCTATCAGATTTGCGACTCTCTTTTGAACCCTGTCAAGGAGCGAGAGACTAGTAGCCGATGCACCAGCCCAAATATGACAGCAATACTCCATACATGGGCGAATAGTGACCTTGTAGAGGTACAGGATACTTTCGGGTGTTAGAAGTTTTCTAGCACGGTAGAGAGAGCCCACCTTCCTCGCAGCGGCCCTGGCAATGCTCTCGATGTAATTGTTCCAGCCCATGTTTCCTGTGAACGTTAGGCCAAGGAGCTTGAGAGACGTACTCTCAGATAAAGAGTCGTTGGCCATTGCTATAGGTGGCAGAGAAGGTTTCTTGTAATTATTGAATGAAACCAGTTTTGTCTTGGCGGCATTGAACGTGACCATCCATTTTTGTCCCCATTCCACTACTGATTGGAGGTCATCCTCTAGTGTTTCTGCCATTACTTTAGATATATGTTCATTTGTTTTCCTGTCGTGCCTGCTGTAGAGTGTGGTGTCATCAGCATATATACCCATCTCAGAGGCAATTTTGTCGGGAGGTCATTTATGAATATCAGGAACAGCAGAGGTCCAAGGATAGATCCCTTGGGAACTCCCGCATTTATATCGTTATATTTATAATCGTTAGAAGTGTAAATTTGGTATTGGATTGGGAACGGCTCATCAATAACTTATTTACATTGGACTTGAATACATCCATATTGTAGTCAGCTGGAAAGCAGGTAAACGGAAGAGGATTCCACGGGTGTGCAGTCCATAGTAATAAGCTTTGTTCATGGAATATACGTTAAGGTTTAGGCACAGATAAAGAGTGGGGGAAATCATTGATAGTGTTTACAGCAAAACGAGTATTTCTTGTGAATGTTGGGCCAGGGGGGGCCATATATTGGAGCTCAGACGAGCACTTGCCATGAAAATAACGATGAAACTGACAGGCTCGCAATGTCTCTTCTGTGAGAAAGAGGTTGTAGCGAAGAGAAAAGGGCATCCCCCACTAGGCTACGAAGTCTATTCTGAACTCTGTCAAGGCAGGATAAGGTATTCCTAGCAGCTCCTGCCAAGATGTGACAGCAACACTCCATCCTTGGACGTAAATTGCTCTTAACGTAAAAAAATGGGATTGAATTAGAAGGTGGGTAGAAACATTAGTAAGGGTGGATATAATATAAACCAACCTGGTGGAATTTGAATAAAATCTGTTTACTTTTTATCTGCATAGTGTCCTTCTTAAAAATCAGGTTCACAATTTTCTTAAAATTTTCATTATTGAAGAATTCTACGTGACCCGCTGGTTAAACCATTGAGCTCCGGCTAAATAGCTTAACTCTTTATGACCTGGTTGAACTAATCCTTTCAATAGTAAATAAATGGATATAACGTCATAAATAAAGTGGAAATTAATTCAAACATGCCTTGTACGTATTACTTCGATATTTAGGTAGATTACAACCGCCTATTACATACATTCAGAATGCAGCCGCCTAAAATTAACAGTAAATATGTTTTTAATCATCTAAATCACAATTCAGGTCATAAAAGGTTAAAGGATTAATTCTTTCAAAGGCAGATATATAAAAGCAACACATAAAAAGACGAAATTCCAATGTCTGTTTCTGAACTTTTGAGATTAGAATAAATAGCTTGTAGTATTGGCACTATCCAAATTACTGTTCTTACCTTGTATATTATTTGTACAAAATTTTGGCTGATCTAACATTCGACCTTTTTCGGGTTTATCTTATCGAACTCGATAATCATAATATCGAACTCAGCAATCTGCATCGAATTTCGATTAAATAGAGATACCTCCGAAATTCCGCGCAAATTTCCAGGTTCGAAGGAGAGATTCCCGAGTTCGATAAGGTGCATCTGAATAAGGTCAGAAGGCACACTACGTGCAATTTTGTGAGAGAAATATTTAAGATAAGATCAGTAGTCGCAATAATCGGCTTCAAACACATTTAATATATGGTCAGGATTTACTTGTAGGGCGATGTATGGTCATGTCATGCTGACAATTATTTGTACGGACAAATGGAAGACAAACAAGGATGGGCTCTAGTAGGTATTTAAAATCTCCATGTAGGCAATAGTAACTCTTGTATGTGTTTAGTAATCTGCTGTATTAAGGGAATATAAAAGCTAGAAAAAGAAAATAATAGTGTATAGTTTAAAAAGACGTTTACTCTCTTTCTCTATCTTTCTTCTCTCTCTTTATTCCTATATATATATATATATATATATATATATATATATATATATATTGTGTACAGAAAGTTGTTAGTTGAGACAGATCATATATATATTCGAATATTGGCTGAAGAGAGCTTGATAGGGATACCTTAAACGGGCCTTGTTATCGGGCTTGAAACCGACGGTACCAATGATCTGTCTCAACTAACAACTTTCTGTACACAAAATATAAGTACGCTCTTAAAATTTGGATTTTCCTTTTAATTGAGCACTCTGCTGGAATTCTTTTTCAAAAAAAAAAAAAACTAATCATATATATATATATATATAATTTCCACATACAGTACTGTTTCGTGTTATCAGAACTGATCAGTGCGGCTAGACTAGCACCTTTACCCATGCTTAGATCGAATCTACACCTATCGCGTGGGCAGTCGGCAGCTCTAACTACTGGAATAAGAATCGGTACTCGTAAATGATTCAGCAAATTTCAATTAGATAAATATCTGCCCAACGCTTAACAGTACTCGAGCTAATAGTTTATTTGTGAATAGACGGCTGGCTCCGCTTAATCGCTGAACTAAGCAGCGGGTGATATACATTTACGACAGTGTTCGAACAAAAGGAGGGGGGCTTTGATATAGTTATCCACTTACAGTATATATAGTTAAGGGACTCATGTGTTACAAAACAAACAAAAAATGGAAACTTAAGGTTGATATAAAAATATAAACATTATTATTCTTAGGAAAATCCTAACCAGATGAACATTCTCAATATTTGAGATAACGTTGTTTCCTTTTCTTCTGATAAGTTTATAGGCGGAATATATTAAGAATTGACATAATAATTACATGAATGATTTTGTACTACGAAACAGCCACTGTCAAGATTCATGCATCTCAACGCATTTCAAAAATAAAAGTTAAGATAGTCAACATTTAGAAATATAAACTTTTGTTATTTATTTGTATACGCTCTGTAGTTACACCGTGCTTCATAGATGATTTTACTGAAATATTAGGTTAAATATGATTGAATGAACACATTTCCCCATAAACATATATCGTTTAAGTCTTGGATAAAGAAACTAGGAGATTATGCACACACACAAATTCCAGGTTAGCAGAGAACAAAGAAAACACCAGGTTGAATTTGTACACACATATTGAACTCTGAGAAAACTAAGAAAATACCAGGTCGGACGTGTGCACACATATTGACCTCTGATAGAACAAAGGAAGAAATTGTCAATAAAAGCAAGAGGTCCGACGAACAAAGAGAACAGAGAGAGAAACGAAGAGAGACGCACGTTCGTCACGTCGTTAGCTCGTCACCCCAACCTCAATCTTTTACTACCCTCGCTCGACGCATCCGACGACCACTGACAGGCAAAATGATAATTAAATAAAAACAGTTTTGTTATGAAACGTCTCCGGATTTGATTCTCAAAACGACTGGGACAAGCCATATTTATTAGCAGCATTCATCTTTGTAGAAGTGCTACAAACATGATTATATATACGTGACAGCGATAAAGGGATAAATCGTTACATAGAGGACCGACTATACAATATAAGTACACATTTGGTAACTACAAAGAAGTTAACGGCGCTCCGGCATTTGAACTGATTCTATTCCAGAAAATCTGTTTCCGCTTATGTGTAAAAGTATATGTTCTCTAAAGAAACTAATAATCGCATTTGTATAATTTAAATATATATAAAAAGCTCAATTAGTTTCCATTAGTGGACGTGGAAACCTGCTCAAGCTAGTGATGCCATTGAGAAATGTGTAAACCGTCTCAATAATGTATTCATGTATGGAAAATATTTGGACCAGCTTCAATGTTTCACGATAATGTTTAAAAGAAGGACTGGAAGGATTTAAATTGTCGAATTCAAAGACATATTTCTTATAAACCGAAGCATTGAAACTGTCGAATAGAAAACATTTAAATTGTCGCAATAGAAAGACATATTTCTGAACAACCGTGTAATCAATGATATAATTGGCCCAAAAGCTTCACGTAAGAAAGTGTTCAGAAGTATTATTGAAAAGCTGTAGAACAAAAAATAAGATGAAGACAAAGAATCAGAAGAAAAAGAAAAGAAAAGGAAGACAATATAAGAGAAAAAAACGTAGAAGAAGAAAAAGACGAAAAACTTTTTAAAATGAACGAAGAAAAAGAAGGAAAAAAGGCGGATAAGAACAAGATGATAAAGTAGATTAAAGCCGATAAAAAAGAACAAATCGAACTCAAAGACGAAAAAGACGCTGGGAAAGAAGAAAACATTTCGATAAAAAATAAAACTCTGAAAAAGAAGATGAAGAAGAGACCTTGAAAATGAAAAAAAGATGATATAGAAAGAAGACGAAGAAAAGCTGTCAAGTTTAGTGGACAGACTAAAGGGAATACTGAAGCCTTTATACTGTAAAATAAAAAGATATATTTCGTAAAAAAAGGGAGAGGGAAATAGATGTTTTCCACTCGTTTACTTATTCAATGTTTGAGAACTTCAGTTGAACATTGTGATATCTAAGTATCGCATATAGAAATTCAAATGTTAGTTCGTATAGGGGCCAATTTTTCTGAGACTATACACTAAAGTAAAATGGAAAACTACGCACATGATATCTAATCTGAGAATTATCTATGTATATATCTATAAAAGTGAACGTGTGTGTGTATCTGTCTATCTGTGTGTCTGTGTACATTTCCCTACGCAATAACTCGGTTAATTTTTCTACAGACTCTAAATTTGATATACAGGTTACTGAGATTTGGGAAAATCGATGTGATCGGTTTTTGGCCAGAAATTTGGCGATTAAGGGGTCAAAGTTCAACGATTTAACCTTTGAGAACTCTACATAAACTCCAATTTTGGGTCTACGCACTTAAAATTTTAGATATAGGTTCGTTGGACATGGATCTAATTTAATAACTTGATTTGAGTCCAAAACAATAAATTTTAAGGGGTCATAATAGGGGCCAAAGTTAAAAAAAATTGACCTCTGCGGTCTCTTCCAAATTACTCAGACAATTTCTGGTCTAAATATTTGAAATTTTAGATAAAGGGTATTCAGAGATAGGGCAAGCTTTTTCATCAGTTTGGGTCGAAAATTTTTAGTTACCAATATATAAATGTATATATGTATGTTTGTTTGCATGTCTGACTTAAAATTTCAATAGAGGCGACGGATTTTACTAATATCAGTATTGTTTTAAAGTTCGACCTTTCATACGACAAATATCGAAAAAATGGCTAAAAACATTAATATCTTCCCCTTCAACTAGGCACTTTTCTACATAGGGATGGGGTCACTTTTTTCTCCGATATTTTTTAAAGTTATCCTCTCCCTTAGATTGTCTAGCCTTAATTTAAAAAAATGTCGCTTCCGGTTTGGCGGTCGTCGTAACAGCATAAACGTTAGGTGTTACACCGTTCTTTTCCTCCTTTGCGGTACGGGCTCGAGTCTGCCTTCCTACTACCACTTGATTCCTCCAGCCTTGTGTTTTAAATATTCTCTCCAGTGCTTTTTCTTTTAATGATTTGGAATTCATTCCATTTGCGATTTTTCCAAGGAACTCTGCCCTTTGGATCATTTTGGACCATTTGGAATTTACCCATTGGATTGGAAATTATTAAGGACTATCCACTTATCTTGTGCTTCCTTTTTTAAAATTAAATATGTTTTTAACTCTTTTTCAAGATGTCTTTTAACATGTTTTATTAATCATTTGTTCATATTATAAGCTCTATTTCCTTTTCGGTTTTATTGAGCTTTTACTGGTTGAGATTACTTTACTTGTAAATATTAACTCTTTAATATTTATAATATATTTTAAGTTTACCATTTTGATTACCTTGGTAAACTTATTGTAATTTATATATATATATATATATATATATATATATATATATATATATATATATATATATATATATATATAGTGGCAATGGTAATTAATAAAAACTGAGGAAAGTGCTCAATACTGTTGTAGAGCAAATATGCGTTTTTATTTTTTATTACCGTATCTTTCTGTTAGGTTACATTATTATTTCAGCTACCCGGCCGTTTTTTTTTGCCGTCTGTAGCTTCCTCAGACTTTTACAGAAATGTTCGTTATTATGGGATGAAAGAGTATGTATGTATATATATATATATATATATATATATATATATATATATATATATATATATGTGTGTGTGTGTGTGTGTGTGTGTGTGTGTGTGTGTATGTGTGTTTATAGGAAATTACGCCCGACCGCACGTTGCTAAACCTACCTTGCAGAATGTGACAAATTAGGCTACAAAACTCTGCCTCATTCGCCATACTCTCTAGACAAACTACCTACTGACTACAACTTTCTCAGGCATCTCGACAACTTTCTGCGTGAAAAATGCTTACAAAACGTAAGAGATATCAAAAACTCCTTCAGCGAATTCATCGCCACCTCCATGCAACGTTCTTACGCAAATGGCATCACATACACTTGTTTTGCGTTGGCAAAACTGTATAGATTCTGATGTCGCTTATATCGACTAATAAATTTTAATTTCAAGAGAGATATGTTTATCTGAATTTAAAAAGTTAAAAACCGCAAGAACTTTCTTGTCAACTGTATATATATTTAATAATTCTTTTTTAGAGGTACAAAACTTAGCCGTTAAGAAAGGAAGACCGGCTTTTTTTTGTATTCATGGTAAAAAGAAGGACGGACGGAAAACATTCGAGTCTGAGAAAAATAAAAACAAATAAATAAGGAGTAGAATCTACCGACCGGATTTATTTTATCGTCATTGGACACTTTACCTTTCACCAGACTATCCATTCACGTGAAATCATCTTTTTCTTCACCCTATTCCCTCTGCTTCACTTTTTGTTATCAAGTAAGATATTTGACTTACAGTTTCACCAAATACTTTTGCATGCAAAATCCGATCCCGCATTTTGCTAATTCCTACCCTCTGATAAGAAAGAAAGTATTTCTTCGAAACTCCGCGGATTAAAGACTATCCACTTATTTAGTGTTTCCTTTTCAAATTAAATATGTTCAAAGTGTTTTTTAACATGTTTTATTAGCTATTTGCTCTTATATATATATATATATATATATATATATATATATATATATATATATATGCATATATATGTATATATATATATATATGTATATATGTATACGTATTATAATCTCTATCTCCTACTTGGTTTTAGCGAGCTTTTACATCTGGCTGAGATAACTTTATACATATTAATTCTTTAATATTCATAATATACTTTAGTTTTACCATCTTGGATCATTTTGGTAAATTTAATTGTAATTTTTATTTTTATTTTATTTTATTTTATGTATATATATATATATATATATATATATATATATATATATATATATATATATATATTCAGAAGTCAATTATCATGCTTCAATAGTGCTCTAAACAGAAACATCATTTCGGACACTCCCCCCCCTGTAATATCAAAGAAAGTACTATTGATTTTATATGCCTGACCTTACTGCTTGTGCAGTGATAATGGTTTTAATTTAAGTTTAAAATGAAAGAGTCAAGTATCGTTGTACACTTGTGCTTTCAATATAAAATTAATTTCGAACGCGCCTCTGTCATATCAAAGAACATACTGCTGATTTTATATGTTGGATCTTTCGGCTTGTTTGATAGAAAAAATTCTCGAATTCACTTAGTATTTTAGGCTGTGTAAAGTGTTAACTTTGGTTAAATTCGCCCGTTCCTTATTTCATCAACTTACTTCGATTATCGAAATTTATCGAAGATATTCCGTTACAAAACCTATATAAGAACATTGCGAGGTACATAAGTACCTTTCTTTGAAATTTCATAAAAAAGCCTCCCATCCGTTTTCGATTCCATAGAGAACGAACACACACACACACACACACACACACACACACACACACACACACACACACACACACACACACACACACACACACACACACACGCGCGCGCGCGCGCGTGCGCAGAATAAGTTACTTTCATACAATTGTAGAGATAGAAATTGTCGTATAGACTCGAAATACCGCTTTGATTCCAATATGCTATCTGTTTATTTGGGGAAAGTGAAAGAAATTATAGACAAGGATCAAGAAAAAAAAAAAAACACGATACTTAGGTTGAAAATGTTTACTACCCAATTTTATATATAAAAAAATTAAATGATAACGTATAGAGAATTCCTGCTGTATGTTTCTGGCAATTCTAGTAGATCTTCTTGTAGAGATGCTGTCTTGGGAGATTGTGTTGAGACGAAAAATATGAAACATTATTTTAAAATAGAGCTGAAGGATATCATATATTCTGAAAAATCGGGCTAAATCGCTTCAGCAGATTTGGGTTGAAAAGCGTTGAAGAGATTGAAGACGCTATTTTTACTTCATATAAAAAAAAATAAAATTTTAACAGAGTGTTTGTAATGTTAACGCCTTTAGCGAAGACGAAATCAGACATATTAATCTGACCTTGTCACCTATCAACCTGGATTGCATGAACATCCTGGTTGCTGATGTGCGCTGACATTTTGAGACGACAACAAAAAACGTCTTAATGTTATTTACTCTAACCTTCAACGACAGGAAATTATGGGTAGAACATTCTTATATGTATATTCAAGATCTCTCAAAAGGGATCTTATCCTTGAATCACTAAGGGCAAAATGAGCAAAGTGAGAGTTACAAATATGCCGAAGTTAAACTCAACGTCCACTTTCAACTCTCAAAAAACGACAGACACACAATACACATTACAATATGATACACAGCGAACATTGCATGTCGACAATGCATATTGATAGTCTGCTTTGAATAAAATCTCGCTGTCTATATAGATAACGGCCGTAATATATCATAGAATAATAGAATAGATACGAATCAGCGGATTCTTCGATGGAGATGGTGTAGTTTATTGCGAATTACTAAATGGCCGACCATGCTTATATCACGTGAATATTATCGACAAAAATCTATGAAACTGTATGTGACTGTTGTTCTTGCTGTATTTGATTTTTGAAAACGAACCAACCGAATAGATTTAATAGATGAGATCAAGCAAATTTTTAAAAAGTTGACACAAGGTTCTTTTTTATGTACGTTAGTCTATTGAAAATAACATGATATAACAATTACAAATACAAGTTGGTTAGTTGAATCATATAGTTTTTTTCTTTTTTGTTACAGTGCTTCAATAATTTCCTAGCCGATATCGATCACTATAATACCCCTTAGTCTTCCATGCAGTGTTATTTCAACATATAGCTATTCAAACAGAGAAAAAGCCCCATGATATGATAGCATTTCACATGTAACGTGATACACAACTACACACAGGACCCACACGTTACAGACTCGGTTTCAAAGGCTACAGAAGAATAGAAAATAATTTAACTTGCTTTTTTTATTGTACAACGACATTTAGTTCCTTATTTTCAAGTCACAAGTGACTTCTCGTAACGACTGTGACCTCTCTCACGTGATCGTCTTCTCGAATGTGCTCTTTTCTTTTTATAGTCGTAGTTTTTCTTACCTATACGTCATTTCTCTCACGGCTCGCTATATTACACGCAAGTTTATTATCATTTTTACATCATGTTCAGAAAGAAGTGAATATTTTATATTTTTACCGCACCAGTGTCAAATTTTTTCTTTAACTTATTACCAAAAGTCATTTAGTAATACAAAATCATTTGATACTGAAATTTCAAATATAAACTTGACTTTATAGTATATTGTATTTATTTATACTATATAGAAATATTTAGCTTATTTATAAGAACTATTTACCCAAAATATTTTTATAAGGAAAACACACCTTATCAAGGCCCAAAGGTCACTCCAGGATAACGGTTAATGTTTGTCAGATGCTCAGTGAGACAACACTGAAATGATGTGTAGTTGTTGGAATTGGGTAAAATTTAATTATTTGAGAGGACGGCTCAACAGGAACTTTTTCGTTACAAGGAAATCACCACGTATCAAGACCAGAATGCTACTAAAGGATAGCGTGTGTATAGTGATGGGAATTGGGTAGAAGATGACTATTTAAGGAAACGGCTCAACAAAAATTTGTTTATATTAGACTTGATGACGAGCTTGTTTTTATTAACCGGCAACAGGCTACCGCAACAGAATTCCACAGGCGGGCAGTACCAAGAAAGAAGCTTTATCCGTGGAATTTGCGTTTAGAGTTAGGCACAGATAAAAGGTGAGGAACATTGTTGATAATGGTTGTAGCTAGGCGAGTGCATTTTATAAAACTTTGACATGGAGGGGCGGATAGATTGACGCTCCGACGTGTACCTCACATGAAAAAATCAATAAAGCAGAGCCAGGTTCGCAACGTCCCCTCTGTGTGTTACAGAGAAGAGAAAATGGCACCACATCAGATTTCGAAGCCGATTTTAAACTTTGTCAAAGCAAGATAGGTCTTCGAGCGGGTCCTCCCAAGATGTTGCAACAATACTCTTTTAGGACGTGCCTGGATCTTATTCAAGTTAAGGATTCCGTCGGGAGTGTGATACCTTTATAAGCAGTAGAATGACGCAACCATTTTTTCCAGCAAACCTGAAACTGATTTGATGTAAGTCTTTCGCTTTAGGTCAGGACTGAAAATCAGTGCAAAAAAGCTTGTAAAAGTAGGCTGCTTTTTTGATACTAAAACCATTCATATCAACTCGACTCAGATGGAGATCAGAGAGCTGATTGTGAAAAATAGAAGCTCAGCTTTGGATGCGTACAAATTACTCCACTATAGTTGAGGAGAGAGACTCAGAAGGATCTTTGAACTGTTTCCATTATATCGATGAATGAAATTACGATGTGGTTTGGAAGATCAGTAATGATAAGGAAGCAAGTGTTGCCCACAATTAATCCCTGAGAATCAATCCTGGGATCAATTCTCTTTCCTACCTTCATCACGCCTGTGTTGACACCTTGAACTTCTGACTTTTTCCCATTGACGACTACTTGTATAACGTTATTGAAGAAAAGATTCGATACTTGAAAAGACATTTCCAGATATCCATAGCTGGAGATGTGAAGTAAACACACATGCCAAACCTTATGATATATATAGGTGAAATTACGATTGATTTTATCTTGGAGAAATTAAAAGATGAAATAGATTAACTGAGAAAAGCCATCATACAGTCGTCGCGATAGGTTATCTGCAAATACGAGAAAAATTTTCTTCCTTTTTACAATTTTAGCAAATTGCATTTTTTTTTTGCTGAGAATATCGCTCTGCCATTTATTCCATTTTCGCAAAAGAACATTTTCTGTTCGGAGAAGGCAACTACTGTGAGTTACTCATTGCATATAGACTGAGCTTTGTTTCTTCTATTTTCGCAGTAGAAATACAGTTATGGAGCTTTATTGAGCGAAGGAGCGTAATTGTTTTTGTTCTGTAGCAAGCTGCGGAGCCTGATTTACACCGTGTTTAGGTCGACTGTTTTATTCTGTACAAGCCTAGATCTGGTAGAAATTTCATCTTGACACATTTACATTTACAAAATCTGCATACATGCATAGAAAACCACGACATATATCACGCACTTTAGGTCAAACTGGAAACAAATACAGATAGAAATCATAAAAAAATGTGACACAGTATATGACTGAGGTCGTTGAGTACTGAAGAGGTAGTAAAATGACAAAGAAAAAATGACAAATAAGGAAGTAAGTAGGTTTAGCGAGTAGCGAAAGGACTTATTAATACACAACGGATAGGAATTTGTTCATCATGCAAAAAGGTTTTATTCAGGATGTGACGAGTAACCGAATGATTCTCTCTCCTCTGATCTCGAGCGCGTGGTTCAGTGGGGGAAGACGTGGCTGGTTACCTTTAATGCATCCAAAACCAAACTCCTATCCTTACATCATCAACGCTCTGATCCCCATCTTGCATCAATTGGGATGGATGGCTCTCGTCTGGGTGAGGCCCCGTGTTTTGACAAGCTTCTGGATTTGACCTTTACTCCTGATCTGAAATGGAACACGTACATCAACTTTGTTGCCAAGGTCGCTGGAAAGATGGTGGGATCCTTCTACCGCTCCAGAATATATCTTACTACTGATGCAATTCTCTATCTATATAAAAGCCAAGTACGTCCAAGGATGGAATACTCTTGCTATATCTGGGCAGTAGCTGCTAAAATAGCCTATCCTGCCTTGACAGAGTACAAAATAGACTTCGTGGCTTAGTGGGGGATGCCCTTTTCTCTACCCTCCAACCACTCTCCCACAGAAGAGACGTTGCGAGCTTATCCTTGTTTTATCGTTATTTCCATGGCAAGTGCTGGTCTGAACTCCAATCTCTGGTCCTCCCTCGCCAATCTTTCACGAAAAACACCCGTCTAGCTGAATCCACTGTGAAAAATTTCCCCACTCTATATCTGTGCCTAAATCAAAACGCGGATTCCATGAACAAAGCTTCTTTCTTAGAACTGCACGCCTGTGGAACTCTGTTCCGTCTGCCTGCTTCCCACCTGACTATAACTTGGATGTCTTCAAGTCACACGTTAACAAATTCCTAATGAACCGCCCCCTTAAGTAAATACTTCATCAAATCTCCATACTAACGTAATGTACTTACAATAACCCTTATCCCTGAGTGGCTTCCGGGCCTTGATAAGTGGTGACCACTGTGTAAAAAAAAAAGAATGACCGATGGTAAGGAACAATAGGAACGAAACTTGACGCGGGATGGGTCAGTTATACGTTTAGTTTGTTGAGGCCTGAACTCCGAAGTGAACAGTTGGATATTAGACGCGGCCGAGAGATGTTGGTCGCTAGGAGGTACTCTGAGGGAGATGGGGAGATGAATTGACGGCAGTATGAACTGAAACATACGGCCTCGACTAGATATTAATGTGAACCTCAGTGTGTAGAAGGCAGTTTCATACACACTCAGATTCCAACGAATATACATTTATATTTATATGAAGCATCGGCGTCTGTGTTTGTCCTGTCGTTGTTTTATTTTATTTTTCTACTTGTGGACTCGCGGACATCCTCGACGACTGTTGCCAGTTAACAAGATGAAGATACGCCCATGAGAAGATAAAAGATGAACGAAAAATCCATGGCGCACACAACATTTGGGGTCGACGACTGGTCGGCGAGGTCACAAAAAGACATTTATTCTTAAAAAAAAACCCTTGTATATAAATGTACATCCTAATGAAATAAAATGTTTGCTCCAGGAAAAAGAATCTTGATCTGTTCAAACTAACTAAAGTAAAATAAAAAAAATCTATCAATATGAACACGTGTTATTTAGGATAACCATGTTATTGAATAGCACGTCTCTTTACAAATTCCTTCATCTCAGACACGCACTGAAACATATCGCATATATTCTCGTTAACCGATGAGTATTTTGTAGCGTTTCATTTGTTTGTGGCCTTTGCATATTTGACAAAAATATGACGAAATTCCATCAAGGAATCCATCCTGTTATATTCATCTCTTGCTTATAATATCGGCAATTCCTGGAATTCACAGTTCTAGCGTATTTTTTATTCAAAGACTGTAAGTGTTGGCTAAAGGAAGTTGGAGAACGTGCACATATACTAATACCAGGTTAACAGAGAACAAAGAAAATACAGGGCAGACCATGTACACACATATTGACTTCTGATGGAAAAAAGAGATCAAGATTCGGCTTGTGACTTCTGATTGAAACAAAGAAGAAATTGTCAAAAGACGGAAAGTGGCGAACGATCTTGACGCTGTTAGCTTATCAACCCCAACCTCCATCATTCATCAAGATTGCTCGACACGTCCTGCGACAACCAGCAGGCAAAATAATAATTAAATAAATACAGTTTTGTTATGAAACAGTTTCCGTGTTTGATTATCAAAACGGGTGGAACAAACCAAATTGTATATATTTATTAGCAGCACGCATCTTTGTAGAAGTGCGACAAACATGATTACGTGATAGCAATAAAGGGATAAATCGTTACTGAGAGAACCGACTACACAACTTAAGTACTGGAACAGCATTCTCGAAACTCTGTTGCTGGCGGGATACTAATAAATGTCTACAGAAAATGTTATTTTTATACTGGATACAGACTTTTTCGAGAACATTAATGATCGATAAATAATCATTAACGTCTAAACTGTGTTTAAAAATAGTTCAAGAGACAAGCTTAATGAGCAAATTAAGTTTTAGTTCGTCTGTGATCTGAGAAACTTTGACCGTTCCAACAAAGATACTGAAAGATATCTTCCAGAGTCGCCACGTAACAGTAGCGTTCAGTTTCTTTAGGTCTAATCAGTTGTTAACTATTCAATACTTTTCCAAAATAGATTGCTAACTATTGTGTATTTTCAACAAACAATTTTAAATTCGGCATACTGTTGTTAAAGCGCTCGATTCCAAATGTTCTACACTCTGAAAAGCAACCCGGCATCTTCTCATTTGCATATGATGTAATGAGAGATCTCGTTACTTCTTATGATTCGCAAGCATTAAATTAGCAGTAGCAGCCATTGTTTTCTTTTCTTTATTATCTTTGTCTAGCACCGGACCTTAAATGTTGTACAAAATCAGAGACGTGAATAACGTTGTATTTGCTTAGGAGCGGCGCTCAGCCATTTAATCACAAGCTGAATTAATAGTAAGGAATTAGCATAAAATGTTTGCGTATGCTTATAAAAGCTTTATTATGCCAATACCTTACACATGAAACAAGTCTGTACGAAAATATTGAGGACCTAATAATAAAATAAATATGTCTCGGAAAGGAATTTATTTGATTTGAAGTATTTGAGTTGTGTTTGCTACAATAATCGAGTAATACAATCTAATAAGTCGCCTTCGGGAACAAATATTCTTAGTCGTAAATCATAATATGTTTGAGCTGCAAGCTTTGACGTCTCTCCTAGATTGCTTACACCAGTCAAACATATTCTTGTGAAGAGAAATTCATATTCATACACCATAAATAAAGGGAAGTAATTCACTTCCATCAAGCACACATTTCTTATTTTCAATCTCTTCTGATCTCGCTTTTCTTTTGAAGCTTCTCTATTTCTCTCTCTCTCTCTTAAACACAATCTCTCCATCTCTCACTCTCATTCTCCTACACTGTTTCACACGGTCTCTCTATTTTTTCTGTCTCCCACTCTCTCTTTCTAATCTTTGTCTTTCTATCATCATTCTATTTCTATTTCGCTTTCTGTCCCACTCTCTATTATCTCTATATTTCTATCTCTGCCATTGTCTATTATCGTCACGTCTGACATTGACGTATTTACCGGAAGGTGACACACATAAATACGGGAGATACGCATGCGTATCAATTCACTACGTTTACTGTTGATTGCTTGTTTTGCACACCAATTATGAGATTGCCTTTTCATCACTGGTGGACAGACGGATTCGTTCAATAAAGTCTAAATAAATATTAAGTTGACAAGAAAGTTCTTGCGATTTTTAACTTTTAAATTAAGATAAACATGAATGTATTGTTTTTATTTATGTATTGATTTATTTATGTGTTCATTAAAAAATCGAAATAAACGCCATCAGAACCAACACACATTGCTAACGTAAAACAAGTGTATTTATGACAGTTACGTAAAAATCTTGCGTTTTGGTGGCGATGAAGTCACCGATGGCGTTTTTGATATCGCTTAGGTTTTTGAATCATTTCTCACGCAGAACGTTGTCGAGATATATGAGAAAGTGGTAATCGGTAAATAAGAGGTCTAGAGTCTATGGGGGTGGGGAGGAGTTTCGGAGCCAAATCGTTCAACTTATTCGGGGTCAGTTTAGCAACGTGCGGTCGTGCATTGTGGAGGAGAATTGGGTCTTTTCTTTTAACTAATGCTGGGTGATTTTGTCTAAGTTTCTGATGCATTTCATCCATTTGTTGACAGTACTCCGCCGTAATCGTTTCACCCGTATTAAAAAGAAACTGTAATGGATGAGACCGAGCGCAGACCAGAAAATAGTCAGCACGACTTCCTTTTGGTGAAACTCTGGCTTCGGGAAGTGTCGTTGAACTTCATCAGCATCTAAACACCGAGATGAAGTTCACCGGTTGTCATAAATAACCCACTTTTTATCGCAAGTCACAACCCGGTCAAGAAACAGGTCATTATTGTTGCGTAAAGGAGCGGGAGATCACACTTCATAAAGGTGTTTGATTTAGTTGTCGTTCAGTCCGTGAGGAACCCATTCATCAATTTTTTTGTCTTTCTCAAGTGGTTGTAAATCGTCGTATACGTTACGTCTAAGTTAGAAGCAAATTGTGTGTGGATTGGCTTCGACTAAGGCTATTGATAGTTTTCAACATCTGATGGCCGACCACTACGCTCATCATTTTCAAGACTCTTGCCACCGCCACGAAATTTCCTAAACTACCATTGTGCTATGCGTTCATGGCGTAGTGGTAAGATGGCAGTGTTTTTCACTTTCTTTTCTCTTCGCGTCGCGGGTTCGAGCCTGCCTGCCTACTACCACTTTTTTTTTTGCTAACACACACCTTCAAATACCCGGGTAACGCCGGGCACCCAGGTTAATATAATAATAAATACGAAATCTGCATATCATATTTAAGTGTATTTTACGGGCGCCCTGCTAGTATATTATAATAAAACAATGACCATAACGCTGTTAATACCAATACTACTACTACTACTACTACTACTACTACTACTACTACTAATCGTTGACAAATAGACTAGCATAAAACATATAAGCAAGCATACCTGAAGAAATCCAGATAAAACTATAATATTTTTCAACGTAAAGAAAAAAAACGATATATACACGATGTATATGTGTATGAGAGTTGTGTGTATGTGTGTGTATGTCTGCATATAAATCCATAAATGTCTGCATATACATTGTTTATATATATATGTGTGTGTGCCTATGTGTCTGTATATGGATGTGTAGAAATGTACATATGTATGTATATGTATGTATGCGTATTTGCGCATGCGTTACCGTATGTATTAACTCTTAACTGCCTAAAAAGCAACCCATTGTAAACTGAAATGAACAAGTCGACTTATAGCGACTACGAAAATTTTAAATGGAACCCTGCACATGTCAAACACATGCCATCTACACTAACCCTTTCTCCCTCCCCCTCCCTCTCTTTCCCCCTCTCCCCCTCTCTCTCTCTGATCTACTTAATATACCTTGCTGAACAAGCAAAAAGCAGTCAAAATTTAAAACCTAAAAATTGAAACTCCTCCCCCTCCTCTCCTCACCCCCTCTCTTTTTTTTTTCAATACTCTCTCCCCCTCCCCCTCCCTATATCCGTATATCTCCACCCACGCCTACCTGAATCTGCTACCCCCACAAGCAAAAGAAAATCTAATGTATTTTAACCTTCAAAACTGAAATATTGTCAATACCCGTCTCCCCCCTTATTATCTCTTACCCCCCGTTTTTCCTTTTTTTTTCGTATTTCTTCTAAAACACTTCTTCCTATTACTAACAACTATTTCTGTAAGGTCTGACGAGGCTGTTGGATCGTAAACATGGTCCAACATCCGAAACATATGTAACCAAACAGATAAAACGGTAATAAAAAAATAAAACACATATTTGCACTGGAATAGTATTGAACACTTTCTTCAGGCTTTTACTAATTACCAGTTTTACCAAATATATATATAAAAACAGTTAATAAAACATGTTAAATAAACAGTTAATAAACAGTCAATAAGACACGTTAAAAACACTTTGAAATAATAAAACATGTTAAAAAACACTTTGAAAAGAGTTAAAAACATATTTAATCTGAAAAGGAAACACTAGATAAGTGGATAGTCCTTAATCCGCAGAGTTTCGAAGAAATACTTTCCCTCTCATCAGAGGGTAAGAATTAGCAAAATGCGGGATCGGATTTTGCATGCAAAAGTATTTGATGAAACAAGTAAGTCAAAGATCTTACTTGATAACAAAGAGTGAAGCAGAGGGAATATGGCGAAAAAAGTGATTATACGTGAATGGATAGCCTGGAGGAAGATAAATAATCCAGTGACGGTAAAATTCAAATATATAACTTCAAGAAAGTTAATTGAATTTCCATTTGCACAAGTAAAATCCAAGGAAATCCCGTAATTGGAAGATGGTCCAAAATAATCCAAAGGCAGAAATCCATGGAAAAAAGGAAAAAATTCCAATAATATTAATAAAAGAAAAATAAGAAATGCTTTTCACTCTACTTCCGAGACATAAATATAAATAAGAAAGATCAGGGAAGAAGAAGAGAAAAGAATAAATGGTGAGAGAATTAAATAGAAAATAGAAAAACATATGTCAAAATGACCCAGACATGAAATGTTAAAAAGGCGCGAAAAAATATATAGGGCAAAATAATATAGGTCAACTGAAATGTACAGGTCATCACTTAAAAAATGTCAGCAAGAGTTGTTGGAAGATACTAAATAGAAAATAAATTAATAAATTAATAAATAAATTGAAAATAAATAATAAATAAACAATAAATAAAATAAAAATGAAATATGAAATAAAAACATTTTTTTGTAATTTTTTTGTAATTTTTATTTTATATATATATATATAATATATATATATATATATATATATATATATATATATATACTAGCAAAAGTACCCGTCGTTGACTGGGTTCAAAAACAGCCTACAGAAAATGGACTCTGATTTATGAAAGTATGATAGATTATTAAAAGGAAGGGTTGTAAAAAGATAGCTTCGAATTCGGCGGTATCAAAACCAAAGCAAAATATGATGAAAGTAAAAATAAAATAGATAAACCCCATAATTTATTATACCATACTTGTTTACACGGAAACATTTATCACAATATTCTGTGGATCTATATAAAAACCTTATTAAACTTTGTGACATATTTTCATTCTATGGAGGTCAGGCGAGAACAAACTGAAACATAATTATCAAAGTATACTTAAGCAGGTAGATATGAAAAGTCTTTATTAAAGTTTGTGTCTACCTCCATTCTATGGAGGCCAGGCGCGACGCAGACCCCACAAATTTATTATACCATCCCTATTTAAGTTGAAACATACTTATCAAATATTCTTATGTACATCTATATAAAAAACACTTGTAAACGTTCTTTTTAATTTTTAAATTTTTTTATTTCCATACTTTGCGGACCAGGCGCGAACGCAGACCCCACAATTTTAAGGAACCTCCGTTCTGCAGGATCCAGCATTTCTGTGTCTCGATACATCTATCATTATATGTAATCAGTTTTTTAAAATAGTCAACTATATAGGAGCCTATTCGTGACACGACACACACATAGACACACACAGACATTCAGCTTTTTATATATATATATATATATATATATATATATATATAATATAGATTATATATAATATAGACATATATATATTAAGACTGATATAAAGACTGAAATGTTATTATTTTACAATTTTTAGTTTCGCCTTAGAATTTTTTTGTTTTTTGCATTTGTCTACCTTGATTGCTTTAGCTAAGATTTAATAAACATCTATCTACATGAGTCTCTGCTGTGTTTTCTCTGATATCTTTCCTTGCTATACTCGTTTTCGTTCGAGTACAAACAAATTGCGTATAAGTACCCGAAATGTGGCGAGTCTTCGCCCCCCCACAAAAAGTGTCATGTTTTAACAGAATTACGTCATATGCGCAATTCCTTTTAAAGCAGAACAAAATCAGAAATCATAAGAGATGTCATGCAAATTTAATTCATTGATTAATTTTAGGAATAGAAGCCGATAAGTATAGCAGATTTTCATAGTAATTCGGATAGGGTAAGATGGTGATGATTTTATTTTACCGACAGAATAGAGGAAAATCCATTGTTATAAACAGTCTAATTTGCATTACCTTTTTTTAAAGTTAAAGTTAGATATGTGTATATCTATATATCTATAAAAGTGAGAATGTGTGTGAGGGCACTTGTCAGCCTATATACTCAACGGATTTGTAATCTACTGACTTGAAATTTTGTATGTTGGGCATTCAGACACGTGGAAAACATTTTAATTTGCTTTCATATTGAAAAAAAGCTGCTAAAGGATCAAAATAAAAAAAAAGGGTACGTGGGAGTCGACGGATGTTTCTCTGTTTTCTGTTTCACGATTGCGCATGCGTGAATCTTTCACATGCCAGATTCCTTTGTAAAGTAAGAGTCGGTTGAAAAAAAAAACTTTTTAAAGGTGGTGTCATGCAAGCTGAATAGTTATCGTACTTGACTCAGTGTCTAGGTTTTGCTTTCGATCTCATCCCAGGTATTTTTTCATGGATTGTTTAGAAAAAAAGCATAATACTCGCTTTTACATATCTCAGTTTCTGGATGAATTAAAATACAATGTTGATGCGTATTTTACGACCGGGCAACGCCAGACGACCTGCTAGTGTTTATATGTTTGTATGCATGTGATTCACTAATTAGGTTACACTCATGAATTAAATATTTGCCAAAATAAAATGAAATACAAAATTATTCAAAATCAGATGCGCTGGTTTTGAAGGAGGACAAAAGACTACCTAAACAACTGTTTAATGGCGAGATTGATAAGGATAAAAGCCCACAACTTAAACCAAGATAAAATGCTTAAGGATACGCTGGAAAACAACCTACGTTTACTTGAGATGCATACAAATAATTGAGAAGCAACATCGATATAAATTTATTGTTTATTACTGTATGGAAACGGATAAGGATAACAATCTTTCAAAGTAATTCGTACAAGATGATTGTGTTTAGCGCTGCCGACTTTTTGAAGTAGGAAATTTGGATTAGTGTCACGTTCTCTTCGCTGATACATGTCTCTGTCAAACGGTTTCATCCTATGGATTCCAGATTGTTTTTAAAACAAATCTGTGGAATTGTTATGGAGGCAATCAATGCAAAATAAATCGGCGTAATCAGTTGCCATTCTGTGTGCAGGAAGAAATGTGAACTGCGTACATTGTTTCGGGAAATCTCTACGGAACAGACGTCCATTCTGTAAAATTGTAAATCTCCACAGGATTTCTTTCTTTCTTTAATTATATTCATCTATCAATATATATATATATATATATATATATATATATATATATATATATATATATGATTGAAACGTCTTATCAGACGAGTGCCACTCCCTCAGACACTTAAATTCCATGAGCCCAAAAATGACTTCTCTGGCCACAGGACCATTTTTATAGACAAATGCCTGAGGGAGTATCTATACAAAGATGATGTTACAGAGTTTTAGCTTTGTACGACAGCTAAGTCTCTCTCTCGGTTCAAAATGTTGAGATCCAGCAACAAGCAAGCGCAAGATAGCCAGCAACAAGTTAAACTGCAGACCATCTTAATGTGGGTACTGGTCTCCCACTTTATGGTTTTTTAAATCATAGATTTGCTTCTCCTAGAAAGGTTACCTTCACCACAGCTTACAGGAGCCCTCTCCACCCCAACACACACATACATACACACAAACGCACACGGTGCTAGTTGGCCGTTGACCCCGAAAAAGGGTTCATTCGCCATATATATATATATATATATATATATATATATATATATATATAAAGACAGAGAGAGAAAGAAAGTAAGAGAGAGAGAGAGAGAGGGAGGAAAAGAGATAGACAGAAACAGATACATACATTAACACAAATATTAGCATATATATACGATTACATGTATAGATGGATACACACACACACACATATATATATATATATATATATATATGTGTGTGTGTGTGTGTGTGTGTATCCATCTATACATATAATCGTATATATATGCTAATATTTGTGTTAATGCATGTATCTGTTTCTGTCTATCTCTTTCCCTCCCTCTCTCTCTCTCTTACTTCCTTTCTCTCTCTGTCTTTATATATATACATATATATATATATATATATATATATATAAATAAATATACACACACAACACACACACACACACACACACACACACATATATATATATATATATATATATATATATATATATATATATATACCACAATGCGATATTTATGGATCAATATTTTTGTCTTTGATCTTATACAGGGTTAAATGATAAAAGTGTTGCCCTAAAGAAAAACAACAATATAGTTTTATTTTGAAACTTTTATTGAAAAAAATCGATTCATGTAACTTGATTATGTAGTGGAGATGACCTATATTGCACGTAGCCGCCTTCAACTTCAATCACTTCTCGATACGGAACTGGGAGCAAGCCTTTACACAAGTGCCGACGGCAGAGGAATACTCGGCGGATGGCTGAAATACGGCTGGCTTTGGTGTTGTGGGAGGTCATGTTGGTAATGTTTCGACGTATGATCAAGCAAATTAGTCCAGCGGGTTCAGTTCGGGGGAAGGCGACCAGTGAGAGAAGGCTACAAATTCGTAGCACTCCTTCTGAAGCCAAGCCTTCTATGGACTTGTGGGCCAGCGCCTAGTTCTGCTGCCACAACCGGGGTCTTCCAGCGACCACCTGGGATTACCATACTATTGAGCACATCCAGATACACTTTGGTGTTGACTTTCAAGCCGACTTCAAGATGTGAGATGGCATGATGTTGCTCTCACTTGAAACCACACCAAAGACAACAACTGTGGCCGGAAACACTGTTTTCATCACCCAGAGCACGTTCCTAAAACGTTAAACTGTCCGGATCTGCATTTTAAGAGTGTTGGCAATGGTCCTGTTTTCATAACATGGATCAGTAGAAAGCAATCTAAATCATTTTTTCAAGTTTAAAACAGAATTTTACTGCATATCGTCCTTCTAAAGTGTCCTCACGATCGGATTGCATTTTTGAAATTCACCAACTGTCACAACCATGATTTAGTAGGATGTATTCCAATTTCTGCTGTAGCTGTTCACTTGAACCAGAAATCATAAAAACTGGTCCGTCATCTCATAAGATGCATAGCAACCACATACTGAATTTTCAAGAGTCTACGGCAGTTTACATGTTTGTACAAATAAGTCTGGAAACTTATTGAAAACACGTGGTATATATATATATATATATATATATATATATATATATATATATATATATATATGTATATATATATATGTGTGTGTGTGTGTGTGTGTGTGTGTGTACAGGGTGTCCAAAAAGTCACTTAACGGTTTTGAACTAGAATAGATTCATTATTTATAATAATATCTTTCTGTTATTTTAACACAATCTGACTATGAAATTTTCGTAGCTTCTTTCAATGCGTTAATCTGCAAAATTTATTTTATATTTTGCAAAACTCTTTCCTCTGATGAGAATAATTGCATTTTTTTAAACTCCGCGGCATAGGGTCTTTCAAGTTTACTTGTACTTTTTGTCGGATAATTAAATTTTTTTTTTAAATATTTTCTTTATGATTTAAAATTTATTTTGAAAATTTGCATAGATTTTCAATACTAATATTATATTTAAGCTCTATGTCCTTTTTGGATTTATTGAGCTTTTACATTTGGTTTTGATTATTTTCTAAATATTTCTATAATATTTATATTCATGTTGTGCTTACATTATTATATATATAGCCGCCTTCAGCCTTTTATGGAAAAATAATGTATTTTAATTGTTGCCTATTTTCAGCTTCGCATATTTGTGCTCTTTCCAAAACATTATTCAAGACAGATTGCAGAATATTTGGATTGTGATTTAACTGTTATTTCGTTCCTGATGTTTTCCATAAATTATGGCAGTGACTTTTCGGACACCCTAAACACTGTAAGAATTGTAGGAAAACAATAGGAACGAAATATGTGAGTTAAATCGCAATCTAGATATTCTACAACCTGTCATGAATAATGTTTTGACAAAAAAGCAGAAATATGCGAAGCTGAAAATGGGCAATGTTTAAAATACATTATTTTTTTTTTATAAATAAAATTGTTTGAATTTAGCATTTTTTCTAAATAATCCCAATGTCTTAGTAAGATTGTGTTAATATAACAGAAAGATATCATCAAAAATAAAGAATCTATTAAAGTTCAAAACCCTTCAATACACACACACGCACACACACACACACGCACATATATATATAGTGTTACTGATACATGAGGAGCTACTGTTACATAAGGTCCATACCCACCTAGGTGGGAAGTTGTGTTAGCAATATATTTGTTTTCATTACATTCAAATTTCTGCATGTTCGTATACTCAAGGAAACAGGGATCTGAGAGAGAGTATCTAATAAGGCAACAATTCAAGTAAAGAAACTATAAGATATATAAGCCTTTTCACATCTGAAGATCTTTACATTGAATGAGTAGACATTTTGCTTATTGTCGGGTTGATCGAGAATATTTATGTTTAGAAGCACTAGTGCAGGAAGTTCTTCGGTGCATATTCCATTGAAGTGTTTGGAAAACTATCACAGTGATGCAACATTGCGATGATGTGATAGGGACTGAATTTTGAAAGACACTGCACGAACTAGTTATTAAACACTATTCTGGTCGTTGTCTGAAAAGGGAGAGACTAGTGGTTGATGCGTAAGCAGTAATAAAATTTAAGTTCCAATAAAGATTGCAGTCATTTTTTAGGATGACGTCATTGCAATTGTTTCTTTTCTCACATGTCAAAACTAACCGTTATGTTATCAGCAAGTGTATCACTCCCAGATACAATTTTGCCAGTCAATACCAGGAATCCAACGGATATAACGTTCCGCACCTGGAACAGAGCACCCGCATTAATATCATACTGTTTGGATATACGACTTTTGAGGACAATCATAATCTTTTTATATTAAATATGGTTTCATTTAATTAATTTTTATGGGAAAACATTAATGCGAAAAGTTGTTAAAGGCATTGATTATACCTCGAGCTAGCTTTTCTTACATTATCCACTGTATCCAGAAAGGCTCTTTAGGATAGCATAACAGTCCAACATACAGACATTCCTGATAAACCACCCCCTTAAGTAAGACACTTTATCAAATCTCCATTATTAACGATTTCTACGATATTATCTCATTGATTAATGTACACGCAATAGCCCTTATCCCTGAGTAGCTTCCGGGCTTTCATAAGTGGTGACTACCATGTAAAAATATTCGCAGTAGAACACACTTTATTAGATCAATACTGTCGGTCAGAAAGTGGGGACTATCAGTAGATTAATTAATGTTTCACAAAGTATAGCGAAGACCGAGGAAGGATTAACTGCGTGATACTTTTGTGGTGTCAGGTCTTTCACCAAAATTCTTGAACAAGAAATGATATTCTTGCTATAAAGGAAGCAAAATACAGCAAGTACATTTTTGTAGAGTTTAGAGAAGAGAGAATCCATTTGGAGAGGAAAATGTCTTTAATCTTTAGCAGGAATCAGATCCAGCCTCCATACTTTTTAGGTTTCATTTCTTTATGATATATCGAACTTGGGTTAATAACTACATGATGGGGCTTTGTCTAAAATGAGAAATTCGAGAAAAAAGTGATTTATGGAATGCAAGGTCTAAAACAAGACTAATCGTCCTCATGCCCTAACAAAATAAAAGACCGAGATCACTCTAATTTTTCTTTTTTAAACGTAGCTAAATTACTTAATAATCCGTAAGAGATGACATGCCATTAAAATAATGCAGATCAACAATGGTTCAACAAGTAATGCCAGAAGAACGTTATCCTTATTTAAACTAAAAGAGCAGAATATTCCACAATCATGTGCTTAATCTGCTGTACATGATATCGTCAAATAACCACAAGATGACATGATATATACCAAACTATACTACACTACCTTCACGGGAAGAGGTAATTCACGAAAAAAGAAAAAAGCTAAGCAACAGACACTATGCAGCAGCATATCATCTCTACAAATGACCAAGGCGTAGCGCAAGTTGACGTCACTGCGAAGGAAAAGGGAATGAAAAGTTGAAAAGGATTTTGGTCGACGTAGGTAGCGACAGCGACGCGAAGCACGTGCCGCTTGGATAGATTTAAAAAAACCCGAGGGGTGGCCACTGGATGTGTCGACGCGGGAGGAGAACAAGCAAGTGTTCGACACGGCAGAGTTTTGTTAACCATGTTGTGACGAATAAAGAGATTTGTAAAATAAGGACGCAGTTTGGAAAGTATTATAAATTAATGCTTTTTATTTCAACTAAAAACAGCTGAGTCAAATTTATTTTCTTTTGTTTTTTTGTGATACCTTCGTGCATAGCGTCGGGTTGGTGTTAAAATATAACATACAACCTTACATTAACATTATTTGGTTCCGTAAAGACCAGACCTATTTCCACGAAGAAAAAAAGTTCAAAATGAAAAAGTAAGAAAATGGTTACCAAGGGAGAGAATGCAGTCGAAAAAGAAGAGAAGAAACAACGGACCAAGCTGCGTCGGAGAATTTGGAGAATAACAAAAAAAAAAAAAAGAAAAAAATTAAACTAAACTTATTTTTTTGTTTTTGTTTTTTTTTGTTTCACTTTTGAATGTTTTCTCTTGTTTTGTTGTTCATATTTTTGTTGCATAAGGTTGTTTTATGACGACGTTTGTTTCCGTCAGTATTATCTTCAATGGTAAAGACAACATTTCTAGTTTTATGAATCGGTTATGTAATATTATCTAAGGTAGAAAAAAGATTAATCGGTTTTTTAATAAGAATTTAGAATTAACCATTTAACTTGGACGTATATTATTGTAAATTTATATTTGGGCTGTTCAAGATATGCCCGATTCTAAGCTGAGAAAATAAAAATATTTTTTTATTTTACATATTATTAAAGTTTTAAAATTAAAAAAAGACGAGCCCGATTCTTGACACGGGCTATGCTGAGTATCTCATAAATATTGGTTTTATTAATAAGTTTTGAAACCGTGTCTAATGCTTTTCTTTTCGGCATATTTTTACTTTGTTTCTTATAAATCTAACATCGACCGCATACATATCAATTTTTAAAGTCATTTTTAATTTTAAAACTAATAGCCAGAAAAATTGCTGGGCGGTCAGGTCAGACACTTGACGTTACCAGAACATTATTATTCAATGCTAAAACTGACGCTCTTCACGAGCATAATACGCATTTATGGTACTTACAATCCTCGGATACAGAACAAGGGAACTGTGGATTACGATGAATTTGTTCGTAGACAGTTCGAACGTTGATAGAAGAATTCGGACAGTGAATCAGATTTCTCGCGGGTGGAACTTCCTTTAGTCATGAAAAACGAAAGGGAAATGAAAGTTAGTGACAGGGCTTCTAATTATCAAATTTAAGAATGAAGTAAGATTGTGAAAAATATAAGTAGTACGTAAATATATTGGTCGTATTAGATGGTAAGACTGCTGAAGATAAATGATAAGATCAAACCGAATTGTAAGTAAAAAAAGGGAAAATGCAATAATTGTTGCATAACATGATCGCAGATTGCGTTTGTCGAACAGATAATGCCTTTAGTCTTTTGGTTAGCTGTAATTATATAATAGAATGAGCAGCTGAGATATAATAAGGACTGCAAGAGAAAACATAAAGGTTAGATTAACTATTGTTGTCTTGACTAAGCAGGAGATTATGCTAACTAGTTTGTTGAAGAATTTGGAGAGAAAATTTTAACCAAAAGAAAACCTATTAGGCAATCGGCGTGAAAATCTCGTATCAAACAATCACAAGGAGAGAAATATTATTGTTATGAATAATCTGATTGGTAAGAAATAATCAAAAGTTGTGGAAGTAAATGAGTAAACACTCACACGACCGATAAAACATATCTGTTATGAAGACTGTCAAGATAAGCAATAAACTAACTTTATTAGTAAATAACATACCTGTCTGGGTGAGTTAACGAAGCGATGCCAACAAAGACCAAAGACTGTTATGATTTCTCCATTGCTTATGACCTAACTCAGATTGTTCACAAACCCACCTGTGTGCCCGACACTGATGGGCAGTCCGCAAGTTTCTTAGACCTTTTTCTCACAATTTTCCCTGATCTATATTCATCTTCCGTTCTGTTCCCAATGAGATCTTCCGACCACTCGGTTGTCCCAGTTAAGATAAAAACAAAATGTAATAAGTCCTCCGACACACTTCTTAATCGACAGTATATCGGTACTCTATCGCTGACTAGGATAGCTTTCGTACATGTATAGCAGATCTACCTCTGCGTTTTGTGTATAAAAAGAACGTGTCCTCCATAGTATCAGACCTGACGGAATGGTTTATTGTAGTCATAAACCGTTTTATACTCTTCCAAAATTTCCAGTAAAAACCTACCAGCCAGTCGTGGTTCTCTTCAGAATGTGCTACTGCCATTAGGCACAGAAATCACTATTTGTATTGCTTCCGACGTAATAGATGTACTGAGACTAAAGCCACCTCCAGGAATGTCAGTAACCATTGTAAAAGAGTAGTAAAGAACGCGAGAGAGTATTATGCTCAGTCCGTCAAGTCTAAATGAGCTAAGTAGCGGCTTGGTTGACACCAATTTTGGCGAATAATAGACAGGGCCATGAAAAGAAGTGTGTGCTCTAGCCCAACCATTATTAATGGACCTGATGTAATCTCGTCAGCATTAGAGAAAGCTAAACTCTTTGCCAAGAACTTTGCAGCATATTCTATCCTATGCGATCACTGCTTCCAACCCCCGCATTATCGCATGTGTCTGCTAACACGCTATGCAACGTACAAAAATCTGTGTGTGACGTTGCCAAGATAATCCAAAACCTCGATTCCAGTAAAGCAACTGGCGCTGACGGCATTCGTATTATCGTACTGAAAAAGCTTAAACCAAAAAAAAAGCTCCCATACTTATAAAGCTGTTTAAGCGTTGACTTTAGTTGAATTGCTTCCCAACACGCTGGAAAACCTCATCGGTATGTCCCGTATTTAAAACTTCAATGCAGACCAATCAGTTTCCTGTAAGTAATGAGTAAGTTGCTGAAATCTGTGTTTAATAGAGAAGTAGTAAACCACCCCAGCAAAAATAACCTCCTCAGTGACATGCAATATGGTTTCCGTTCTGCTAGATATACAGCAGATGTGCTAACAGTAATATCGATTAGGATTAACGAATCTCTCGACGGAGGCTTCTTTTCTAGGGCAATTGCCCTTGGCATATCAAAGGCCTTCGATAGGTTATGGCATAAAGGTCAACTCCACAAATTCTGCAGCTACGGTATAGCTGGGAATGTTTTCTCAATTATTAAAAAATCTCATCTGATAGGTTCATAAGAGTAATGGTTGATGGGCCGAAATTAGAAGCTCACAGTATTATTGCTGGAGTTCCGCATGGATCCATCCTGGGCCCAACTCTCTTCTTAATCTACATCAATGATCTTCCAAATCACATCCTTAGATCATTCGTAGACATTTATGCTGACGACACTACCATCAATGGAAACACTTCAAAGGCCGGTAACTATGAAGTTTTATCTGATTTTCTCTCCTCTAATCTTTTGCATGTGATGTCATAGGGAAAAAGGTGGCTGGTTAATTTTAATGCATCTAAAACCAAGCTTCTATCTTTAGATCGCCAACACTCTGATCCCCGTTTGGCATCAATTGAAATGAATGGCTTTCATCTTGGATGATGCTCCATGTTTTGACAAGCTTCTGGTCTAACCTTTACTCCTGATCTGAGGTGGAAAACGTACATCAAATCCGTTGCCAAGGCTGCTAGAAAAATGACAGGATCGTACTACCGCTCCATAATAATATGCCAGTAGATATCTCACTGCTGATATAATTCTTCACCTGTGTAAGAGCCAAGTACGTCCAAGGATGGGGTACTGTTGCCACATCTTGGTAAGAACTGCAAGAAACAGCTTATCCTACCTTGACAGAGTTCAAAATAAACTTCGTAATCTAGTGAGGGAAACCCTTTTCTCTTCCATCCAACCTCTTTCCCACACAGGAGACGTTGCGAGCTTGTCTCTGCTTTATCGTTGTTTTCATGACAAGTGCTCGTCCGAGCTTCATTATACGCCCCACAGTCTGACTTTCACGAAAAACACTTGTCTATTTGAAACCACTATCAATAATTTCCCCCACTCTTTATCTGTGCCTAAACCTATGCTTAGATTCCATGAACTAAGCTTCTTTCTTAGAACTGTAAGCCTGTAGAACTTTGTTCCGTTTTCCTGCTTTCCAACTGACTACAATATTTTCTTATCTTCAAGTCCCACGCGAACAAGTTTATTGATGAGCCATCCCCTTAAGTAATCCAAATTTATCGAATTCCTACTACTAACGATTACTACGACATTTTCCCATTACATACAATACACTCAATAACCCTTACCCTCGTGTGCCCCCCGGGCCTTGATAAGTAGTTACTCCTTATTAAAAAGAAACAAACACATCCATCGTAACATAACAATAGACATCTGACAAAACTTACTTCTGCTAAAAAAAGATGCCCTTCTCTGATTAACAGACTTTTTATTAAACTCATTTGCCTTTCATATGAATATTAGATGTCCTGAAGTTCGTTCTTTCATGAGATCGCTAGTAAGTGAACCCAGAGGCCATTTTTTCCCTTCATTCCCCGTTCGACACGAATATTGCATGCTGTACAAAAAAAAGCATGTTTGTATTGATTTTTCATCAAAATAACTAAAATTCTTAATAATTTCTAACACGACAGACAGCTATAATAAAGTCAGTAGAACGATATAATTATTCATTATAAAATAGCGGGACATGCCGTATAATCATATATATATATATATATATATATATATATATATATATATATATATATATATATATAGCTTAGTGCGTTAGAGGAAAAGAGTGAGCTTAATTCTATAAGTGGAAACTTATCTGGACAATATAAAGCTCAACAAGTATCACTTCTATCCCCCAACTAATTGTTTGTATTCCCTTATTGAATAAATGAACCAATCTATATCGACCAATATATAGTTTTGTGACTCCATTTCCAATTCCTATTGTTCTACTATATATATATATATATATATATATATATATATATATATATATATATATATATATAAGTCAGTAAAGAGAGAAAATGAAAATATAGAAACTATATGGTAATATATATGTATATTCATTTATTTAATAATGGTATATAACAATTAGGGGTTTTTGTATAAAAAGAAACTCTTTATACCATGGTCTTTCGAAGCATAAGTCTTTTCATCAGAAGAGTAGAGAAAATGCTAGGTAACATAATGGGGATAATTATATGAAGTGCGAAATAAATTATTAAGGTTGTTTGGGGGGAACTATATTGATCTGTGTGATAAAGGAGGAGTGCAGTTTGCAATATATAATGTAAGAAGGTATATAACATGTCTATTATAGAGGGTTTTATGTATCAGGCGAGTATGTGTTTAAGCTCTCGGAGAGAATATAGGGTGAGTTGAAAGATGTTAGTTTTTTTAACCATATGTGTAGATGTGTTGTAGTTATGGGGAGGTTTTTATATGTGATATGGGGTTTATGCTAAGTCGGTATTTTTAGCAGGGGTATCTGAGATCACTACAGTACTTAGAAGAAATACATGTTATTGGGCATAAAGTGAGTTGATGAATTTTACGGGATGCAGTGTACTAAGATTTTAATTGAGCAAGATTAAAAGTATACAAATGGTATAGTAAAGAGATAAATTACCAAGGGGTATGGGGTGGATAGTTTTTGAAATATAATCATTATTGAATAATAATATATAATAAAAGTTCTAAGGGTTATGTGGTTATTAAGTATAGTAGAGAGAAGAAATATAGGATAATAAAAAGATAAAAAATAGAGGAATGTATAACTTTATATTTTTCTCTTTACTGACTCCCATATAAGCTCCAAAGCAATTTGCTGAGCTTTGTTTTATTCCGATATGTGTCCTCTTAAAGAACTGATTTCATTATCTTCCTTTAATTCCCCCATTTATATACATATATATATATATACTAGCATTTCAGTCCGGCGTTGCTCGGGTGTTTGGAGATGTATGTTGAGCAAAAAAAAAAAAGAAAAAAAAAGCGGTCAATTTTTAAAAACTTTGACCCCTATTATGACCCCTTAACATTTATTGTTTGGGCTCAGATAAAGTAAAGTTAGATCCATGTCCAAGAAACCTATATCTAAAATTTCAATTGTTTAGACGCAAAATTGTCGGAGAAGTTTGATAGAGTTCTCAAAGGTCATATCGTTGAACTTTGACCCATTAACAGCCAAATTTCTGGCCGAAAACCGATCACAAGGATTTCCCCAAATCTCAGTACCCTGTATATCAAATTTTGAGTCTGTAGACTGAAAATTGACAGAGTTATTGCGTAGGGAACTGTACACACACAGAGACACACACATACTCGTTCACCTATATATATATATATATATATATATATATATATATATATATATATATATTTCTGTAAAAATATATTTTCTTATTATATATACCAATCCTTATTTAAGAAGCTTAATGTAATTATAGAGCATATAATGAATAAATGACAAAAGACTATATTTCAAAGTTTATGTTGCTGACCATCTTATAATTTATTCCTTTAATTCAGTTGACATTTCAATTCTTGATAGTATATTTTCTCTCTCTCTCACTCTCTCTCTCTCTCTCTCTATATATATATATATATATAGTAAAAACCTGAAGAGAGTGCTCAATACTATTGCAAGCAAATATGTGTTTTTTATTACAATTTTACTCGCTTGGTTACATATGTTTCGGATGTTGGACCGTGTTTACGATCTAACAGCCTCGTCAGACCTTACAAAAATGGTTGGTTAGGAAGAATTGTTTTTTAGGAGGAATACGGAATATATATATATATATATATATATATATATATATATATGTGTGTGTGTGTGTGTGTGTATGTGTGTGTGGCGCTTAGTTTCAACTTCAAATTTAGCAGAGACGATATTTATCCATATATAAAAAATGTCAATGCTTCTGGGCTTGACCATTACTCCTGATCTTAAATGGAACACGTATATCAAATCTGTTGCCAAGGCCGCTGGAAAAATGGTGGGATCTTTCTATCGATCCAGTAGATATCTCACTGCTGATGCTATTCTCTATCTATATAAGAGCCAGGTACGTCCAAGGATGGAATACTGTTGCCACATCTGGGCAGGAGCTGCTAGAAAGAACTTGTCCTGCCTTGATAGAGTTCAAAATAGACTTCGTAGCCTCGTAGGAGATGTCCTTTTCTCCTCCTTGCAACCTCTATCTCACAGAAGAGATGTTGCGAGTTTGTCTCTGATGTATCGTTATTTTCATGGAAAGTGTTCAACTGAGCTTCAATCTATGGTCCCCCCTCGCCAAACTTTCACAAGAAACACTCGTCTAGCTGTAAACACTATCAATAATTTCCCCCACTCTTTATCTGTGCCTAAACCTAAACGTAGATTCCATGAACAAAGCTTCTTTCTTAGAACTGCACGCCTGTGGAATTGTCTTCCGTTTTCCTGCTTTCCGGCTGACTACAATATGGTTTTGTTCAAGTCTAAAGTAAATAAGTTCTTGATGAGCCGTTCCATATAAGTTATTAAATTTACCAAATTTTCATTACTAATGATTACTATATTGACCAACTTCTACTGTACACTCTTTAACCCTTATCCTTGAGTGGCCTCTGGGCCTTGATAATGTGGTGATGCCTTTGTAAAAAAAAAAAAAAAAAAAAAAAAAAAAAATGTCGAGGTTGTAGATAAAAATAACAACGGGATAATTTTGCGTTGTACCCTGGACTTTTTCTTTCTATCCATTTCCCGTTCGTTTTGATAGATGACCAACACAAAAGTCCTGTTTAACATTTCATCGCCATCGTAGCTGTCATTTGTTTGTGTTGATTATTACAAATCGACAAGGCTGACCACTGTTGACACCAGAAACTCAACCGGAAAAAGATTATCACCTATAAAACCTTTCACATCCAATCGTGTTGCGACTTATCAAGACGTTTAAATAATTTTTCTTTCGTGCCTGGCATTCATAAATGGAATCTTTCGTGACTAGATATCTGAGTAACGTCTCTTGCCATCTGCAGTATTTGTTTCACTAATTGTGATCGCTAGTTTCTCGACGGAAGTAAAACGTCGAGTTAAAGCGTGAGCTTCAATCTGAGATTAATCTTACAATCAGCTACGCCAAGGGCGTATAATTACAACCACACAGAATAATATACGCAAACTCAGAAATAAATTTAAAAATAACAATTAAATAATATTAATAATCATAAAGTATAGTACCGTTGGTACCGGATGAAACCCCAAGCTCAATGACTTTTAAGTTTGATCAGTAATAAATGGACGACAATATAAAAATACGTTGTTCCCAGTCACCCTTAATTTCTTGTCACTATGCTCAAGTAATGTCAATTCATGGCAGACGTGGTTGACAACTGTGCTAACCTAACATAACAATAAACTCAGGATAACATAAATAATAAAAAATCAATGATCCCCCACTCAGTCGCCTCCCCCTTTTTCCTAAAATATTTGAATCTTTACTCAGACAAGCACTAGTTCCCTGTTTTGTATAAGCTTCTTTTTTAACCAACAGTATGGATTTTGGCAAGCATTTTCTTCTGCAGATATTTTAACTGTAATCTCTGGACGCATACATCATGCATTAGATAAGGTAGGAGAAGCTAGAGTTGTAGATTTTGATATATCCATAACCTTTTACACGCTTTTGCATGAAGGGTTTCTCACGATAGTAAAATCTTACGGTAATTTAGGATGAATACTCAACATAATTAAGTCCATCCTACAGAAAAGAACAGTTCAGTTTGTTCTCGATGGCTGTAAGTCTAAATATTATATTAATGCAAGTCGATAATGCAACTGGAACCATTTACTATTCCATAATTTTCATGAATAACCTTCTTCATAAAATTGTGACTCAGATATGTATATTTGCTGATGACGCCTCGCTTTATAATAGACATTATAATAGACATGAGGGAAAACGGATGGACACATACCAACGACAAGGGTAGAAGCGACCTCGAGTCTGTAGTGAAAATGGGGCCGTAAATGGATAGTAACATTTAATGCTACTAAGACTAAACTTGTTTTTGCTTACAATATATACATAACTTGAAAATACTTGAGATGGATTTACATAACTGGGAAACCCAAGCGAATGATCGCTCACGGTGGAAAAAACCATCAGAGAAAGTTGTAAAATTTTTGAATTGCAGCGTGTAGATCTTTCTGTCTAAAAACGTGTTTTAAGAAAGCATGACGAAAACATAATGCCAGAGAAATTACAACGGGAACTGAAGTGCACTGTGTGTGGCAGATACCTTTTGTTTAAAGCTGGTTTTGTAAATCATCTGAAATCACACAATCAAAGACAGGAAGAACAGTCTTATGAGGTCCAGATATTACAGCTAAAATATCCGCGGTAGAAATGGCTTGCCTAAATCAATACTCCATTACAGCAAATCCGGCAACACTAAGTTGTCATATTTGTTGTCTAATCTGCAAATGTAAACGTGGCCTGACACGATATTCGAGAATTCACAATATTATCATGTTATCACCTTTAAAAAAAGGTTTTATGTCATATATGTGCACTTTCATGTTTAATTGTTTATTGCAATTTACTTTTTGATATTCATGGTCAAAAGAAAAGAAATAATAAGAAAAAAGGGTGAATTAACTGCTTTCGCCCCCACCCCTCTTGTACTAAATCAATATATTTTATTTATAATTAAAAGTCAAAGAAATAAAAGGGAAACTATTCGTACTAAAATAAAGCAGCTTTATTACTTATTAACGGGGAGAAAATAAAAAAGCAACCCTATGCATTTGAAATAAATCTGTGTTATTATCTATGTACAACGGTAAAAGTACGGCATAATCACGTTGACACACCGGTTCCCGTTGAATCACCGAATTTCAGCAACGTTGAACCTGGTCAGTACTAAATGGTTGACCATTTGGGATTTCCAGGTGCTGTATCTGCTCTCCGCTTATCTTGGCACTGTTTCCAGTCGTCCTAGACTTTTCTTTGCCACTGGACTCAAACAGTGCCGATTCTGGGGAGGTCTGATTGGGGATTACGTAACCCTTGCCTCACAATTACACGCACAGCAGTCCCTACAAGGGGGTATCCTTTGTCTTTCGAGACTGAACGGAGGCATCGACAATGATAAACACTTTAGAGGCTAATCACGTCCAAGCCTAAGATACATTTCTTCCGATTAAAAATAGAGAGTCTCTTTAGAGGAACGTAGTTTCCAAAGTCTTAAGATGAAAGTTTGAATGGGCACAACTCAAAATGGAAAATAAGCCAATGCTGAGATTCATAGCGCATGACGAGTTTTTAAGTAGATGCTCAACTATGAAGACTCCGATATGTTACTTGAAACGTCCGTTGGTAGGTAGCTGCAATTTCTGATTTTTCTAGGTATGCGTTGCTTGACTCTACTATATAATCTTAACGTCGTTCGTCGGCACTGCAAGAACATTTAAATTGATGACTTAGATTACCATAATTGCCTTTTCGAGAGTGCATTAACTGTTTCGCATATAGCACAACACGTACATTGAAATCAAAAGAGATTTTCTACTGTTCATATGATATGCTTTATGAATTTCTTTTGTACTGACTCAAGCATTGATAAACGAATATAAATGAGCTATTTACTCAGCGTATATAGTGACTTTTAATTATAAATAACAGCCTTCAATTCAGCTCCAGAGGAAAGGGGGGAAAAACCGAGCAACTGGTCCCCTTTCTTCTTTCTTTTTTAAATTCAGGAATATAAAAATAAGTCCTCACTTCGTAATTGATATATATTTGTTTTTGAATGTCTGTGTGTTCTCATCTTTCCCTCATGGACAGATGACTTAATTAAAAAAATGGTTAAACTACTAAAATATACATATAAAATAAATAGTTTGCTGTGAACTTGGCAGAGTTTTTACATAACATCTCATTTCAATTTTATCTTAGCTGTTTAAGAGAGGCATGGCCAATTAGAAATAGATAAAAATGATATCTTTTTAATCATTGAACCTAATCCTTATTAACTATCTTTATTTCTTTAAACAAACATCGAGTTTGATGGCTTTTTTTAATATTTCAGACCGAGAATTCCTGTTATTTATTCAGGAGAATGGAATGCCAAATCTCTTTATCTCTTTACTTCTCGAACTAAAACTTTCTGTGGTTTTTATTTGTTCTTTTGACGTCATTATTCAGAGTCACTTTAGTTTTTAATAATTCTGATGCAAATACCTATATATATATATATATATATATATATATATATATATATATATATATATATATATATATATATATATATATATATTCAGGCAGACATTTTTGAAAACAACAGAAAGTTTCTGTTTAGTAATACCTTTGTTTTTCAGTTTTATATTTGTTTTTGAATGTCTGTGTGTTCTCATCTTTCCCTCATGGACAGATGACTTAATTAAAAAAATGGTTAAACTACTAAAATATACATATAAAATAAATAGTTTGTTTAAAAACAACTGAAAATAGCCTATTTACAGTAAACGAATGTAAAGAAGCTTAGAATTCTTGAAGCTGTTCATATCAAAATGCAAAAATTTAAACTTAATCAAATCGCATTTTAAAACAGTACCACTATACTGAAATAGCAAGCATAACACCCCTCTCCCCACATCCAATGTGTTCCAGTTACTTACCAATAACTGGTACGCTCTCCTCCTTTTCCAACTAACACTAACACCCAACCGTTGCTAGCAGTCCCTATGACCTTTGCTCGCACACCAAGTACTATTAAAGAAACAAACTTCCCACGATTCTTTGCAGAGCTTAACACACACATTCCTTACGATGCGTAGATGCCTACACGAAAAGTAAAAACCGCGGATACTAAAAAATGCTTGGAATATACATCTCTACCTTCGGTGTATGTACAAAAACAGAAAAAATTGAAAAACTGAAAAACAAAGGTATTACTAAACAGAAACTTTCTGTTGTTTTCAAAAATGTCTGCCTGAATATATATATATATATATATATATATATATATATATATATATATATATGCGTGTGTGTGTATAATAGCTGTATGTAGGCGGTGTTACTAGGGTAAACTATTCATGATTTTCTCTGAAAGTGGATTTATGGAAGTAGAAAATACGTCAATGTTCATAAATGAAAATTAAACGGAAAATAGCTAAATGAGAAAATTACTCTCACAAAATTTTAAAACCAATATTTGTTAGAAATAACAACTGTGAAAAGCTGAAATTTTGACAAATGGTAGTCGTTATCATCCATAATAACATACTAAAATTTGAATCATTTGCAAAGGATAGAAAAAGAATTATAACAATTATGTATTTATTTTCAAAATAAGAACGTCCAAAAGTAAGGGACAAAATTGAGAAAAACAATGTAAACAGTTAAAAAACAATAAAAATGCATGTATAATCAATATTTAGTAAATGATTCATTGCTTTCAATGACAGCTGCATATATTCGACTACAAGAACGAATCAGTTCTTGACAATCCTCGATACTAATTTTAAACCATTCTTCTTGAAGGTTCACCCACAAATCCTCCGTGTTAGTGGGATTTCTTTCCATAACTTTCACTCTTAATGTCTTCCAAAGATTTTCTCTTGGATTTAAGTCAGAACTTTGCAGTGGCCAATCCATAATTTCGAAATCGTGCTCGCTAAGGTAACTCATTACCACCTTTGCCTTGTGACATGGGGCATTATCTTGCATAAAAGTAGCCCTATCGAAACCTGAATTCTGTATGATTGGCACAACATGATTTTGAACAATGTTTTTATAGATCTGCGCGTTTACACGGGTTTGTAACCGGACAAAGGGCGTTGTACCTTGGCAAGAAATCTTCCAAATACCATGAAGCTTCCGCCCCCAAACTTGACAGCTTTCTTAGTATACTTTGCACTTAATCTTTCTTTACACTTTTTTTGTCATTTCCAAATAAATTAAACTTACTTTCATCACTGAAAAATACTTTTGCCCAATTTTCCTATGTCCAAATTACATACCTGTTTTCAAACCCTAATCTCTTATTATTATTTTTCGGGCTAATAAGTGGTTTCTCCACTGAGGTTCGATTAAACAGCCCTACTTCTTGCAGTCGTCGTCTAGAAACATTCTGTCTTGACACATTAACACATGAAGTACTATTCATAACCCTTTTAATTTCGGTGCAAGACTTAAAACGGTCCTTTAATGACATACGTTGTATTATTCAATCTTCTCTTGCCGAAGTTTTGCGGGGTCTGCCGGTTTTAAAAGCACTAACTATTTTGCCAGTATCATTGCAGGATGTAACAATCACTCTTGGAACGTTTCACTTTCTCTGAAATCTCTCTTTTTTATATTACTTTTGTTAGTTTACACTTGATTCTATTATAGTTTAAATCTATATCCGAGGGCTCTTTTAAGAATAGACACTGTTCCCTTTATGGCTGCTATCTGTATTCCCTCTGAGCTTGGTTTTCCAGGGATTGCTTCTAAGTATTTTTGAATGTGCTTTTTTATTAGGCCAGTTGCTCCTGTCACAACTGGTATAATGTTTATTTCTTTCAGAGACCATGTTGTTTTTAGATCATTTTTAGGTCCTGATCTTTTGTTATCTTCTCCCGTTCTGCTCTATTCATGGAGTGCTTTTCCTTGTGAAGCTTCACAATAGCTTGTCTCACAGAGTAATCAAGTTTTTGGCGTTTCGACATAGTGCCGGTTGATACAATGTTTACAAATGACTAACTAAGACTTATTCTTTAGAGAAAATAAAAATTTGAATACAGCATACTGTTTTCATTGTTTTTCTCAATTTTGTCCCTTACTTTTGGACGTTCCTATTTTGAAAATAAATACATAATTGTTATAATTCTTTTTCTATACTTAACAAATCATTCAAATTTGTGTATGTTATTATGGATGATAACGACTACCATTTGTCAAAATTTCAGCTTTTCACAGTTGGTATTTATAACAAATTTGGACGCTACTCTCTCTCTCCTTCCCCCTCTCTCTCTCTCTCTCTCTCTCTCTCTCTATATATATATATATATATATATATATATATATATATATATATATATATAAATTACAATAAGTTTACCAAGGTAATCAAAATGGTAAACTTAAAATATATTATAAATATTAAAGAGTTAATATTTACAAGTAAAGTAATCTCAACCAGATGTAAAAGCTCAATAAAACCTACAAGGAAATAGAGCTTATAATATGAATATATATATATATATATATATATATATATATATATATATATTCATATATATATTAAGTAAAAAAGTCAAGATATTGTAGAACTAAATTACAATATTTTATTTAAAACTATGGATTGCAAAATAAAAGTGAAATGTTCTTTATTCGATGGCGTTTCAAAGAAAACCTCTTCTCCTCAAAGGAAAAAAGTTAGCAAAACGTAAGTATAGATAAGTATCGATTTTTACTGGTTAGCTTAATTTTTGAAAATAGCCGAGAAGGACAATTGGAAGAAAAGTATGTTTATAGATAAAATAAAAGGGAACACTCAGCAAAGTCCAATATGTATGGTTGTAAATATCCAGTGATATCCAAAACTTGGCAATGGGCGATTAGTGAGTCCAACAAGGGCTCCGTACGATATTTTTCTGAATCTTTTTAAAAATATCCGGGATAGAGAAGGAATGAAAAGTCCGCGTAGAAAAATCCTGTAATGAAATGTGGGAGTAAAATCCAATCCATGGATCAATATTTCTTGTGCATGGAGTCTTTTAAAAAATATAGGAGTCAAATGAAAAAGAGTTTAAAAAAGGAGAGAATTTGATACGAAGCGAGACAAATTGGAAAAACAACCTTCCATGGCCAATGTAAATCGGAAAATAACGAAGTAGTGAAACTTAAAGATGAACAGGAGAGAAAGCTATTTATGTATGTACTAAAAATGAAATTAAACGGGGCCGTGAAAGAGGGTAAGAGAAATCTTAGATAAAGATAATTTTGATGAATAAGCCGTGTATGAGACAACTTTAAATTTATAAAACAAACACAGTTAGAAAATAAAACTGAAAACATGCCAGATCTAGTTAGAGAATAAAGTAAGGCAAATAAAATAGGCTTGTCTCGAAAGAGTTGTAGAAGAAGGGGCGTGCATTTGTTAAAATGAGCAAGGGATTTAAATTTAAGTTAACCCTTATCTTCAAGTGGCCTCTTGGCCTTGATAAGTGGTGATGCCTATGTAAAAAAAGTAAAATAAATTTAAGTAAGGATATAGAGGGATAGATGGTAATCCACAATAAAATAAGTTTCAAGGGAAAACATCGAAAAAGTAAGAGTTAAATGTTAACGTACTAAAAAGGATCGGGGAGTAATGAAATATATCAGAAAAAACAATAAAAAATGTTTTTAGAATAGAGTGGTAGAAAATAAAAAAAGCGTAGAAAGAATTATGTATAGCCGAAAATGAAGATAGTATCAATTCACTGTCTAATTAAAATGACGTAATGTCAGAAACGGATTACCGGAGTAGTAAGCATGAGGGGATAATAATATTTAAAGACTGATCAATAAAATAGAATAGGGGATTATAGGTGAAACGGAAATTACAGGTCAGGGTGATATAAAGATTATCAGCTAATGACTCGAAGGTGATGAAAATGGGGGTGAAAATAGTTATGTAATTTCGAACAGGCTATATTTTTTGTTATGCTTACAGCTTGCAATTAATTCTGTTTTAGAGTTAATGATGTTAATACTTTGAGATAAGGTGGTAATGCTTACAGCTTCAGCTATAAAAAGCTGGCAAGACGTGACGCCAGGAGTGTAGGATTTAAAATTTTGAGTATTGAACCTCTAATGGAGAAACTTATGTTTAACTCTAAGATTTTTAATTAATGTAAAAAGTGTTGTACCCTTTTCTGTTTCCATGTTACCTTCGTTAAATGAATGGACATAGTTTGAAATTCGGAGTTTAATTTGCTTAGAGGTTTCGCCAATGTACGTATGGCTTTTAGGAGTGTTCGTTGAATGTTAATTTTATGAGTACTGTTATATAAATTAGGTAAAGAAAGGCTACTACAATTAGTGTGGTTATAAATATTTAGGGATTGATTAGTGATTGTAAGAGAAGTCAGCAATGTATCTGGAGAATATTTTGGGTGGTTAACATAGTTACTGTTTCCATTAGCAACTAGGGGAGAACTAATTTGGATAGGAGTTAAAATGAGTTTTGAGTTTTACTTGAAGAATAGTTGGATTAAGGATAAGATTAGACGAGTACTTGTATATATATATATATATATATATATATATATATATATATATATATATATATATATATATATATATATACAGCCCGTCATACTCTTTGCGTTAATTACAATTCCTAAATTCAATCCAGAATCCTTTCAAGAGATGAATTATTTATTCATCCGCTCTGAACTTCATTGACTAGCCAACCGCAATTCAAAGGAACATGACCTCCCACAACACAAAGGGCAGCCTGATCGCCGCCATCCGTTGAGTATTTGCCGAGCTCCCGCCGGCGATTGAGGCTGAAGGCGGCTAAATTGCTAATACATGGAACATGTACATAAAGTCTGTTGCCAAGGTCGCTGGAAAAATGGTGAGACCCTTCTACCGCTCCAGAAGATATCTCCCTGCTGATGCAATTCTCTATCTATATAAAAGCCAAGTACGTCCAACGATGGAGTACTGCTGCCACACCTGGGCAGGAGCTGCTAAAAACAGTCTATCCTGCCTTGACAGAGTACAAAATAGACTTCGTGACTTAGTGGGGATGCCCTTTTCTCTTCCTTGCAACCTCTCTCCCACAGAAGAGACGTATCGAGCCTGTCTTTGTTTTATCTTTACTTCCATGGCAAGTGCTCGTCTGAGCTCAAATCTCTGGTCCCCACTCGCCAATCTTTCACGATAAACACCCGTCTGGCTGAAACAACTGTCAAAAGTTTTTCCCACTCTTTATCTGTGCTAAAACCAAAACGTAGATTCCATGAACAAAACCTCTTTCTTAGAAGTGTACACCAGTGGAACAGTCTTTCGTCTGCCTGTTTCCCACCTGACTACAACTTGGATGTCTTCAAATCCAACATAAACAAATTCCTGATGAACCGTCCTCTTAAGTAAGACACTTTACCAAATCTCTAATACTAACGATTACTACGATACTATCCCATTGGTTACTGTACACGCAATAATCCTTATCGCAGCTCATTGTTGTTGGTTTTTGTGTCGCATCATATTTATATGCTACCAATATATCTGACGGGTATTATCCTCGTTTAGCATGTAGTCGCGTGCAATATTAGTTAAACAGGTCTTGGTTTCAGTAGCAGTTGGCTTATTAGTATAATTCGCCATTTTTTTTGTGCGAAGGAAAGCCGAAAACAATTGTTGAAAAACATTTTATAATGACATAAAATAGAAATGAAAAGAAGAAAAAAATTAAGACCGCCTTCCCCCCCAAAAAAAACCCCACAAAAAACAAAAAAGAAAAACTGATGAAATGGAACACTGAAAAAAATAAGAAATGAAAGAAGTGGAATACTTTGTTTTATCTATCTATTTTTGTAGTCAAGTTAGTCAACATTTTACCTTTAAAGTACCCCCCCCACACACACACGCACGCGTACACGCACACAGACACTGCTACTCACATATAATCATCCACAGACGGAATATTTTGCTGTATCACCTCTTCTTAGGTTGTTGCGTCAGATCACATTTATATACTCTCAATATTTTTGACGGATATTATCCTCGTTTAACATAAATAGTCGCGTGCAAGTATTAGTCGAACAGGTCTTGGTTTTAGTAGCCGTTGGCTTATAGTATAATTCGCCGTTTTGTATAAAAAATATTTAAATATTAAAAACAGAGAAATAAAACAAAATGGCGGACGGTAGGTGCCTTCAGCCGTTTATCTTAACTTCGATAAAACGGTTTTATCAGATCGTTTCAGTTTTCTTCATGGATTATTCATCATGTTACATTAGCAGCATTTATATTTTTGTGAGTGTGAACGAAGGACAGGAAAACAGTGGCAAAATGAAATGATTGTTGAAACAAGAAATGAAAGAATAAAATGTCAGAATGTCATGAAAGAGAAACAACAAATCAAATAAAAAGAAAAAGAAAACGAAACATTGAAAAGATAGGACAAAAAAAAAACGTTAAATACGTTTTCTTATCTATTATTGTGGTAAACTTCAGTTAATCAACGCTTGTTTCTCTAAGGTACTCCTACACACGCGCCTACGCGCACACGCACATATGGATAGTATAGGTTCATTTACATGTTCCAAAGAAATTAAGATAAAAAAAAAGAAAACAACCAAGGTGCTGTATGATCGTTTAAGACACAATATCGTTTTTAATTTATTTATTGCGGAATATTATCCTCATCTATCATTTGATGTTTCACGACGTTTCGGCCAACTATTCCTCTGACCTTCGTTAGGTGGTAACTGCGACGAACTAGGAACTCCGAATCTCCTAACTGCATTCTCAGCAATTACTGCTATTTATAGTTGTTGCCGTTTCACCATGTTTTGGCCAAGTAAGCCTCTGTCCGGGTAGGATTGAAACCGCTATCTTCAGAATTCCAATTAAAATGATATAAATATAGTTTTATTTAGATATAATAACATCACCAGAAAAATTGATACGAAAATAGCGATCAATATTTAGCATTGATAGCTTGAAACATTTAAATGAACCTTTTCTCACCCAATATATAAATTTACCCTGCATTTAATTTATTACGGATCTAGAAGACTAACTCTCCTATTAAGCTGATCTATTTAGAGCAACTAGTGTAACATTCAAACACTATATCTTTCTTTAGCTGTGGTAGCGATAAGTTTATATACGTTTGTCGTTCTCTTGCTCTGAATTCAAACCATTATATCTCTTTCTCTCTATATATTCTAAATATTTATAAAAGTAAGAATGTGAGTGAGGACACTTCTTAATCTATATACTCAACGAATTTTTGAACTACAGACTTGAAATTTGGTACATAGAATAATCAGATATGAGGAACACATTTTAACCGATTTCATCCAGAAAAAAAAGGCTAAGAAGGGGTCAAGATTAGCAAATTAATACGTGAGGCCCGTCGAATATTTATCTGTTTGTCAACTGTTTCACGACTGCGCATGTGTCGTTGGGATACATGACAGCTTTTTATGTGAAGAAGATGATTTTTTTGAAAAACGCTTTGTAAATGTTCTGTCAAGCTGGGCTAATGGTTATCGTACTTGACTCAATGTCTTAAGTTTTTGGTTTCGATCTCAGCTCGAGTATTTTTTTTTTACTTATAAGAAGTGAATTGATTGGGGGAAAAATAATACTCGCATGCACATGCCTTAGTGTCGACTCGCTAGTATATTTATATTACATTGTTTTTTTTCATTGCGTTTCGTTCTTTTGATACCGAACCTTCAATTATACTTTTGCTTATTTTCCTTTATTTTTTCTCTTCATTAACTTCTTAATTGCAAAAACCATAAATTTTTGTTTTGTTTTATTTGTTATTTAATTGTATGCTTTTTATTCTTATGTTTTCTTATCATAATTAACTCATTTTTGCTTCTTTTTTCCTTCGTATTTTCATTGCGTCAGGATTTCTACATAAATCACGTATTTTAATTTTTTCTTTCTTTTCTCTTTTTTGTTTACTTTGTCATTTTTCTGAGGTTTGTCGACACTTTTTCTCATTTTAAACTTTTTCTACCCTCTGACTCCGTCTTCCTAATATACCGTGAATCTTTCATCATTTTGAAGTCACTATATTATCACCAGCGACACCATAGTCAGGATCACATTATTGCTAGTTAACATCAAATTCTGTCATCATCATCATCATTATATATATATATATATATATATATATATATATATATATATATATATATATATATATATATATACTAGCAAAAGTACCCGTCGTTGACTGGGGTCAAAAACAGCCCACAGAAAATGGACTCTGATTTATGAAAGTATGATAGGTTATGAAAAGGAAGGTTTGTAAAGAGATAGCTTCGAATTTGGGGGTATCAAAACCAAAGCAAAATATGATGAAAGTAAAAATAAAATAGATAACCCCCATAATTTATTACACCATACCGGTTCATACTGAAACACTTATCACAATATTTGTGTGGATCTATATTAAAAAAAAAACCTTGTTAAACTTTGTGACATATTTCCATTCTATGGAGGTCTGGTGCGAACGAACACCCCATAATTATATTATACCATATTTCTTCAAACTGAAACATAATTATCATAGTATACTTACGCAGATAGATATGAAAAGTCTTTATTAAAGTTTGTGCTTATTTCCATTCCATGGAGGCCAGGCTCGAACGCAGACCCCACAATTTTATTATACCATCCCTATGTAAGTTAAAACATACTTATCAAAGTATTCTTATGTACATCTATATCAAAAATACTTGTAAACGTCTTTTTTTTTAATTTAAATTTTTTTTTATTTCCATACCTTGTGGACCAGGCGCGTACGCAGACCCCACAATTTTAATGAATCAACATTATGCCATATCAAACATATCCATTCCTGTTTCTCGATACATCTTCTATCATTATATGTAATCAGTTTTTTTTAAATAGTCAACCATATAGGAGCCTATTCGTGACCACACACATCATACACATTCAGCTTTATATACACACATATATATATATATATATATATATATATATATATAAATATATATCTGGTAAGGTGATTGATAATTTATAATTCAAAATTAAAATTAAAAATTAAAAATCAGTTTCGCAAGAAGGAACACAACAAAGCCAATGAATTGTACGATCGTTTCGGAAACGATGTTTTTTTTTATTGTGACGGACATTGAGTCATAGAAAATAATTTTAGCTTATAGTTTTTTTTTGTTTTTTTTGAAAACGAAGTCTCCTCATCAGCAAAATATTGGGATTACTGATTTTCCCCCTGGATCACTCGTCCGACCTGGCAGTAATATACCGGAAACAATTGAACTCATTCTGATTATGCATTGCCCATGTTGTATGAAATCATTTTGTCTATAATTCTTAATCACTATTCAAATAACATTTTCAATATATGTGCTGAGAAGAAAAATATTTGTTTATTCATAGCTGAATATTTTGCTAATTGCATTTAATTTCCTCTGATGATATAGCCATTATTGAAAATCCATGAATTAAGGAAAGAAACATAATTTTTCTCCATATATTCCTTGTTTCAAACAATAAATTCTCAACTTAGATGTATATATTTTAATCTGCAGAATTTAACTTTAATTCTTAACTTATATATATATATATATATATATATATATATATATATATTTGAGCACTTTCTTCAGTTTTTATTAATTACCATCTCCACTAAATATATATACGTACACACACACACACACACACACACACACACACACACACACACACACACACACACACACATATATATATACGTATAACTGACTGAGTGAAACATAGTAATAAATGTGTAGCGACATATAAAAGCTTATGCAAGACAAATGAAAGATATATATATATATATATATATATATATATATATATATATATATATAGATAAAAAAGGAAAACATCAAGTTATATGTCCATCAACATTTTGTTTTCATTATAAGATTTCTTTAGGATAAATAAATTCAAGAAAATTAAACACCAGTACAGTATTTTACAATATTGTACTGGTATTTTATTTTTTTCAATTTATTTATCCAGAAAAAATCTTACAATAAAGACGAAAGGTTGATGGGCATATAAGTTGGTTTATTTCTTTTTCATCTCTTAATATCGTGATAATTAAAAAAAACTGCGCCAGAGAATATTTTTCTGCACAAGCAAAAAGACAATCTTTTGCTTAATAATTTTTTTGTGAACACACACACGCACGCACGCACGCACGCACGCACGCACACACACACACACACACACACACACACACGTAAAAAGCTACTTTTTCATAATAATTTTTTTTTGAATACACGAAAAAAAAACATTTTCCTCAATAAACATTTTTTGTGAACACACGAAAAAAAACAACACAAAAAAATACGAAAACATTCTTTTAAAAAACAAAACGGAAAAATAAGTAAAATTTGGTGCACGGACGAAAAGGAAAAAGCGGAATTATTTACGTCATGGATCTCAATTTATTGGGAAAATATTGCACATCAGCAAGAAGAATATTTAAAGGCCCAAATTTAATTGAAACTTTGACGGCACAATTTCACAAACAATTAATAGAAACACCAAAAGCATAGCGAACACAATAACGGATTAAAAAAAATTCTATCCGTATTCCAAACAAACTTTTATTGCTTGGAATGGACGATGGAAGGATACGTTTCAACTCGAGTTCTCATTTATGAACGACACATGGAGAGTATGTTTACCACTTCGTCAACTGGGAACAACAGAACATAAAAGGGTATAGTTCTAATGTCCGATCCAGTAGAATTCCCGGTCCGGCGTGTATTTACGTAATAAAAATGCTACTGTTTAAAGAACTGTTAATATAGAATGGAATTCCAAATTTAAGTGCGGTTAAACACCAAAACAAGTGCAGAATTGTAGAAAATAAATTAACATGGTATTTATTAGAATTAAATTCGATTAAATTAAACTAGATTTATAATAAAATCGTCATCTGGAATTTAAAATTTTTTTTGAATTTCCTTGTATATTTACAGTGCTTTAAACAGTAGCCTTTTTATTACCTAAATAAACGCCGGACCGGGATTTCTATTGGATCGGACATTTGAACAATACCTGAAGGATAACGTGCCAGGCAGAAATACTACCGCCATTATGATACGTAAAAGGAAGAAATAAATATTCATAAATAATTGTTTTTCTCTGATAAAATTCAGTTATAAATCGAATTTAATTTGAGTAAATAAACATCAATACGGACCATTATCCGTGAACTGAAATATACACAAAAATAAAAAAAAAAATTTAACTCCATGTAGAGATTTTTTCTAATAATAAGGCTTTCTTATGGAGACTACAACCTCGCATAATATGCCAGTTTGAAGGCGTGTAGTTTCTGATTTGTAGCTGGACACATACAAATACACTCATACAGTTTCTCTCTCTCTCTCTCTCTCTCTCTCTCTCTCTCTCTCTCTATATATATATATATATATATATATATATATATATAGGTATTTGCATCAGAATTATTAAAAACTAAAGTGACTCTGAATAATGACGTCAAAAGAACAAATAAAAACCACAGAAAGTTTTAGTTCGAGAAGTAAAGAGATAAAGAGATTTGGCATTCCATTCTCCTGAATAAATAACAGGAATTCTCGGTCTGAAATATTAAAAAAAGCCATCAAACTCGATGTTTGTTTAAAGAAATAAAGATAGTTAATAAGGATTAGGTTCAATGATTAAAAAGATATCATTTTTATCTATTTCTAATTGGCCATGCCTCTCTTAAACAGCTAAGATAAAATTGAAATGAGATGTTATGTAAAAACTCTGCCAAGTTCACAGCGGGAGACGGGCGCATGCGTCAAAGGGATAGAAGCCATATTTATCCAGCTGCAAACATTCGGAAATTAAGTTTATGACTTTAATTACTATCGGCACCAACCCAGCACCAAGCAACACTTAGTCGCCTGGAAACTATACTCATACTACACAAAACGTATACGGACGCAATTCACACGCAGACACACACACACACAGACATATATATAGAGAGAGATATAGATATAGATATGTATATATATATATAATGAACAAAGATTTCATCATTTTCAACCATCGATTTGCCATAAAAACTCATTTAAACACAGGCTATAACCTTTGCTTACTCTATACAGGCTTGAACCTCCAACATATATATATATATATATATATATATATATATATATATATAATTTTATACATATATATATATATATAATTTTATACATAGACATCACCACTTATCAAGGTCCAGATACCACTCGAGGATAAGGGTTAAAGAGTGTGCAGTAGTTAGTAATGGAAATTCGGTAAATTTCTAACTTAAGTGGAACGGCTTATCAAGAACTTGTTTACGTTGGACGTGAACACAATAAAATTGTAGTCAGCTGGAAAGCACGAAAACAGAAGACAGTTCCATAGACGTGCGCTTCTAAGAAAGAAGCTTTGTTCATGGAATCTACGTTTAGGTCTAGGCACAGATAAAGAGTGGGGGAAATTATTGATAGTGTTTTCAGTTAGACGAGTGTTTATATATATATATATATATATATATATATATATATATATATATATATATATATATATATATATATATATATATATATATGGCGTAAATATCAAAAAGCACGATGCAAGTACTCTGCGGATTTTTTCCGATTTATGTATGTTATGTGCATTTTTTCTTTTCTATTAAAAGTTCATGAGTTCTTATTCTGATTAGCCGGGCCGGTGAATATTAAAAAAAATAATTATAATTATATGACAGTTTCTGCGCACGAAACAGGTGCTGTAAAGAATTGGACATGTTCAAATGCTGACTAAAATAACCAGTCAGATGAACAACATTACAGAATGTAGGAATAGAGACTTTTTATGAAGTTTTTGTATATGCTCTGTTGTTATATTTAACATAGATCAAGTATAATAAAGATTTGTATAAGTAAAAAAAAAACATCTAATTGAATAAGCAAATTTTTCCACTAAAGACACAAACAAACACACACACACACACAAACACGCACGGGCACACACACACATATATAAATATATGCATATATATATATATATATATATATATAGTAATCCACATACAGTACTTTTTCGCTGTTTTGCTGTTTCGCACATCATCAGTGCGGCTATATACATATATATATATATATATATATATATATATATATATATACATTCTTGACTTATTAGCTTTTTAGCTTTTTTATAGCTTATTCGTATTTTAATTGGACTATATATATATATATATATATATATATATATATATATATATATATAGATATATAAATTCAACAGCCAAACAACGTCGCAGCTCACAAAAGCCATGAGAGTCAACGAACCGGAAGTCCAAGACTCGAGTTTCGCCTTCATTTGGGCTCATCAGTTAGACACATTCGAACTCAGGATTCGAAACCCGAGCCTCTTGCTGCGACGTTGTTTGGCCGTGGAATTTATTATATACAATCTCTCACATTCTGAAAATCATATATATATATATATATATATATATATATATATATATATATATATATATATACATGGTTGAACGATAAAATTGTCATCCTAACGAAAACTACACTATAGCTTTATTTCAAAACATTTATGTAAAAAACTGAGTTTAAGTAGCGTATGTAGAGCTGACATCTATTCAATGTAGCTGCCTTCAGCTTCAACCACCGCCTCGATTTGAGTCCAGAATTGGGAGCATGTCTTTTCCACAAGCGTCGGCAGGAAATCGGCGAGTACCCGGCGAATACTCGGTGGATGGAGGCGACCAGGCTGGCTTTGTGTTGTGAGGGGTCATGTTGGTGATGTTCCTGACGTATGACCAAAACGAAGTCGTCCAACTGGTCCAGGTCGAAGAAGGAGGGAGGGCAGTTAGAGATAGGTACAAAGTCGTAGCACTCATTCTGAAACCAAGCTTGGATCACTTTAGAAATGTGAGCCGGTGCCGATACCTGCTGCCACACCCAGAGTCTGGCAGTGGTCAGCTTATCACCAGGTGATCACCACTTTTTAAAACATCCAGCTAGACTTTGGTTTTGACTTTCAAGCCGACTTCGAAGATGTGCGGTGGCATGATGTTGACCTCACATCAAACCACACCAAAGACCATAACCTTTGTTTTCATCACCCTGGGCACGTCTCCGTTATTCATAGCAATCCAGCGATGCGTTTGGAGGGTGCTGGCAATGACCCCATTGTCATAACTTGAATCGGTAGAGAGTATGAGTTGTACAGCGGTGCATCTTTTTCTTTTTTACATGGGGGTCACCACTTATCAAGGCCCGAAGGCCACTCAGGGATAAGGGTTATTGTGTGTACAGTAATCAATGAGATAGTATTGTAGTAATCATTAGTATTAGGGGTTTTGATAGAGTGTCTTACTTAAGGGGGCGGTTTGTCAGGAGTTTGTTTATGTTGGACTTGAAGACGTCCAAGTTGTAGTCAGGTGGGAAACAGGCAAGCGGCAGAGAGTTCCACTGGGGTGCAGTTCCAAGAAAGAAGCTTTGCTCATGGAATCTACGTTTGGATTTAGGCACAGATAAGGAGTGGGGAAAATTATTGACAGTAGTTTCAGCCAGACGGGTGTTTCTCATGAAAGATTGGCGAGGGGAGACGAGGGATTGGAGCTCAGACAAGCACCTGCCAGAGAAATAACGATAAAACAAAGACAGGCTCGCAACGTCTCTCCTGTGGGAGAGAAGTTGCACGGAAGAGAAAAGGGCATCCCCCACTAAACCACGCAGTCTATTTTGTACTCTGTCAAGGCAGGATAGGCTGTTTTTAGCAGCTCCTGCCCAGATGTGGCAGCAGTACTCTATCCTTGGACGTACTTGGCTTTTATACAGATAGAGAATTGCATCAGTAGTGAGATATCTTCTGGAGCGGTAGAAGGATCCCACCATTTTCCCAGCGTCCCTGGCAACAGATTTGATGTACGTGTTCCATTTCAGATCAAGAGTGAAGGTCAAGCTCAGAAGCTGGTCAAAACATGGATCCTCCCCAAGACGAGAGCCATCCATTTCAATTGATGCGAGATGGAGATAAGAGCGTTTATGATGTAAAGATAGAAGCTTGGTTTTGGATGAATTAAAAGGGACCAGCATCCTCTTCCCCCATTGTACCACGTGCTCAAGATCAGAGGAGAGAGAATCAGAGAGAACTTTGTCATTTACGGCCTTTGATGTGTTGCCATAGATGGTCGTGTCATCAGCGTAGATATCAACGAATGATTTAAGTATGTGTTTTGGGAGATCATTTATGTAGATCAGGAAGAGAGTTTGGCCCATGATGGCCCCCTTAGGGACTCCAGCATTAATACTGTGAGCCTCTGATTTCTGCCCATCAACCACTACTCTTATGAGCCTATCGGAGAGAAATGATTTAATGATTGAGAAAACATTTCCAGTAATACCGTAGCTGGAAATCTTGTGAAGTAGGCCTTTACCATATACCCTATCAAAGGCCTTTGATATGTCAAGAGCAATTGCCCTGGAAAGGAAACCTTTGTCAAGAGATTCACTAATCCTATGTGATATAACCGTTAGCACATCTGCTGTAGATCTTGCAGAGCGGACACCATATTGCATGTCACTAAGAAGATTGTTTCTGTTGAGGTGGTTGGCTACTTCTTTATTTAATATGGATTCCAACTACTTACTTATGACACACAGGAGACTTATTGGTCTATACTGAGAGGGAGATGACTTTTCACCTGAATGCTTAAATACAGGGCATATTGTTGAGGTTTTCCAGGATGTTGGAAAGCACTTCTCGTTAAGGCACCGCTTAAACAGTTTTGTAAGTATGGGGGCAAGTTCTGGTTGAAGCTTTTTCAGCACTATAACTGGAATGCCGTCAGGGCCAGTTGCTTTACTGGAATCAAGATTCTTGATTAGCTTGGCGACCTCACGCACAGATATTTGTATGTTGCATAGAGTGTTGTCTGTTATAGGAGGAAATACAGGGAGTTGATGGTCATTGTCGCATAGGGTAGAATTAACTGCAAAGTTCTTGGCAAATAGTCTGGCCTTGTCTGATGCTGACGAGATGACCTCAGGACCATTGATGATAGTTGGGATAGAACGCACACTTCTGTTCAGGATCCTGTTTGCTATTTGCCAGAACTGGTGGGAACCAAGCCGCTGCTCAGCTACTTTGGATTTAACAGACTGAGCATATAGCGCTCTTGCATGTTTTATTACTCTTTTACAGTGGTTGCTGGCAGTCCTGAAAGCAGCTTTAGTCTCAGTACATCTATTACGTTGGTAGCTATGTGATTTCTGTGCGCAATGGCAGCAGCACATTCAGGGGAGAACCATGGCTGGCTGTTAGTTTTTTGTTGGAATTTTTTGGATGGTATTAATCGATCTATGCCTACAATTACGCATTCGGTCAGGTCTGATACTATAGAGGACACATCCTTTTTAAACATGGAATGCAGATGTAGGTCAGATATGAATGCACGGGAGCCGTCCCAGTCAGCCATAGAGTATCGATATACAGTACGGTGGAGAGGTACGTCTGAAGACTTATAACATTTCATTTTTATCTTAATTGTTACAACGGAGTAGTCAGAGGATCCCAGAGGAGATAGAATGGAACATGAACACAGCTCAGGGGATGTTGTGAGGAAAAGGTCTAGAAGGCTTGCATATTGACCGGGTGTATCGGGCACACGGGTGGGTTCGTGAACAATCAGAGTGAGGTCATAGGCAATGGCAAAGTCATGACAGAACCTCCCCTCATCATCTGTCTGAGTGAGTCAGCCATTCCACCTTATGGACATTGAAGTCACAGCAAATGTGGATGTTAGCCGAAGGATGAGCAGACAGGATGTGGTCAATTTTCTCAGATATGCTCGTTGTGGGGGCAATAGAGGGCAAATGTAAATGCAGTGGTGTAAGTTAGTGCAACCTGGAAGCACACGTAAGGTAAATTAGGGTCTTCTCTGGAGATATCCCTACCACATGGAAAGCCATCTTTAATGTAGTCACATATTCCATGCCCATGGCGATCTTGGGGGTCAGATTTAGACGTTAAGTTGGAGTATCCTTTAATTATGAATTCGTCTAGAGAAGTGGTTGACCCTATGCCAGTTTCACTTAGAAAGAATATGTCCGGTTTCGTCTCCTGTAATTGTGTTTCAACCTCTGTGAAGGTTGGAACGTAGACCCCTGATGGAGAAGGAAACCTGGTAGTAGGGGTCTACGTTGGAGGATGGCGTTCTAGGTTTATTCGTGTTTCTTTTTCGGAGATTTTTCATGATTGTTGAGGTTTTGGGTGTTGTGAAGCAGGTCGGTAGACTTGGTTGGAGCAGAACAGAGAGGGAAAATAAGAGATAAAACGACAAGAAATTTTTTTTGTTTTTTGTTTTCTTTTGTTTTGTTTTGTGGCACATGATAGGGTAAAGCCGTAACAATTACCCACTAGTATGGCATCGAGAGGCCCTACCAGAAACTACTGTATGGTCCAGAATCCATTCACCAAATTGCAATACAGCAGCCCCGGTACTTTGCACCTGCTGATAGGACAGTTCAGTACGGGTCCCGGACTATCAGGCGGGTAACGTCAGCCCAGATGAAACGTTTGCCCCCAGCACTCTTACTAGTGACATGACCACAAGGATAGACATAGAAACAGAAATTTTCTGATATCTCAGGCTACTCTTTACAAAGCTTTTTCTTCACCCTTTGTCAAAAAAAATCACTCATTGGAAATGAGGACCGAAGGACAAAAAAAGGGAGAAGCTGGAGCTGCCGATAACACATCCACATGCATTATCTACTCTCCATTGGAAAATAAATAAATAAAAAAATAAATAAAATAAAAGTAAAATAAAATAAAAATTAAAAAGGTGAGAAGGACTTATTAATATCTACTTAGTATAAGTCCGTTACCCCATTCACGGACTAGGATAGTACTTGAAGATATTCTCCCCTCCCATGTTAATGCATGGATACTTTTTGTCTTTATCTAGGTCGAGCTAGGATGTTAAACCGTTCCAGCTCCAGTCCATAATAAATATGCTATAATGGAACTTTTATCAAATTGAAAAAGTCTGGTTATTTTTAACTCGTTTAAAAAGCTGCTTAAAAAGTAATACCTTTAGCTAGAAGTAATGCATACTTTAGGAGAAGAAAAAAAAAAAAAGAAAAAGCCGCGTGTTTTTGAGTTCAGATAATATGCAAATATAATTTGGGAAATGGGAGACTTTTTTATTCTCGTTTTAAATATAAGAAAAAGTATTGTTTAATAATAGTATTTTTGACAAAAAGGATTTAGGAGAAAGATAAGAAAACAAAATAAATATTCAGAATTGAAGTCAAACCTGTGATAAGGAAAAAGAGAAAAAATAAAAAATAAAAAAACTAAACATGTTAGTGTTTTTACATTAGTAGGCTGCAAAAATTTACGAATAGAAAAGTTTCTTAGCATTTGGGACCGTAGGGCTCGACTTAGCTTGGAGTCGATAGCTTAACGAGGATGAATTCCGGCCAGTCAGTCTTCTTTTATGCCGATATTTAAAGGGTATGTTAGGTGGTCGGGGGGTGGAGGTCTTGGTGAGTTTTGTATTTTTATTTATTTCTGTTAAATTCAAAATTGAATTATCTATTTAATGCCAGAATGTTCGATCACCCCATAATAAATATGCTATAATGGAAATTTTATCAAATTGAAAAAGTCTGGTTTGTTTTTAACTCGTTTAAAAAGCTGGTTAAGAAGTAATACCTTTAGCTAGAAGTAATGCATAGGAGAAGAAAAAAAAAAGCCGCGTGTTTTTGAGTTCAGATAATATGCAAATATAATTTTGGGAATGTTCCATTTCATAGGAGACATTTTTTTTTCTCGTTTTAAATATATCTTTGATCTCGCTCGTTAAACATTCTGTCACTTTCAAACATGATAGAAGGTACCTATCGCTCTTGGAATTTGTGCATAACTGGCCAACTAGGTTTGCAACAGAAAATAAGAAAACCGGTTTTCATCAAGTGGTAATGAAATCATATCCTCTTTTCTAGGATTATAATTTTATCGTTCCACTCTGTATAGGCAGTCCTTTTTACCTGTTTAGAAGAGGCTAAAGTTATAGCCCGTTAGTTTTCACACAATTTTATCTGAATAAAACTCATGATAGCTCATAGTTATATCCCTAGTGACTGTATTCTAACATTCATAATTATCAATTAATTATTTTTTAGGTAAATATTGCACATACAAATTTCGCCCACATAAACATAAGTTTATATTAGGTTGAGAAGAACGTTCTCTCGGAATTTTGAATTTTAATTTCAAATGATATATTTTCGAATAAGTTTTCGTTATAATACTTTTACTTTATATACATTTTTCAAGAGGGTTTGCGTGCTATCTGACTGTTTAAATTATAATCGTTTTAAAATAAATATGTCTTGTTTTCAGAACGTTGAATACAAAGTGGAAAAAGTAAATTCGCACAATTTTCTCATTTCAGTTTAAACTAAGCCCAAAAGCTGCCGAAACCGGTTGCGATATCAACGAAGCGCTTTGTCAAAGAATCACTACTTAACGCACAGCGCAATGATGGTTTAAGAAATTTCTTACCGGCGATGAGAGTCTTGAAGATGATGAGCGTAGTGGTCGGCCATCGGATGTTGACAACGATCAATTAAGAGCCTTAGTCGAAGCCAATCCACGCACAACTATTCGAGAACTTGCTTCTGAATTAGACATAATGTATACGACGATTTCCAACCACTTGAGAGGGATTGGAAATGCAAAAAAAAAAAAAAATTCATAAAATAGATTCTAACGAATTGAACGACAACTAAAAGAAACGCCGATGTGAAATGTTATCTTCCCTTTATGCACGCAACAAGAACGACCCATTTCTCGACCGGTTTCTGCCTTGTTATGAAAAGTGTTTTTTTTCCCGACAATCAGGGAAGCTCAACTCAGTGGTTAGACGCCAACGAAGCTCCACGAAACTTCCCGAAACCAGAGTTTTACTAAAAGAAGATCATACTGGCTATTTGATAGTCTGCAACCGGTATAATCTATTACAGTTTTTTCAATGCATGCGAAATCATAACGCCGGAGAAGTACTCTTAATGAATTGATGAAATACACCAGAAACTTCGACAGCAACACCCAAGCATTAGTCAACAGAGAAGCCTCACTTCTCCTCCATGTGAATGCTCGACTGCAAATTGCTAAATTGACCCTACAGAAGTTGAACGAATTCTGCTACGAAACTCTGTCTCATACTCACCATACTCTCACGACCTCTTCTCCACCCACTATCACTTTTTCCAGCATCTCGACAACTTTCTGCGTGAGAAATACTTCAAAATCCTTAATGATATTATAAGCGCCCTCATTCATCGTTATAAAAACGCGATGTGTTTCCGTTACTGGCATAAATACACTTGTTTTGCGCTGACCAAAATGTGTTAATTCTGATGGTGCTTATTTTGACCAATAACTTTTTGTTTGAGTCGAAATATGTTTATCTGAATGTAAAAGTTGAAAACCACGAGAACTTTCTTGTCAACCTGATATGTGCGGATGTGATTATGGACATATATGGATGTAAGTATATGTACGATTTGAATACATTTAAATATTTAACATTGTTTAAAAGGAACTTTGTGTGTGCGTCACTGTGTGAGTCTGTTCCTTATGTATTCCTAAACGGCTGGGTCGATTACTTTGAAATTTCACACAATTATACATTATGTAACTGGTAGTAGTTTTACATCTCTTTTGTATCGGAATGTCTTTGATAAGTATCTAGAACCAAAAAAATCTGATGATAGAAGGAACGTGCAATTTTGACTAAAGTCAACGCCGTATAAAGCCGAATATCACAAGTGCATTTGAGTTTTATTACCACACAAGCAGACAGGCCAAGTATATAACATAAACAGTATGTTCTTTAATATAACAAAGGCGTGTTGGAAATGAATGCTTCTGTTTAGCGCGCAATTTAGCCATAATACATAACGTTTGTATTTTAAACTTTAATTCAAACCATTATCATCGCACAAGTAGAAAGGCCCGGCATATAAAAATCAGCAGTAGATTTTTTGATATGGTAGGGGCGCGTTCGAAAATAAATAAATAAATTTAGAGCATAATTGATCCATGATACTTGCTATTTGCCTTTTAAACTTTAATTCAAATATATAAAAATAATTTTTAAACTCAAAGTAGGTTCTCTAAATTACAATGTATACAACCATGTACTGTGAAGTAAGTAACTGCGGACAGGATAAAAAAAGGTGGCAGTTTTACCAATTTCGAAGATAATAAAATATGGAAGGATACACCGTTTGTTGATCCTCATTCATTCATGGGCAACGGTGGGTTTCAGTGCTAGTATGCATATATCTGTGTGTATATATATGTGTGCTGTATATGTGCATTCGCGTGTAGTGTGTAGTGCACGTCTCAGTTATAAATGTTAATGTTTACTGCTGAATATAGAAAATATATAGGCACGTGCGCCGATAAGTGGGTTAAGGTCAGCGCAAGAGGTCTGGGGTAAGTGAGAGGCACCTATGTAAAGACAAAAGGCACAGAAAACTAGCCATGTCTCATTAGAAAGATAGTAATAATATGATGAAAAGATAAAAGTTTACTCGATTTCAAACACATTTTATTTTCAAACAAACAAACAAACGTACACATAACCACTCTTTTCCCCTTGTTTCCCTTTTTCCCTCTTACCTATACACTGCACCTTTATAATTCCCCTCTTCATTTTCTTTATTATAATTTGATAAAAAATTGAACATTTTTCAGTTTGGTCTGGAGGCATTCTGACGCTATTTCTTTGAAAAGAGTCACAGAAGAAACATATATGCACATTATGTACCCATTAATATTTGTATACTATACTATACTATACTATACATGCATATATATATATATATACATATACACACACGCACACACACACACACACACATATATATATATATATATATATATATATATATATATATATACTAGCAGTTCAGCACGGCTTTCTCGGGCCCTATGGACTGTTCATAACTTTATGTGCATATTTGTATATATATTAAAAAGTTTGTCTAATGTCCAGGTTACCTACATCTACAATTTCAAGTGTTTAGACTCAAAACTAGCCGAGAAGTTTGGTAAAGTCTGCAAAAGTTTACTCTTTCAACTTTGACCTCTTGGCATCCAAAGTATCGTCCTAAAACTGATTAAAAAGCTTGCAGCATGTCTGAATACCCTTTATGTAAAAGTTCAAATGTTTAGATCCACAATTGGCTGAATAGTTTGCTAGAGACCACAAATGTCAAATCTTGACTACACAGCATTTGTCGATCAGACTAAGAGCTTTGACACTGTTGACCAGGCATGTCTATGGAAGATTATGGCCAAATTTGGATGTTCTTACAAATTAATTTAAATCATCAAACAATTTTATGATGGGATGATTGCTCGTATCATAGATAATGGCGATGCCAAACAGGGTTGCGAACTTGCATCAATCCTCTTCAGCATGATGTTCTCGGTGGTGTTGATTGATGGATTATACGAAAAAGACCCCGGAGTAAGAATCAACTACCGGATAGACGAGAAATTGTTCAACTCTAGATGATTTAGTGCTGTCAACAGAGTTAAGACCTCCATCATACAAGACGTTTTGTTTGCCAATGATTGCGCCCTATATGCCAACACAGAGCCAAACAAGCAATATATTATTGACCGTTTTTCTAAGGCATATCTATTAATCTGAACAAGACCGAAGTAATGTACCAGCATGCTCCTATAAACATTGTATATTGAGCGTCAAATCTCAATTCGTGAACCAACCTAAAAACTGTAGACAAGTTCACTTAATTGGGCAGTATTCGGCCCAGAGCAGTACACAGAAATGATGAAATTAATCGCAGTAAAGCCAAGACGTTTACTGTTTTTGGACGTTTCACAACCACTGTGTAGGAGCATAGATCAAACTATAAGTATACCGAGATGTGATTCTTACCATCCTCATTGATTGTATAGGCCAGGCATGCGAAGAAACTGAATCATTTCTATATGATTTGCCTTTGTAGATTGTTGAAAATCAAGTGGCAAGACAAGATACAAGACAAAGAGATATTAGCTCAATTTAAACTTTCCGTCAGTACACACCATGTTACAGCAGTGCTAGGTTTGTTAAGCAGGTCATATATGCAGCATGCCTAATTCAAGACTCACAAAACAGCTTTTTTACGGTGAACTGTCAAAAAGGAAACTAGACAATCAGAAAAACAACGAAAACGGTTCAAGGTCAATCTATAGGTCTCACACAAACAGCTCCGTTTATATTCTAACCCATGGCAAAAACTAACCCCAAAAAGATGATCCTGGCGCACTACAGCTCATAAAAGGGCTACAATTGCTGAATCCGCCCGTAATGCAAAACACTAGATTAAAACGCGACATTAGAAAAGACAGATCAGTAAGCATCTCTACTACAGAATGACCCATAGGTGTTTAACATGCAGGAATCGGTCTAAAAAGCCATCTCCGAACCGACAGAACAATTGCATGATCACGGTCTTTTTCGCAAGTGATGAACGGATATCATACCAGTGTGTGACGAAGTTAGTTCAGAAATATAGAAATTAATGTGCGATATATACAGGGCGACCCCCCCAAAACGGGCATCAACTCTAATTAGGCCCGGTTTCTTAGTGTTTTTTCCAAATGAAATGAAACTTTGGTCATAACTAGTTTATGATATTCAAAACACCACATCAAAACACAAGCTTATTTGGCCTTTTTTCTCTGTTCTACAGTATATGTTCAAGATAGCCTCCATTTAGCTTGTGTTTTTTTGGGGTCACCCTGTACTACTAATATTAGCACAATCTGATTTTTTTCTGAACTGTTTAATTAAAAATGTGGTTTAATAATATTAAGTCGGGTTAGGGTTAGGGTGCCTCCCAAAACGAAATTTCCAATAAACTCTGAAAATCCTATGATTGGTCCAAAATATTGTAATTTGTTTTCACTAATTCAGGTGAACGCCTGCACAAATTGGGTTGCACAGAAACAAGTTTGAACATTTTAATTTTGAACACTACATCGACCGAAACTTTCTAAGAATAACATCTGACATGAGAAGAGTAATACGAATTATCCGAATAATACCGGGAAACAAGAGAAAGTAAATTAGAAGAAGGTTAAAAGAAAGTCAGAAAGAAATAGAATAAATACAAATGAAAGAAAATAAATAGAAAAAAAGGGAAATAATGAAGAAATAAATAACGTCTACATACTTACGTTTATTGAATTGAAATTAATTACACAACAAAGACGTGTCGAAAATGGCGGGAATTGGGAGACGTTACATTCGGCGTACGTACGTGTGCACACTCACGAAGTGTCAAAATTTTTCGCTATTTTTATATGTCAGCCTCAGACAATGAGTTCATCTCTAAAGTAAACTAGAACCTCTGGCTCCACTACATTCATTAATATATATATATATATATATATATATATATATATATATATATATATATATATATATATATCATAATTTAGGAATTTAAAATTTATGATTTAAAAAAGTTAAATTTCAAATATAGAAATTTTATTGCATGCACACCAATAGATTTAGTGTATTTCACTATTCTGAATAACTATATATATATATATATATATATATATATATATATATATATATATATATATATATATATATATATATAAAGACAGAGAGAAAGAAAGAATAAGAAAAAGAGAAAGCGTGAAAGATGAAAGAAAAAAAAAGAAACAAACCAAGTCACACGTCCATGAACGTTTCGTCTTTACCGTAAGACGTTTTCTACATGAATTTCTACATCGCTCCTGGACAGGGTTCAAAAGAGAGTCGCCAACCTGATAGGTCCTGAACTGTCATCTAGGCTTCAGCCTCTGTCCCATCGACGAGATGTTGCATCCCTCTGCCTGTTCTACAAATACTTTAATGGTGAATGCTCTGACGAACTGCAAACACTTGTACCTCCCCGACGTAACTACCCCCGACAAACCCGACAAGCTACTAAGTCTCCTCCCGTTTACAGTAGAGATCCCTAGGTGCAAGAAAGCCTTTTACTCCAGTAGTTTCTTCCCCAGAACTGCGGGTCTTTGGAACTCCCTTCCGGGATTCTGCTTTCCCAACTGCAATGATATGCAGAAGTTCAAGTGTAATGTTAACAAACATCTTTCTACTCTTCTCCCTTCATAATGACCCCGCTAATTAAGTCCCTGATAGTAGCCCCCTGCTTCAAAGTGGCACTGTGCCTTGTTTGGGATGAAAATTGAAAAAAAAAATTCAATACTATTTCCATTATTCTTAATATATATATATATATATATATATATATATATATATATATATATATATATATATATATATATATATAAGCAGGCCGCCCGGCATTGATCAGTTGTAAAATACGCTTTAATATGATATTTTGATGAATGCAGATTTCCTAATTATTAATTTAATTTCAGAAATTCCTCTCTGGACCAAATTACGCTAGGTTTCCAATAACAGATGCCACAATTTATTCTGTCCAAATATTTACCCAACATCATATGTAACGTTTGAACGCCTTTACAGACACGTTTATCGTTATAATAAGTTTCTTTCTTATTTCCTACGAGCGACATCATCACGATCTATAGAGGAAGTAATTCATATATCTCCCCTGTACCTGAAATGTCCTCCCACTCTCTCAGTAAGGACCGGGTAAATATATAACCATTATAGCTATATTGACCTGACACCCTTATAAACTGGATTAAACACTGAAATTCTATTATTCCATGAAATTCTATTATTCCGGATTGTACTCAAACTTACAAAAAACTAACCTTATTCAATATAGCTGATCAATCGCCATGCATTGTTTTAATCACTTATAATTTAGTACCGTAACTTTTCCTTTATTTTACGGACTGATTTTTACAAACAATAGCTATAACATCTACTTAAAAGTTACAAATTCCATTATGCATTATTTAAATTAACATTTGCACATTGTTGCATTAAAATAAAATAAAAATGTTGTAGCTTTCTTTAGATCATATCTGGTTTCCGCGTCCCAAATTAACCGATGCTAAAATGAAATGATCTCTTTTTAAATCATTTGCTATCGTCGCTTTTCCTTTATTTTTCAGACTGATGTTTACAAAAATGCCATAACATTTACTTAAAACTTATACATGCTATTACGCATTATTTGGACTATCATTATTTACTCATTAACGTTCTACTTAGTTAAATTTTGTTATCGATGAGATTAACGCGAAAAAGAAAAAAATGTGTACATTGTGGAATTTACGGACTTAGGGGAGTTGTAGTAGCCCTTAAGATCAACGTGGCACTGAGCCTAGGTTGGGATCATCAGGCAAAAAAAAAAAAAATTAAAACAAATTACTATTTCTGACTTTCAAAATAATAAAACCTATTTATTTTTATATAAAACACATTTTCACACTCTAAGCCTTTATAACGTTCAGAATAAATTATCATTTTCATTACTTTTCATTCAGTTTGTATTAGACAACATTTATGCCAGTTTGTTTTTTACTTCTTTTGTCTGTCAAATAATTTACGCCGCTAAAGTACAACTTTCCACTTTATTACATTGCCTAGGGATATACTTATTGGCTTTATATTTGCATTATTTTTTATTATATTTGTTTTTTGTTTAGTTCTCTTTTCAGGACTCCTTTTCCACACTGCTCAGACATTAATTTTTTTAGGTACTTTTTTTTTTTTACCTTGCGGCCAACTACACTATTTCTTTTAAACTGACGACTTCTATAGGTTTTAGACTATGCTGAATAAGACAATTTATTTTAACTTTGGCGGAGACAAGCAGTTTTCGAGATATAATGACATTATGCACTGTAATTCCCTGTTCTACGCACGCGCGATAAAAATGTACTTCTCTCTGCACGAAAATGCCACGAACCCCTAATTTGTTTTAGTTTGTAGTCTTTGTGAGTGGCTATTCTGAAAACATATATTAATGTTGAACTTGGGGCAAATTCTTGGACAGCCCCCCCCCCTCATAAAATGGGATGTCTATTCCCAAAGCTGCTCCTTCCATGGCATGGTTGGTCGTTGCTCCTTCCATGGCAATGTTGGTTCTTAACATGAGGTTAACATGGTTATGGTTCTTAACATGAGGTTAACATGGTTATGGTTATTCCAAAACCCGTTGGGATGTTGAGGATTGTCCATCAACAACAACCATAGTTTAATATTTTACGATGAGGGGTATGCTTCAACCGGGCAACGCCGGTTAACAGGTCCTGCTAGTTCCTAATTATTTCAGGAAATAGAAATAATCTATGTGTTGAGAGAGTCATCGACAAATGCATGCGCTTGGCAACATGTCAACTCCCTTCGCCTTCAAAATTCTAGCGAGCAACACCGGTTAACGGGTCCTGCTAGTTATCAATATTATATTGGACCCAACATATAGTAAAGATTTAAAAAATTAAAAAAAAAAAATGACTCGGCCTGCACCACCGAGAATCGAAACCTAAACGTTTAGCTTACGATTTACTTTTTCCTTTAACGTTAATGCCTGAGTTATGAAAACATGGTTGCTGCAGGGCTAAAAATTAAAACATGAACCAATAGATATTACGTTAAGCATGCGTATTCGTAATGCCGTCGGTCGTCCATCACCTGATCAATTTCATTTGTTTTCACATTTTGCATCGATTTTCCCCAGCTAAAGCCCCTAAATAAAGTTTTGCATGGGTTCGAATACCCTATACATTACATTTTATGTTTGTAGGATTTTTATAAAACTTTCTGAAAAGTTGTAACTAACTGATTTCTATATAATTTTGTTTGTCTATACTTCGCGATAATTCCTGGGAGTGCTCCAGGTGCTCCTTTAGAGCTAATACAGACACTCTATTTTAACATATTTGTCCAAAATTTTGTGTGTATGTCTATTTAGCAGTTTTGCATGGCGCTGAACTCAAATTTAAATATGTTAAGACCTTGGGGACTTTTGAGGCTAAATGGGGGGGGGGTTTAAATGATGGACTTAGTCATTCCTATTCTGCATGATACAGAACTCAAATTTACGTATGTTAATGCATAAAACTTCACCGTTTGTTCATTTTCACTATTCACCAGGATTTGACGTCCCCTGGGGAATTTTGGTGCTAAATGGAAAGGATAAATGCTGAACTTAATAATTTTTTAATGCTTCGTTCACTGTGCACTCACGGGGGACAATGCATGCTTCATATGACCTTAAACTATATCCAGTGGTGAGGCCCCAGCTTGCGGGCTTTGGGGAGTGTGGAGCCACCCTTTAATTGCCATTGCTCCCAGGCCCACTCTGACCCAGAGTGGTAGTGCCTGTTAGAGTCTCAACTATGAGTTAAATAAAAACCGACTTGAAAAAAACAAATATATTCTATTAAAAAAAATTTCTTCAAAATCTTTGGATTCGGCATTAAATAACCTGAAAAGGGTTGATGTGCCGTAAAACAAAAACAACCAACCAATCACTTGTTTTAATTGCGTTTGTCATATAACATTTATCTTGCTCCCAGACATTTGAATATGACCTAAAGACAATTATCACTGAGGACGTTTCATTAAAACCGACTCTCTCCGAAATCTTCCTCCAAAATCTACAAATGAATTCCCATTTTCTGAATGTTGAAGGTCCAATCCTTACAAGTGATAAAAACGAAGCAAAACATAATAATTAAAAGTTCCACCTGATTATAGCTGACGAAACAAGAATAAATAAAAAGGTTCAATTTAAAATTCTGTATAGCTTATTGTGTTTAAAATAAATTCGAAAAATGCACACGTCGAAACGTAGTAAAAATAAGCAAACAATAACCAGATACATAAAAGTCCATAAAACCTAAATAAAACAAAGTAGAAATCTTTATACAGTAGAACCCCAGGATACAATGACCTAAGATACGGTTTTCCAGATTACGATATGGAATACCATGTTTTTCTGGCCCCTGGTTACGGTATTTTCCCCGCAATACGGTCTTATTAATAAGGTTATTTAATTATATACATGTGTATTATATACTGAAATGTATTTCGTTACTAATTTTTAATGCCGTATACCAGGGTCCTACTTTACCTTAAATGTGGTTTTCTTTTACTCGGACGTCGATATTAAAAGCTAACTTTTTTTCTATTTAAAAATTATTAAAACAAACTCATTATTGCACTTAGTCACGGATTTCAAGCGACTTCGTGAAGGTTAACTAATTTACAGATTCCTTTGGTTCATTAATTAATGAACTAAGCGGATTTCCAAATGGGTTCATTAATTAATTATTGATTTTTATGGGTTCTTATTAGATGATTGGGTTAATTTAACTATTACACTTAATTGTATTTATCCGTTGCTTCTACATTGTGTGCATATGCATAGAATTGAAGATGCAAACGTTCCAGCACACGAATCTGTTTATATATATAATTGTAATTTTAATTTTAATTTTATATATATATATAAATATATATATATATATATATATATATATATATATATATATATATATATATATATATATATATATACTAGACTACCCGTGACCCGTTGGTTCAGTATGTTATATTAGCTATGAAATTTATGTATGAGCGTGACACTTGTGACGTAAAGAAAATAGTTTTTTTGACATAACAGAAACATTTCTATGAAAGTATATTTAAATGAAAAAAGAATATAGATAGATTTCTATGAGTCGTTCTGTTTATTATAATTGATTATTTTTGAAAAAAAAAATTACAGTTACTGAATTATAAGTGGTTGGCCATACTTATAGGTAAATGTGCACTGAACAGATACCATAAAACTTATAGTTAATTTCAAATTTTTTATATATCTGCTTTATTTTTACATCGCTTACGCTTAAGTTATTTTAAGCCCCACTCTTCCCATGTTAAATAATAATTTCAAAATAATAACGTTAATATTTCAGCGCCCCAATTGTTTTTGTTTGTTTAAATTATCCAAATATACAATTGTTAATACTGTCATCTTTTTTTTACATCGTTCATTTCTGTATTACGTTTAAGTTATTTTAAACCCCATCCTTCACATGTTAAATAATAAATTCGAAATAATAACGTTAAAATTTCAGTGCGCAGCTCATGCGCGCACGCGCAACCGGATGTCGTAAACCGGAAAGTAGGTTACATACATCGTTACAAGGTCATTTGAGTTTTATAATTATATATATATATATATATATATATATATATATATATATATATATATATATATATATATATAGAGAGAGAGAGAGAGAGAGAGAGAGAGAGAGAGAGAGGGAGGGGAGAGAGAGTGTGTTTTTTTAAGCATGATAACGATACTACATTTTGTATTTAATATTTTATTTTTTATATTTCAAGCAGTCTTCCGCTCTTGGTCACAAAATGTATTTAAAAATCCAAGAGCGGAAGACCGTTTGAAATATAAAAAATAAAATATTAAATACAAAAAACGATGTCACAAAAAGTGACATCGTTTTCATGTTACAAACCCCCTCATAACCTTTAAACCACTATAACCTTTAAACCACTAAAAACTTGAAACTTGGTACTTGGACTTCAGTAACACTTTTTATTTGGTTTTTAGCCAATATAAATAGCTGCTAAGGAGTAAAAAATAACTATAGTAGAAATAAATCGAAAAACTTCTGAACATACGTACATATATATTTTTTAACTTGAACTCATTGAATATTTAGCATTCTCACCCATCTGACAATAGCTCAGACCGTGACGACGAAAGCTTAAGCGCTGCGTAACTTGTAAGGCTGAAACATTGAAGGTTTTGGTTTCGATTCCAAGTGATGGCACTGAAGATTTTGTTTAACCTCAATAAAATAAAATCATTATTATATATATTTATTAGGTACAATATAATAATCAATAAAGCATTTTCTATATAATGATAAATACGAAATCTGCAATGGAATATCATTTAATCGTATTCTACGACCGGGTAACGCCAGACTGCCTGCTATTCATAGTATAGATAAGATGATCCGCAATATCTAGATCTGAAAATAATTACATTGGCGCATTTCGCAATAATCTAACTACGTAATTGTATCTTCACTGTAAATCCTCGCTGGTTGGACAAGGGAATCATTCCATTGAAGGAAGTGGTTGTTTTACTCTTTCTCATTGGAATGCTAAACAACAAAAGTTAATTCCGTGCAGCTCGATCGGATCCAAATTGAGAAATTGATTATGAAGGCTTCATAGTAATTATTAATTACTTATTTAGAGACAAAAAAAAAAGAACGGTAATAGAATTACGCACTTTATTTCCCTTTCCCTAATTTAACGTGACGTGCTATTATCGTTTGTTTTTTTTCGCACATTGTTTTTTAGCCTCCTGTCATAACATAAAAATATCAAACGTACACTTTTTTTTATCATGGCTTTCGATTTTATTATCCCAAATAGACTAAAAAGAAATCTCGAAACCAGTTTTTAGTAAGTGTGAATTATTACATCACCTCCAAACTTCGAAGCAACACTCAACCTGATAATGATGTGTTGTGCGTCCAGTGTTGGCTCATCAGTCCGTCCGTCAGAAGTTTCTTTCGCACTTGGAACACCTGCGATATGATTCTGTAACAAAAGTGCTTACTGTTCCATGTTGTAATAGTACTTTCCTTATAACGGTCTTTAATGCGTGCAGATTCAACAATTGTAGGTTATCCTGACATGCACTAACGTGACCCTTCTCGAAATTCACGCTAGATAACGTAATCGCTACTTACTGACGTAAGATTCCTACTATGTAACAATACAGCACGTTAGCAATTGTAGACATTTGTCGTATGCGATACGCCTGAAACATTTGTCTTAAGCTAAGGTTTGGAATACAAGCTTAACTTTTTGGGGGAAACCTCATGTCGTCATTGAAATGTTTCTACTGTCTTAATACAAATATTTTTCCTTTGGACAGCTTACCGTAAAGTAGTTGACTTGAAAGTCTAACACTGCTGCAGTATAGTATGAACTTACGGGACGTTTTCTCGGGCTAAATTGTCTGCGTCTGGTATCTATTTCTGACAAATTAATCATAATTCACCTCAATAAGTAAGGTTCTTGTAATATAAAAAACACTGCAGTATTGGCTATGAGCAAATTCACTTTGGTATCAGGCTCCAAAAATAGCATCGCCCCAAGAAAATATGTTCTATTTTTACTCTGTGTTATCCAGAAACATAGTATATTGCCACTTCGAATAAAGAGTTATTGTTTTGGATCGTATCTAACCGGAGATTGTAGAGAATGGAGCAATGTGATCTATTTTCATATTACATGAACATTCCTGTTATGTAATACATTTAACATTATGGGAAGCAAGGATCATAGAGGGAATTCTTAAGTCTCGCAGTTCGAGAGAAGAAACTACTAGAGTAGAAGACTTTCCGGTATCTGTGGGCATCTACTGTAAATAGGTTGGATTTCGCTGCTTGCCGGGTTATCCGGGAAGATTATTGCATGGAGTCAGTGTTCCCAAATAAGACACATCAACAATTTTGGGAGGGTTTATAAAAACAAAACTGAATATAGCCTTTTATATCTTTCTCCTGTGCCATTGGCTGTGTCTCCGAGTGGCTTGTGTCCCGCCGTTCGTCACATCTGAAACAAAAGTTCTCGCAATGCATAGCAACTGACGCAAGTCTCATTTCTTCCAAGGCAAATGGGTTTTATTCAGCCACGATGATACTCCATGATTAAAGTCGTGTAATCGTTTATTCATCCTTGGAAAGATGGTGGTGGTGGGTCTCTATTGTGCTGTATTAGCTGCCATTTATTTCTATTTCGTCATGTATGTTTGTAAGAGAACACCCCGGCTAAGTGCTCGATCATATAGAAAATTCGAAATAAGAGCTTAATTTTAATTTATATATGTGATACAAAAGATAAAAAAACATCGACATTCTCAGTTTCAAACCCAACATTAGCAGGAACAGTTTTGTGTTCTTTTATGTTGGACTATCTTCAGCCTTTGTTTATATCTGTCACACCGGAAATGATGTCCTGTACATTACGTCGAATACTCTGCTATTTTTCTAATTCATTATTTTTTTTCATTTTTATTTATTTACTAGCTGTACCCGGCCATGCGTTGCTGTGGCTCAGTTTGTTCAAACGGAAAACAAACAAAAAACAGAAAAGCTAAAATGTATTTGTTAATGGTTATAACAAATGCCCAGCGAATTGTGAAGTGCAATAACTTAAATAAAAATGGTATATTCGTTGTAAACTGTTTTTGACGCCTAATGGGGGTAGTCATTTATTTGCCGCCCACCTCGGCAAAATGTGACACAAGGCCGGAAAGTGGGGATCCAGCAGACTCCCCTAAAGGAGGGGCACTCCTGCAATTGTAAAAATTGCCTGAGTAACCCTGTCGGCATTGCCCGGTAGGGGCGCCTCAGGCAGTAAGCTATAAACTTACTCCACCGGAAAGCCCAGTGGCAAGGCCTGGGAGGGTGGACCTCCTAGGTATTACACAGGCGGCGTACCTTAGTCCGACAGGTACTGGGCCGGTTCCCGGCCCCTCACCTGTCGGGCTGAGTGTCAAGAACGGATCCTTGACGAGTACTACTACCCTGTCTCCCTGCAGCCGAAGCCGCTATGAGACCTTTTCCATCACGAGTACTGGGGGTATGAGACGAATGGATTCGCCAATCATTTTTATAACCACCGGCTGTGCTAAACAACCAATGAAAACGTTTCAAAATTATTATAAAAATTGTCGAATTTTCGATTCAATCAGTTCGCGGTTAACTACGCCACGGACCGCATTTGATTCTTGGCCGCCATCTTGATTACTGATCTGAACTACGCCGCCATCTTTGTTAAACACAATGTCTCAAAACTTAACAGCATTCAATGTACGTTCGCTGCCAATTATTCCTTAGATTGGGGAAAACATGAGGATTTAATTTTACTATGAACATGTATGTGAGTCTGCAATAGAAAATCTCGTAAATTAAAAAATATAGCCGAATTTGTTTTTGTATGAAAGTATAGTATTTTTATAAATAATAAACCGATGGAAAAAAGAATGTATAGAAAACTTTTTATAGAATAAACCGAAAACAGACAAAAAATGTATGTTTCTTATATTTATGTTTTCAATACTGGTGCATAAACAATATTTTGAGACTTGTTAATGGTCATAGTAAATGCCCAGAAAATTGTAAAGTGCAATAATCTCAAATTAAAATGGAATATCCGTTGAAATCATTTAATGCATGTTTGCGGCCCGTTCATCCTTGGGTTGACAGAGGGAGAAAACATGAGAGTTTAATTTTACTATGGACATGTATTTGAAAACAGAAAAAAAATCTTGTAAATTAAAAAATTTAGCTGATTTTTTTGTATGAAAGTATAGTGTTTTATAAATAATAAATAATAAATTGATGAAAAAAAATGAAAAGAAAAATCTTATAAGAAACAAGTTAGAAATATATTTATGAATACTGGATTGTCGAATGTAGAATTGAGTAAAGTTTGTGAAATATAAAATTAAAAATATTACTTTCAATATAGATAATAATGATGGTTCTGATATTGATAATAATATGAATAGATATATAAATAAATAAAAATTAAAATAAATATAAGAAACTAATTAATTTACGATTCAACATTAGAAGATATGAAGTATAACTTAATAACTCATGACTATAGATTGAACTTATTTTTCATACTGAAATTTTATATTGTGAATATTAGTGAATTAATTTATAATATAAATCGTTTTAATTTTTTAAAAATAAAATTAAGTGAAAGATATTACAACTATATTAACATTACTTATTAGTTGAATATGTGTGTCTACGAGTTCGTTAAATAAATAAATATAAGTTAATATTTCGTTAGATTTGTTCCAAGGGGGGAAACTCTGCTTCACTTTATTAAGCAAATTTAATTATTTATAATCACGATATTAAGAAGTTTTCACATTATATTTAAACTAAACAAAACGTAACTATAGTTTTTTGAATTGTATGATTTTAAAAATTATAATTGTAATGATTAATTAAGCTTAATTATAATAGCTAACAGAATTGAATTATGCATGGTGTTCAAGTCAAATTAATTGATTAGTTATGATAACCGACCTTAATGATCAATCGTTTTTTTTTTGTTTTGATTTTTTTTTGCTTAGTTTAGTTTCGTATATACAAACATGTATAATAGTTTATAATTTGTTGATATTATTTTCATAAATATGTATACACAAATTAGAATTAATAACTTTACTAATTATTAAATAGAAAATTTTGGTAGAAGATTCATAAATTAATTGAAATTGTTGGTACGAATTGTTGTGTTTAATGACTTAGTTTGATAAAAATTCAATATGGCGTAATGGAAAAATAAAAAGGTATTTGCAGTCTCTCTTCCAATTTCCGGATTTTAATCATATCAAATCACGCTTCAATTCCTTTTGACGGATTGATTTTTGCTATTTCTTCTGATGAGTTAAGGGCATAATAGATTCACTGATTGATATAATAATTAAGTGATTGATCTTGCGCTACGAAACAGATACTGTCAAGAATTGTATAAGTCAACTGAATTAAAGGAATAAATTATAAGATGGTAAACATCATGAATTTTGGAATATAGCTTTTTTGTCATTTATTCTCTATATTGTTGTGTAATTACATTGACTTTCTTAAGTAAGTATTGATATATATAGGATAAGAAAATATATTTCTACTGAAATATATATATAGAGAGAGAGATATAGATATATATATAATTAACAACCTAAAATAGCTATCAATTTTAGACTGATTAAAACCAAGTTTTAAAATGCGAGTATATTTACGTAAGGCAAGCTAAATGTTTATACAATAAATCACTATAAAACTTTAAATTGTAGTAGTATAGAATATATTGTACGAGTGGCGTGCAATAAGTAATGCGCCTGACCCACTTCTAGTTGTCAGATGTAGCTGAAATTTTGCATGTGCAATGATTTATATCCTTACAAGTTATGTGGCAAATTATAGCTCTGAACTAATTGTGGTTTCTGTTTTACAGGTGTTTGAACTTAGTCAGGTGTGAAATAGAGCTTGTTGAGTGATTCGGTTTTTGTATTTGAAAGGATGCAAATCACAGGAGACTTTTGATGAAATGAAAGAAACTTATGGTGATAATGCCCCATCGTATGATCTTTTAAAACGCTGGCATCGTGAATTCAAACATGACCGGAAGTCAAAAACAAACAGCTCGCAGACCTGGTTGCCTCCTTCTGCCATTGATGAGGCATCTGTCCGTCAAATTGAGGCTGCCATTTTGGAAGATCGGCGCATTACTATTCGCCAAGTAGCCCAAGATGTCAAGATTAGTACAAGGTCTGTGGAAATTATCATTCATGACCATTTGCATATGCATAAGGTGTCTGCCAGATGGATTCCCAGGTTGCTCACACCATTCCAGAAGCAAAAACGTGTCGAGTGCTCGAGGATGAATTTGGAGATGTGCCAAGAAGATGAGTCAGAGTTTTTCAAAAGATTGATTACACAGGATGAAACCTGGGTCCATCACTATGATCCAGTGACCAAGGCCCAGTCAATGCAGTGGAAGCACTTCGACTCACCGCCTCCAAAGAAGGCAATTCACCAGATCAGAAGCACGGGCGTGTGGTTATGAAATATAACCCCATCCTCACTACTCTTCTGACCTTGCACCCTCTGACTTTCACCTCTTCCCAGCCATGAAGTTGTTTTTGCAGCCTTGATTTCTTAAGTCACGTCGTGGTTGGAGGACCAACATGAGGGGTTCTATAAAAACGGTCTCCAGAGCTGTATTAAACGATGGGAGAAATGCATAACTCTTGGTGGTTCCTATGTCGAGAAAGACTAATAACTGTGCCAAGTTTTGTTGCTCTACTGCTATGGGAAGCCGGTCAGAGGCATTTCTTATTGCATGCCCCTCGTAACCATAGGCACCAATTAAGAACACTACTAACAAAATTGTAAAATCAAAAACAATGCAACAAACAAAATAGCAAAATAAGGAAGTACAAGGTAGAATGATACATTTGTCGCTTTAAAGAAGTCTTTGATATTTCGAGAATAAAGAAAACAACACTATAAATTTATTTTCAAACTTTTATTGAAAAAGTCATTCAGGTATTTGATTATATTTTAAAGCTGACACATATTTAATGTAGCCGCCTTCAACCTCAATCACCGCCTCGATACGGGGCAGGAACTGGGAGCATACCGTTCCCACAAGCGCGGGCTGGAGCTCGGCGAATACTCGGAGGATCAGGCTGACTTTGGTGTTGCGTTGGTGATGTTCTCGACGTATTACCAAACGAAGTAGTTCAGCGGGGTCTGGTTGGGGGAAAAAGTGCCAGTGAGAGAAGGATAATCAGTCGTAGCAGTGGGTCTCTTTGGACTTATGGTACGGCCTGAGTCCTGCTGCCACACCCAGGGTCTGCCAGCGACCACCTGATGGCACCAGAGGTTCACCACACTCTTTAGCACATCCAGGTACACTTTCGTGTTAACCCTGGAAGTGTGAGGTGGCATGATGTTGCCCTCACTTGATACTACGCTAAAAAGCCATAACCGTTGCTGGAAACTTCATTGAGCTGTGGCCTGAAGCGTTGAACCGTCCGGTTTTGCATTTTGAAGGTACTGGCAATGGTCCTGTTGTTATAACTAGGATCAGTATGGGGCATGAATTGTACAGCGACACATTTTCGATTTCGTTCGTTGAACATTGTGTCACTTTCAGACATGATAGAAGGCTTCTGTCGCTTATGGGATTTGTACACACTACGCTAACCAGTAGGTGGTCCGCAAAAAACAAAACAAAAAAAACAAAGACAAAAACACACAAAAAAACGCTTTGGATCAAACGGAAATGGAATTATGTCGTCTGTATCGTTCCACCCTGTACTATAATTAAATTTGGTCGAACAAACTTGTAGCACTTGCACTCCCCTCAATGTAAACACACCCGAGTAATCCGACAAGCAGTCGAATCTTACCTTCTTACTCTAGATATCTTTAGATGCTAGAACGTTTTTACCTTAATAGTATATTTATTCAAATTGCTAGACTTTGGAATTTCCGCTCTGTTTCCGGCTACCCTTACTGTACTATCATGCAAAAATTTAAATGCTATATAAACAGACATCTCGCTGCTCAACCCCCTACAGAGCAAATCTGTAGGTATGGTTCCAAATAGTAGTTTCTTACTTTCGAGTGGCAATTTTCTCTTTTTGTGTGAGTAAAAGCAACAAGCTTTGTCCCCCTTGTCCTATATACAAAAAAGTACCAATTAAGATTCTTAACAAAACAAACACACAAATAGCAAAATGAACATATAAATAGAAAGCAAATAAAAGGGGAAATTCACAAACGTTTGTGCAAGACAAAGCATGAAATTCGATCAATTGACAAAAACAAATTAACTTCATATATTGGATATCTATTTCGGATATTGAATTTCGACGATAGTTTAAGCAAACTCCTCGAAATAAGTCGACAGTACCGTCAAGATTTGTCAATAAATATATGTGTGTATAATAAACTGCTGAAATTTGATATCATTTATATTAATGCGTTGACATTTTCTGATATTTGATGATATTATTCATACAGGACGTTGATGATATTTTCTAATAGTTATATAATAATTAGATCAGATTTTATGATATTTTTATATAAAATTTAATGATCTTTTATATTAGTTATTTAATTAATTGACGATACTTTTTTTTAATTTCATAATATTATATCGAAAACAATTTTACATTTTCTGTCAATAATTGCATAATAATAATAGCAGGAAATACTTGGCGTTGCCCGGGATTGCATGAGGATTAACGAATATTCCACACCTCCAATACATTTATAATCATCGACATCTAAAAATCACCCATTTTACAATCAAATTGATTAATTGCCTGCTCTAATCAGGACCTACCACGGTGCACCCGGAAGAAGTGTCTACATGCCTCTTCACAATGACAATCCACAGTAAATTGTAGTCTACATTGCACTGTAGGGAACCAAAAACTGTTCAAATGCACTTGTCATGTTGGCTTGTATAAGGGTTTTGACTTTGGTTAAAATCCGACAATAATTTCATGATACTTGCAGACATTTTTTATGATCTGCAGCATAATGTTACTGTATATATAATAATTCAAATGATACTCATATAATTAGATAAAGTTAATTTTCTCTTTATTTTATCGACCATTATAACCATCAAATCAAAACTGCATATGATGTTATGACCCTGTTTAATGAGACACAAGGGAAACAGAACACGAGAATAGAGCAGCAAAATGTATTGGGAGGAACATACAAAAGTGATGGTTGTCTGTCCAGCTGAGGAACTACTTGGTTGGTCAATCGGATATCAACTCTCGCCATACAACTTTGTCTTTCGTTATTTACTTAATACGTGTCAGATTACTAGTAGTTAAGACGGGTATCATATAGCGATATGATGCTAATTCTCAGATATAAAATAATATATATTGATTTCATTCTCTTTCAAATGTTCCTTCGGCTAAGACGTCTCTCTGAATGCATTCATTTGCAGAGATCGAAGATAATTAATCTCTCACACATATATAGACGCCAATGTCAGCGTGATCTGTTGTTCACCCATTATAAGGGACCGTGAGAAATTTTAATTTAATTTCTAATTACCGTCAATTTGCAAATAAATTAACAAACGAAATCTCTTAAGAAGATTTTATCTTTCACACGTGAAAGTTATGATGGCTAAATGCTTCACGACACAGATGGACAACCTGGTTGTACCAAGTTAGAATCAGGTTCGTTCCACAATAAATGCTTTCATTTTTGTATACCCCTAAGTACACGATGAGAATTTTAACTTGAAAATAGCGCCAACAATAGAATCAGCTGATGCTCACAAAATGAATGAATTAATTAATCAATTTTAAAACATATGAATTTCTCAAAATCTACATTTCGTCAACGCATTATGTCCGTGATAAGATAAAACATAATAGAACATCAATAACAAACGAATACAGTCACATAAGAGACGCCTTAAATAAGTTTCTATACATTTATTGTACAGACATTTAAAATTGTCCTGGACTTTTGAAAGTTGTGTATGTTTTTGCTATACATAAACTGACTGACCAACTTTTATGATTTCAAATTCAAATAAACAGCTACACAAGGAATTGGAATACATCTCACTAAAACTTGATTGTCACAGTTGGTGAATTTCGAAAATGCAGTCTGAACGTAAGAACACTTTAGAAGAACGATATTTAAAAAAAAATGTTTTAAACTTGGAAAAATTTCTACAAAAATATATGCAATGCTTAAACCTACTTTTGGACCATCTTGCATGAATCAATCATCAGATTTTGAGTGGCATAAGAGATTCAAGGAAGGCATGGAGTTTGTTAGGTGAAAGGTGTGGGGGAGTAAGGAAGTAAGAACATCAATGTAGTTTGGTTAAGTAAAAAATGTCAAAGATAAGGACCATCGTGTGTCTATAGAGTTATTAAGTCCAAAATGTGATGTCAGTGTGGGTAACTGTACAGACGATTATTTGTACGGAGTTGAATATGCGGAAGATCTGCACTACAATTGTACCAGTAAACCAGTCCACAACTTCATTCTTGTCACAGACTATTTGTCCAATATGGGTGTTGTGGTGGCACCCACTCGTTTACATATGTGGATAATATTACACATAAATAACAATACTCGGTTAGTCTGAGTGTGTGTTAACCAGAAGCACCCCGAAGGCCGAGCCGAGAGCAAATATGTTCTCCAGCCAAGACTCTCTTACCTGACAACCATTATGTAAATATACTGTAAATACACTTTTCCTAATACACTTCTTATTGATCTACCTTTGCTTGTTGAGTCTTCATTTGTATTGCCTTATACGTTATTTGGTTCAACCTACAAACATAACAATGGAAAACAAAACAATACCTCACTTTCCCTAGTCAAAACCTTGCTCTCTGTGACTGTTGGTTATTCCCTAAGCTCACGGAAAACCTTCGAGGCTGTCGTTATGAAACAAAAGTGGCTGTAATGAGGACACGCTTACAAAAGAGGACTTCCATTTGGCCTTCCAGAAGTTATTAGAACGGTACAACAAGTCCATTGCAGTCGGAGGAGAATACTTCGAAGGTGATTAGTTTTATGTGTATATTATCAATAAAAGTGCCCATACAAAATAAATATGAAAACTATTAAAGACATCTTGTATTTTTATCGTATTTTCGATTCTTGTTTCTGTAGACAATGTATGACGAGCCGGTCGCTATCGTGTCCAATGCACAAATGACACTGCGCATACGTGATGGGACGGGAAATCCGGTTAGTACTGATTTGCATGAGTTGGCGACCCCGCGGTGATAACAGACGTCGGACTTTTGTGTGTAAGCACACTTCTTTCATTTGCTTCGGTCGGTGAAACGCGAATCGAGGACAGGACAAAAGGGACAGCGAGACCTGTAAATAGAACATACTGATTCAGTTTCATAATAAAATGATTTTTAGAAGTTTCTCAACAAAACAAAAAATTAATTAAATTTAAGTAATAGCTAAAAAATCTATTGACATTTTGTTTTAAAATTTTATATAAATTCGTCTCGCCATGCTAGATTACATAATCAATCGTGTTTCATCAACGCGTTTAACTGGACTCATAGTAAATGTGAGTTTAAATGAATTTGGATTTATTATAAAGAAGTTTTACTCGATGTTCCTTCGAATAGTGTTTCCAGATTGACAAGGATATAAGTAATGATGTTATGTATCCGATGCAGCCACTCCTCAAGGTGTTTTGCAGTCTATTTAATTTCTAAAAATCAATCATTTGTCATTAGCTCGATATAAACACTTGTTGGAGATAATAAAACCTACTTCCTAGCTCTAGTTACGTATCGAGGACTGTCCAAGTAAATACTGAAAAAGCTTACATAAAATTTCCTGAAGATATACCGGACTATATATATATATATATATATATATATATATATATATATATATATATATATATATATATATATATATATACCGGACTGGTCAAAAGTCCTATTACACTTTTGTATGTTTGGTTTCAGTTTTATAGATCAACGGCAAAGAAAACAAGAATCATTAAATGCATGTAATATAATCTTCAAATAGTATGTTTACTCAATATGACCTCCATCAGCATTAATGATACCGCCCAGCCGTGGTCCGAACCCAGGACAAACTTTCGAATGTACTCCTTGCTCATTAAGGACTACGTGCGGTTCACGGCAACCTTCAAATCTTCTACGCTTCTGTGACGACACTTGCACGCCTTGCGCGCAACATGCGTCCAAATGCTGTTGTACAAAAAATTCAAATTTGTTGATTGCGGACGCCAAAAATCTTTCGAGAAAAATTTGATGTTTTGCTGAACGATTTTGGCAGTTTGCGATGGTGCCCCATTTTTTTTGGAAGACATAGTCGAGCTTTTTGACATATTCGACCCTCTTGATCCAAGGAATCAGTTTTGTCCCCAGGACATTTTTATAGTCACAGGTGGTAAGCCGGTATCCAGTGAGAACCACGCTGGACACATCTTTTCTCCATTTTAACATCATAACTGACACCGGATATTCTGTCGTGGAGACATAACGCACTTTAGAGACATCTTGATCGAAGGACACTAATATGTCATTCTGTTTATTCACGACATGATCGACGGTGAAGTTCTTTCCGTCCGAAAAGAATAATGATTCGTTTGCCATAGTTTTTAATGCTGTTGGGAAGCTTTTTAATGAGTTCAAGGCGTTTCTTTTTTTATCCCACCCATCAAACGGGGTTTTCATATCATTTTCAAGCTCTGTCCACCTTCTAGTTTAACCTTCTTAGTGACACTCAATATGGTTTCCGTTCTGCTATATCTACAGCAGATGTCCTTACAGTTATATCGCATAGGATTAGCAAATCTCTCGACGGTGGCAATCTTTCTAGGGCAATTGCTCTTGACATATCTAAAGCCTTTGATAGGGTATGGCATAAAGGTTTACTTCATAAGATCGCTAGCTATGGTATAGCAGGAAAAGTCTTCTCAATTATTAAATCATTTCTTTCTGATAGGTTCATAAGAGTAGTAGTTGAGGGGCAAAAATCAGAAGCTCACAGTATTAATGCGGGTGTCCCTCAGGGATCCATCCTGGGCCCAACTCTTTTCCTGATCTACATTAATGATCTTCCAAATCATATCCTTACATCATTTGTAGACATTTATGCTGACGACACTACCATTTATGGTACCACATCTAAGACAGTAAACGACCAAGTTCTCTCCAATTCTCTCTCTTCTGATCTTGAGCACGTAGTACAATGGGGAAAGGAGTGGCTGGTTACTTTTAATCCATCTAAAACCAAGCTTCTCTCTTTACATCATCAACATTCTAATCCACATTTGTCATCAATTGAAATAAATGGCTCTCGTCTTGAGGAAGCCTCAAGTTTTGACAAGCTGCTGGGCTTGACCATTACTCCTGATCTTAAATGGAACACATATATCAAATCTGTTGCAAAGGCCGCTGGAAAAATGGTGGGATCTTTCTATCGATCCAGTAGATATCTCACTGCTGATGCTATTCTCTATCTATATAAGAGCCAGGTACGTCCAAGGATGGAATACTGTTGCCACATCTGGGCAGGAGCTGCTAGAAAGGACTTGTCCTGACTTGATAGAGTTCAAAATAGACTTCGTAGCCTCGTAGGAGATGTCCTTTTCTCCTCCTTGCAACCTCTATCTCACAGAAGAGATGTTGCGAGTTTGTCTCTGATGTATCGTTATTTTCATGGAAAGTGTTCAACTGAGCTTCAATCTATGGTCCCTCCTCGCAAAACTTTCACAAGAAACACTCGTCTAGCTGTAAACACTATCAATAATTTCCCCCACTCTTTATCTGTGCCTAAACCTAAACGTAGATTCCATGAACAAAGCTTCTTTCTTAGAACTGCACGCCTGTGGAATTGTCTTCCGTTTTCCTGCTTTCCGGCTGACTACCATCAAACGGGGTTTTCATATCATTTTCAAGCTCTGTCCACCTTCTAGTTTAACAGCCTTCTTAAGAGTTGACACTGAGATCCCCCGTCATATTAGCGAGATTTGTCATTTTAAGGGTTGGATTGTTCTCGAATGCCTTTTTGATCGTCTTGGTCGTCACAATTCAGGGTATTTGCGGTGGTGATCTTGGAGGTTCACTCCATTAGCTATACGGCTCATATTAAGGAGCTTTGCAGTGTCTGTTATTTTATGAGATCAACGCATTAGGGCAACACTTTCAATTTTATTTGCTTCCATTTTGCTTGCGACATCAAATAATTTTACAGTAAATACTAATATCACTTTATTAAAGCACGAATTTTAATAGATATTAAAGTATTAACTTAAACCCAAAATACAAAAGTGTAAAAGGATTTTTGACACGCCTGGTATAAAATTATAGTAGATCGATAAATATGAACATACTCTACCACAATAAGTTATATCATAAATTTAACTCGGACGTAACAATACTTAAGAATTAGTCCTCGCGCGAAAGAGTAGGACACAAAATGTTTTAAATAATAATAATAATAATAATAATAATAATAATAATAATAATAATAATAATAATAGAATAACAATAACAAAGACTTTCGCTGGCGAGGACTACTATTGACCGTAACCAGTTATACAGTCCTTTTGAAATTTTCATTTCTATTTTTCTTGTTATGTACTGAATATTTGTTAATGAAACTCATATGAAATATGTTCCTTAGTAAATTTTAAAGATTTTCTATTCTAAAAGAAGTTTTAAAAAATTTAATCTAAAAAGTTATTTTAAAGTTTTTGTTAAAAAAATTAAGACTTTCTCATTATTCAGACCTGTATTACAAAGAGGGAGTTGTAAAAAATGAGTTGTGGTGGGAGGAGAAATACAAACTGTTTAACAATTTTCATGCCTTGGATGAAATGCTTTTCTAACTTTTATATTAAATAGGTTTATATTATGGTCATAGAAAAGGTTTAGGTAGAAGAATATATTGTACAAGAAAGTGAATTCAAATATAGTTTGTCGGTATTATTACTATTATGCTATTTATTTTCGATGCTTTTGTCTATTGTGTTCAGAAGGACTCGAGGTTTTTAAATGTTTTGTAGAAAACCATTTCTCCTTGCTCATAGCATTAATTATACACAATAGAGGTCCTTCTCCATTTCATTTGTTTTGTCAACTGTTTTTCAAATACAGCTCATATTTTGGACTGGAACAGTGTAACCGTTTAGGATATCGTTGATAGTGTGTTACGATAAGGTACGATCCTAAAGACCTGTAGAAACAGTGGCGTTTCTCTGTGTGTCATGTGGTTTTCTGAATGGTGTTTTCAAAGTGCTGACGAAGCGCTCACCTATCCGTTTGATTGCAGGTTGTCCTAGGGAATGGTGACATGTTTAATTTGAAACGTCTCAGAGAACTTGAAATCTACGGACGTAAATCCAGATCCCTTTCTACACACAAAACACTCGGCAACTCTAAACTGGGTGAATAATTTTTAGAGAATATGTGTTGATTCTCTTAAATATGAGTACTTTTGACCATTTTGTGTATCTGTTTACCAAAATTAGGTAATACCAGTCTTCCAGTGACTCTGCCGAATTCATACGTATTCTATACCAGATTTGGTCTGTTTTGAGCTATGACTTAAAATTTGTTGGGGTGCATTTTCCGTCAATGCACAACTCTTGCATGAGTCGACCATGTTTGTGATGTCTTAATCCATCATCGATAATTAGACATAACTACGCATAGGTTTCTTCATTTTGTTTTTCATTATTCATTTTTGAAATACTTTCGGTATGACGCCTCTTTCGATTTACAGAAAGACGTCATCACACATAGAAAAACTGTTCTGCATTTGATGGTCTTTATTTGTGATTTTCTGTTTTGTAATACTAATAAATTCATCGTTTCATTTAATTTCATGTAGTTTAACCAAAAACGTTTTGATAATATTAAGCATAATAGTTTTAATTTCACTTTCAGTACGAATGGAAGCAATTATTGAGTCATCTAGAGCTTCATATGTATAGAACCTTTAAAGTCAGTGAACATATCCGATATGCTTAGCGAAGAAATAGTCTAACTTTAAATTGTAATTCAGCAGAATAGTGTCCCATCTCAGCAGTCTGTTTGCTGTGTAGACGAGTCACCCTTTTTCCGACACAAAAATGGTCAATCAAGTTTATAATCGGTCTCCATTATAAAGATCGGTGAACTTTGTAACTGTGAAGATAACGCCAGAGTTAATTTCTCGATCTGTGAACAGTACATTTCTGCCAAGGGCAGAAACTTTAATGCATGTGCAATAGTTTTTTTTTACTTTCATCCTGCATTCTACGTAAAATACAGACTTATTCTCTACGAGTTGGCATCGCAAACAACCACGATATCGATGTCTTGGGTTATAGTAAGTGAGGAATAAGCCAGGCGTCATTTTTGTGTTTTGTCGAATGCTGCCTGATATTTATGTGTCTATTTCTTTTTTAGTAACACGTTCAGTGTGGCCAAAGGTCGTGCACGTTGGAAACGAATATCTGGTAATAGTTCGCCCCCCAACTTTATAATTCTGTAATATTTTTTAAAGCTGGAATATTCTTTATAGCTATGGTTGCTTTATTTTGCCGATAATGTGTCTTGAGTTGGAAGCCATGTTTAGTTTGAGAAGAGTTCCGATGGTTAGTTGTTCTATATAAGTCCTGGAGGAGTTTTTAGTAGACAGTTGTTCTGTACAGGTTCCGGACGTTATAACTTTATAGCCAAAGAGCAAAATATTCTTTCCGTGTTGACACAAAGAAAATATATGCAAGGTTGATAAAAAAGGTTGAACTTTTATGAAGCAACTCTCGTTTCTGATTGGTTGATAGCAGAACGTAAATTAATTCGATTCGCCAGTTTCTAGCAGCAGCGTTTATAAACAGAATCTCCCAAATGGCGAGGGACCCATTAATAGTAAATTAATGACCCAAATATTTTATTCCTTTCATACAATAATTACATTTTCCTACTTTTATTTTATGGTGTTATTCTTTAGTTTTACTTATGATTATATTATCCATATATGCTATAGCGAAATTAAAGTAATTTCTCCTAACATAAGATCAATATTTTCTTACCAAATAGCGGGCGCTACTTTGACTTCAAATCCTACAATACGAATTTTAATAACCTCTTATGGGTGTTTAATCAAAGGAACATCGATATATTTTTCTCGATTTGAATTTGAATTTATGGGTTCTTCAGATAAATTTAGAGAAGATGATCCCTCTGTTTCGCTTTGTATAAAACTTTGTCAGGCTATAAAATTAGTAATAATAATATTTTCATACTTATTACAAACGTTTTAGTACTGAATTAAAATCTTTTAGTACTGAGTTCAAACCTCTAGAGAAGTCAGAACCTAATGATTGAAACTCTCACCCACTATTCCCATACAATTCATACAGGTACGTACTTATAAAGAAGAGCAATTAAACCTGGAATTGTGACATGGGACAAGAAGGAAAACAAAGACACCTTAGTAGAAGCTAGTGTTGTTTATGATGAGAATAAAGACACCTTAGAAGAAGCTAATTTTTTTAGCATCATTCTATTTTTCTTTATTGTTTTCTATTAAGAATTCTTATAAAGATATTGGGTAGTTACAGAAGAGACAATGATTAGGTTGCCAATGTTCCGAAGTGTAGGTGCTTCTGTGGAACGAGCCAGATTCGAAATTGGCAGACCCAGGTTTTCAGTTTGTGTCGTAAACAACCCTGACCACCGTCACCTTCTTATTGCTAAAATTGCTTCACTACTGTCGTACATAGAAAAATAAATCGATAGATTAAGTCCGTTAAAGCAAAAGACAGACATTATTAAACATAATTACTCAATCATTAAATCATTATATAAACATACCAAGTGAAATAGTCTAAATTGAAAATAAATAACAAAGAAAAGACAAAGGCGGAAAGTTCAAAGAAAATACAAGAGTCACAAAACGACATATTTGAATAATTGGTAAAAATAACATTAGGTTCATATATTAAATGACATTTTTGTCGAGCATTGAATTTCGGCTATAATTTGAGTGAAACGAAATTGCATGAAAATTGTCGGCGATAGCAATTATCTGGCCGAAAATTGTTTGTATTAGTAGAGAAAGAAATTTAATTCCAAACAGAAATTTGAGAATTTCTGGACGGGAAAAAGAATTATGAAAGACGTTTTATCTCAAACTAAATTAACAATTGAGATGTTTTCGTAAGCTGAGATCTATGGATAGTCAACGCTGTCGTTTATGTTTTTTTTTCTTTTGCAGAAAAATGTTTTCTTCTTATCAAATCTTCATTGGGATTCATATATAAAACCCATTGCTTTTTCTGCTTCACGTAAAGTTGGCTTTCTCTATTGCTCCAAACACTTTCTCACGCCCGAGGTTATTCTTTATCTATACAAATATACTATCACACTATGTGTGTAGTACTGTTGCCATACTTGAGCTAGTGAATTTCTGTCTCATTTGTAGGTTCTTAATAAATTACTAAAACTTATCTGTAATTTAATTGGCTGCACAGTTCACTGCAATCTCACTCTCACAGACGTGATGTTGCTTGTTTCAGTATTTTCTATAAATGGAAAATTGGGAGGTTCTTTATAACGTCCTGAAATTTGATTGGCCCCAATATTTCTAATTCTTTGAAATCCCGATTTCACAGACGTGATGTTGCTCGTCTCAGTCCCGTCTATAAATACTATTATTACATATGTTCTTCAGAATTGTTTAATTTATTTCTTGTTTTTTTTTTTCCAGCTCATTTGAGTCATTGGTCTAATAGTATTCATCAATTCGCTTCTTATATACCTTTTTAATTACAATTTCCAGTAACGTCTTTCTAAGGACTTCATGGTTGTTGAACTCTCTGCTCACCGTTTTTCTTTTACCTGTTGCCTTGGTCTTTTGAATACTCAGTTAAATAGACATTTCTGGTTTTTGCCATGATTATCTTTTGTCCGGTTTAGCTCGTTACGTTTAGTGGCTTCACTTGCTATGAGTATTCAGATAATTCATTATCATCTATTTCTAATAGAAAACTGTTTCCAGCAATCTGAGTGCAAAGAAGTATCTTCAAAGATCCAATACTCTCCGATCTCTTCGACGGTCATTACAAATCATTTTGCGTTATCGCAACAGTCATTTACAATCGACTCTTCGTTCATTGTTCACTACAGCTTCTCTCTTTGATGAAATGGTCATTACTAACGAGCCATGTCAATCGTCAAGAGTCACCGCAATTGACTCCAGTTGTGCCTCATTCTGGGCAACTCAACCATCCTAATGTCCGCGATGTCCTTCCCGTTGTCTGAAACTCTTGTTTTTGGTCTTCCACATCCTATTTTGCTAGGGGTTGTACCAAATAGCAGATCTTTTGTTAGGCTGTATATTATGGCCACACATTTCTAAAATCACAATTTTCTGTTATTGACGTTGTCCAGCAGCTTTTAGCACAATCTGATTTTCTCCAGAACCTATTCGTTTGTACATTTATCAAACCAGCTTACACAAAGAAATCTACGGTAGTACCACAATTCAAAAACAGCAATTTTTCTCTTGTCGACTTTCTTTAAGACTCAACATTCTGCTCCGTATGTAGAATACCAGAGCTTGTAAGAGTCGTTTCTTTGTCCGTTGTGAAATGGATCTGTCCAGAAATTGCTTAACGCAATTATTGCTGTCTTTGCCATTACAATACGTTATCTTACGTTTTTTGGCGCCATTTACTTTGTGAAAACCGCACTAAGGTAGTTGAAATCCTCTAAATTTCAACATTTTTATTGTCCACAAATAGGTTTTCATCATTAGGGGAATGTGTTACTTTTATTACTTTTGTTTTGTTGACGTTGAGGAAAAGTCTTGCTACTTCGCTGGCAACTGTTACATTGTTGGTTAAGTCTTGTAGTTCCTGCATAAATGCTGCAATCAGAACTACATCGTCAGCGTATTTACATTTGTTGATTGTTCTTCCACTAATGCTTATTCCTACTTGATGATGTTCGAGTCTTTCTCGCATTTCTTTGTTCGGCATATATATTAAAAAATTAGAGTGAAAATATGCATCTTTGCCTAACACCCTGGCTAAGTTATAAAAAGTCTATCATTCCGCGTTTGTTGCTTTCTGGGAGATATATAGATTTCTGACTAGATCAGTTATGTGTATGGGAAATCCCATATCTGCCATCACATTCCAGAGGACTTCTTTTACCAATATAAATTAAGTAGCTCTAAACTTCCCCAAGTTCGCAGTGCTCCTTTCTAATATAAGCTTAGTTAGTACTATACTTCCCCGATCTTTGTAGCTTTCTTGACTTTTCAACATCCATCCTCTGTTGGTCCAGTTGATGCACGCCACCTGTGTCTCTGCGTTTTATTTTTAAGGTTTATGTCAGATTAATTGATTTTTGTCAGTTTCTCTGGTGCTACTAGATTAGGCTGTCTGATAATATTGACTTTCTGAGATAAAATGCCCCTAACATTAATGTTTTATACCTATTCCCTTTTGCTAAACTTAATTATATTCTGCAATCCCCCCCCCAAAGAAAACAACAGCCTACCTTTTCACCCTTTTCCTTTTCCTATTTTTCTTCCTCCCAATTTTCGACGGGTTTTCTTACTTAAAGTATACAAAACATCAATACTATAATTCTTTCTTCCCTCATTGGAAAACTCATTCATGTTGTGCAGAGTACGGGACAGAAACAACACAATCCACTACAAGACAACCCAACCAAACACTAGAAACTAGTGAGTGAGGATACAACACATTCGAAGAATAAAAATCTTCTACAAAAATAATTCGATCCAACATAAATAACCCACATTGATTGCTGTATTATAAAATAAAATAACTAAACCAAACATCACAAATAAATGCTTGAAGAACTAAAGAACTTGAATCATCATCATCATCATCATCATCATCATCATCATCATCATCAGCAGCAGCAGCAGCAGCAGTAGCAGCAGCAGCAGCAGCAGCAGCAAGAGGTGGTATCCTGCCTAATATAGGCATTGACAGCTATGGCTCGCCATCCATCTCTCTCCCTCGAGGCATTCATGAATTCATTGTTGCTCATCATTTTTAATGTTGCCCAGGTATTCAGACTGTCAACGTATGTTTCTCGCTGTCGTCCTCTGCTTCTTCTATCCACGACAATTTCTGTCAAACTAATCTGTTCTATCCCTCTTTTTCTGTAGACATGGCCCACGAAGCCCATTTGTCTTTTTCGTGCTGTTATTATCAGAGACCTTTCTGTGTTTACCATACCTAATAGCTCTTGATTTATTTAATTTACTGCTTAGGATATTTTTAAATTTCAGTTGCCTCTAATTCCTTCCTCATTGTGTTGGTGATTGTCGAGCACTCACAACCGTATAAAAGAACAGACCATACATACGTATGCATTATCCGTTCTTGAAATTATAATACTTTTTTGTAAAATTATCAGATTTAGCATTGAACTACATGAAAGCGTTGATATGCCGTAAAACAAAACCAAAACAGCCAATCTGTTAGTTTCGGTTCCCCTGGGCCCGTGTAAAGTTATTCATGTACACATTTTTATTCTATTTTTTTTTTTAGTTACTTGCGGTTGATTCGCGTTTACTGTATATGTGTGGTTGATTTCCGCACTCGAGGATTTCCATAACCTTTTGCTTTTATTTAATCCCATTCATTGCATAATCTCATCATCTTCTTCCAGCTGTTTCAGAATTATTTCTAGTGTTCCTAAAATTATGAGTATTACAGTAATTTTCTTTATGGTTCGTATTGCTTTTACTTGATTGGCTAGTTCCATGGACGTATTAATTCTATTAAGTAAGTAGAAATTTCCACACAAGTAATTTTCATTCAGGCTAGATGACAATAACCAGTGGTTTTCCATAGAATCTGAACTAACACCGTCTATTTTGATAACGATCACAGACAACTCAATAGTTTTCACACAGGTGATCATCAAATATTCCTAATTAACAACCACCAGTAATGTTCCGAATAACAAAAAGTCTCCCCAGATTTTCAGTACTTCTCACTTCTGTCGGTAACATTTGTAAATGAATTTGTATCATCGTAACAGTCGCTTACCATTGACGCCACGCTGGCAATGACCATTGACTTCCACTGAAATTTGGATGGCAATAAACCTCTTTACACTTATATTCTCTTCATACTAATCTACAGAGGCTCTCCTAAATTTTTCCATTGTTTTCGATTATTTGGGTGGGGGTGGGGGTGCCAGTCGATGTCGACTCTACACCCTAATGTATGTATTGGGGTGTAGTTATTACATTTTTGTAGTTTCAGTTTTTTTGTTTTTGTTTTATGTGGTGTTCCTCCATCCTTTTGCTTTATTTTGCTTGCAGTTTTTGTTGTTGTTATTATTATTATTATTATTATTGTTATTATTATTATTATTATTATTATTATTATTATTATTATTGTTGTTTTTGTCGTTGCTGTTGTTTCCCTACAATTTTTTTTCTTTATGATAAATAACAATGTTATCCCGTTTTTCTGAATTTAATTCTCTCCCTTCGATCTGTACACCGAAGAAATTGGCGTAAGTATAAAATCGATCTAATTATTCCTATTTCTTTTCTTAATATCTTATTTTGTTTAATTCATCGATTCTTTTCCATTTTGTCTTGGAAAAAATTACATCATTACCAACAGCACAAGCCGCGGTAGCAACAGCGGCAGCAGCGGGGTAAGAATCATCATCATCATCATCATCATCATCATCATCATCATCATCATCATCATCATCATCAGCAGCAGCAGCAGCAGCAGCAGCAACACAACCAGTGTAACAGAGCGCGTATCGGTGCTTGTGAGAAAATCAACATCAGCCGATGTATAGCTGGCTCTCAAAAAATATTAGCAGCAGCAGGCATTAAAACGCATAAGTTTGTGCAAGCTTGCGCCACAAGAAAAGTAGAAAAAAATACTCCATATGGAGAAGAAAAGTGCTGGCCGGAGAAGATGGACGTATGAACACATGGCGAAAAAGAGCTGGCTTGAAATAGCGTTAGGCGATGGGGAGACAGATGATTTTAAAAAGCACGTGTGTTTGCGAAACGACTTTGAAAATCTAATGAAATGCGTTGTTTTTAGAGAAATTACGAATAAATACAATTCATTCGAACTTAAAAAAAATGCCGGGTCGGATTTTTGTTTCTTTCTTACTTATGTTTTATTTGTCTGTTCCTTTGTGGCGGTGTCAGACAGCGTGTGGGTCCGAGAGGTTTGAAATGTAACGATACAGATAAAAAGTAATGGTCACTTTATATGAGTAGGATCATCATCATCATCATCATCATCATCATCATCATCATGAGCAGCAGTAGCAGAAGCAGCAGAAGCAGCAGCAGAAGCAACATGCTCATAATCAGCAGCAACAGCAACATCAGTAGCAACACAAACTCATCATCGCGATACGTTCATTTCATTTGTGCAGTTATTGATTTAGATATCACATCCAAAATGGCGATGACTTTTTGCAAATTCATGAGACCCTATTTAATTCCTTCCTGCTTAGATATAGTCAGAAAACAAGGTCTGTTTTATTGTGTGTAAAATCAAGAAAAAGAAAAGGAATTGCTTTATTTTAGAATGATTCCACTTTTTCTCACTGATAAATTATTTATTAAGTTCCATTTACAAATTAGAATTGGGCCAATGTGGAAATTAATAATTGGTGATGTTACTAGTAACCCTTAAACAAGGTAAAACACCTGCTTTTTATTTGCTTCCTCCCCCTCTAATTTGAATATTAAAAAAATGAAGAGTAATAGACACTTTCAACTATAACCATTGTCATCATGCTCCGTTTTTCAATTATATCTAAAATAGCGGCAGTAAGGGGAAGCGCCCTCTTTTTGCCTGGTCATAAAATACGCTTAAATATGATATTTTAATTTGCCCAGAGTTCGTATATATTATTATAGAGTCGTGATTTCAAAACTAAAAAAAAAAAGAAAAGTATTTGGGTATCTTCAGCTAGAATGTAAACCGAAAGCAAAACTAGCGTTCCACTTTTTTTTTTAAATTACATTTTCACCCCAAACAAGGCACATTGCCACTTTGGTGTAGGGGGCTACTATCAGGGGCAAAACTATTGGGGTACTATGTAGGGATTTGGGCAGCAAGATGTCGATTCACATTGCACTTGAACTTCTGCATGTCAGTACAGTTAGGGAAGCAGGGACCTGGAATAGAATTCCAGAGTCTAGCGGTTCTGGGGAAGAAACTACTGGAGTAGAAAGATCTTTTACATCTAGGGATCTCTACTGTGTGGGAGTGGGATTTAGCTGCCTGTCGGGTTTGTCGAGGGTGTCTACGTCATGGGGGCACAAGTGTCTGCAGTTCGTCAGAGCATTCACCATTGAAATACTTGTAGAACAGGCAGAGGGATGCAACGTTTCGTCGATGGGACAGAGGCTGAAGCTTAGATGCCAGTTCAGGGCCTATCAGATTGGCGACTCTCTTTTGAACCTTGTCTAGGAGCGAGAGACTAGCAGCAGATGCACCAGCCCAAATGTGACAACAATACTCCATACATGGGCGAATGGTGGCCTTATAGAGGTACATGATACTTTCAGGTGTCAGTAGTTTTCTAGCATGGTAGAGAGAGCCTACCTTTATCAACGGTACGTTACCACTGTACAAACGTGACCCGCAAATGAACAGATTGAAAATAAACTAAGATGAATGTACAAAATGTATTACGATTTTTAAATGTTGACCCCTTTTTGACCCCTTAAAATTATTTAAACCGGTTAAAGACTCACAAAAGAACGGCCTATAAAAAGATCAAATCATTTGAGGCCCCTGTGTCTTTTAGTGTCGGGAAAGATAGAGTTTGAAAATATAAGGACAAACAGGCAGACATAGTAAGTATGATATATAAGATTATTTTTAGTTATGATATTTCGTAAATAATTAAAATAACCATGGAATAAAATTAAGATAACCATGGACTTTCACTGACTATGAATACCAGGAGAATATATCTTTTAGCGGTTATGCCAAAGTCATGCACAACTGACATTCTATCTAACATATACTGACACTCTTTATTTGTTATGTTTGCTATTGTGTTCAATATATTTTATTTCTATTACTTACTTATTTGGGACACTTATGGGTCTAAAACAATAAGTCATAACTGAACAATATTTATTCAAAAACCCCATGTAAATTAGTCAATGAAAACGCTAATAATATAATTTCGTAAGGCTAAATATTAAAAAAAACCTCGTTCGTTCTTACGTAATTACTCACCGTTATGAGTGACAGTGGTTGTGAAGTAAACACGCCGCCATTAAAATATTTTAAAATAAAAATATGATCTTCTAGCGGCAGACGTCAAAAAGTTGTTCAATCTTAAAAGTGTACCCGGTATTATGAGTTGTTGATATGATTGTGGGATAAAGACTCCGCTTTTTTTTTATTACTAATCCAAAATAGAATAGCAACCAGAACTAAATATTAAAATATTATAATCGATCTGAAATCAAATATATTTGAATATATCAAAATCTATTAGATTACTGTGAATACTTGGTTTTATATATACACTTACATGCATGTGAGGATAATTAAGTTAGTATAATCATTTATTATGGGAATTATTTTTTAGTTATAATGTTCCATAATTAATTGAAATAAACAATTACTGAACAATGTTAATTTAACAAATCCTGGTTAAATAAAAAAATATTTCCTGTCGGTGAATATGGAAAAATTATGTGTGTTCAATTTTTAAACTTTTTGAGTAAACTTTTACCCTGTGTTATAAATTACTACGTTTTGACGTTTTGTATGTATGGCTAATCCAAAATAAAATATCGATCAGGACTAAATATTAAAATATTATAATTGCTCGGAAAGGAATTTATTTAAATATATCAAGATTTATTAGATACCGAGATTACGGGTTTTATATGTAAGCTATTATGCCGTCCGGCGTTGTCCGGTCGTAAAATATGCATAAATATTATATTTTAATTCATGCAAAAACTGAGGTATGCGCATGCGAGTATCATGATTTTTTTTCTAAACAGTGTATTTCCTTAATTTTATTTTTATTTCGGACTATTAGTCTCATCTTTATTAGTTGTTGTTTTTGGATCTTTTTATTGGTTCACAACGTTTCGGCCAACTTCCTCTGGCCTTCGTCAGGTGGTAACTGCGACGGATAGGAACTTCGAATCTCCTAACTGCATTCTCAGCCATCACTGCCATCTGTAGTTGTTGTCGTCTCACCACATTTTTGACCAATTACCTCTGGCACGCTTTGGGTGGGATTGAAACCGCTATCTTCAGACAATGTTCATCTGGAACCGTAGAGATTCAACGTCTCTATCAACTGCGCCACGGACCCCGAAGGGCGATCAAGGTTGGATTCTTTGATCTTATAAATCCACGTTTATTTATTATCTGATCTTGCAGTTAGGAGATTTGACGTTCCTATCCGTCGCGGTTACCACCTGACGAAGGCCAGAGGAAGTTGGCCGAAACGTTGTGAACCAATAAAAAGATCCATAAACAACAACTAATAAAGATGAGACTAATAGTCCGAAATAAAAATGAAATTAACATATAATGCTCATCTCAAAAAATGAATTCCAATTAAGGAATGATATATATATATATATATAGTGTATTTCCTGTAAGAAAAAAAGTACTCGACTTGAGATCGAAACCAAAACTTAAAGACATTAAGTCAAGTACAATAACCCTTACACCAGCTTGACACGACATTTACAAAATGTTTTCAAAAAACCTTATTCTTAACATAAATTCTCATATTTCTAGACCACGCATGCGCAGGCGTGAAATAGAATAATTTGGCAACATTTACGTACCAATTTGCTAATTTTGACCACCTAGCACCCTTATTTTCGGATGAAAATAGATTACAAAATTTTTCACATGTCTGAATACTTTATACACCAAATTTCAAGTTCGTAGATCAAAAATTCGTTGACTATATAGGTTTAGAATTGTCCTCACACACATTCCCACTTTTATAGATATATAGATAAGTCCTGAGAGTCTATCTTACTATTAAATCCATATTTGGATGTGGGGCGTATAGATGTACGCGGTGTGTATAATGTCGTATACTGTCAAATAAATATTCTCTTCAAAGTCGCTTGGAGAAACAAACATATAACTCTGTTCTGACGAGAACGGTTGCCACCCTCTGCACAATAACTGTCTCCTCTTCCTCCGCCTCTCCCGGGTGAGATTATCTCTTTCAATTCAAATCCCTTTGCGTCTGTGAATTGTCTAATAGCAACAAAAGAGAAAGAAAGAAAAAAAAAACGAGAGGCTTCGTTCACTCTGGATATTTACATTCGCAAGTATTTCCGCGTTTTTATTTGAAGAACACAAAATGGTCGAGATAGAGTTAGGTTTTTATTGGATATTCCTCTGGGGATTTTTCATTTCACTGGAGCTTAATTGTTGCAATTAGCTGACATTACTTCAAATACAGTTTCCTTTAGGTATACGCGCCATAAAGAATAAAAGTAAATATATATAAAACGAATAATAGACCACACACACACACACACACACACACACACACACACACACACACACACACACACACACACACACACATAATTTTCTTGTTATATCTATCTATCTTCTATCCATCTATCTGTCTATTTATCCATGATTATATAAAATGAACTTTACCTCTAAGAGTGTGTGTGAGTTCGTTCCCCATGCACTCCGAAACGGCTGAACCGATATTTTTGGAAATTTTTCATGAAGGTATTTTGTATGTCTGGGAGTGTTCTAACGTAGGTTTTGTATTGGAATGAGCACTATAAGTATCTAAAATCCGTAATCGAATAAAAATTCGATTAAAGGAGGAAGTCCGGAATGAATGTTTTGCTTAAAAGCACAATTGAACCATAATATTTGACTTTTGCACGTTTAATTTTTTAAATCAAGTGATTATGCAAAAACTAATTTCATAAAATATAGTTGGTTCTATGATAAGACAGGAACGTTTAGAACACAATTGAGTCATGATACTTGACTTTGGCATTTTAAACTTTAATTGAAGCCATTATTTAAAGATATTATCATAAAATTAAGAGTAGATTCCCCACAATGCAATATAGTGTCCGATGTATTATGCAGGAGATTATGTAAAGCTTTCTCCTGGCACACTGAGGTAGGTTCCCGACAAGAGCAGGCAATCAATCGATTTGATTATAAAAAATCGGCGATTTCACCGATTCTGATGACAACGAATGTATGAGAAGGTGAAACATTATTTATGCCGTAAAACGTCGCATATGTTAGAGAGAGCATGTTGGGCCTGGGAATCACCTGGAAAAGATGCCATAATTCTCAAGGAAAGCTGATCAATATTCATGGTGCCGAGATCAGTCGGGACCATCGAAGAAATGCCTCATGATGACGTCAATCGCCAGGGGAAAGCTGACCGATATTCATGGTGCATGGTTTGCCACTTGTATTTTGATGAATGTATTTGAAATCGTAGAAAGTGTCACTTCTATTCATTGGAAACGAAAACAACTTTTCGTCGATACGGTCGGGAAAAACTGATGAGCACAAACTCATTTACATATGTAATATGAGCGCGTTGCAAAATATGAGCAGGAGCTGTAAGATCGCTGGATTTTGTTTTTTTTGTTTTTCACGTTCACCCCTAACAAGGTTTATCGCCACTTGGACGTATAGGAGCTACTATTTGTGATTATTCCTAAGAAAAGATAAACGAGATGTTAGTTTACGTTACATTTAAACTTCTGCATATCAGTACACCCAGGGAAACAGGTAGCAGGAAGGGAATTCTAAAGTCTAGCTACTCCAGGGAAGAAACTATTAGAGGAGAAAACTTTCTGGCACTTAAGGACCTCAACAGTAAAAGGGTAACATTTTATTGCTAAGCGAGTTAGTCGGGGATATTTAGTGCAATGAGTTCATCAGAGCACATTCTATTAAAATATTTGTAAAACAAGCACAGGTATGCAACGTTGCGCGATGGGACAAAGAGTGGATCTTAGTTGACAAAGTGGGATATATTAGATTGCAGACTCTTTTTTGGACACTATTTAAGAGGGAGATGCACCAGCTCAGATGTGGCAACAATACTCCATACATGGTAATCTTGTAGATGTACAGGATACTCTCGGATGTGAGTAGTCTTCAAGCTCGATAGAGGGAATTCACCTTCTTTGCAGCAGTTTTCGCAATGTCCTCAATAAATTTGTTCCAGTTCATATTGTTTTCAAATGTTAGACTGAAGAGTTTGAAGGTAAAATTCTCAGGTAGGGTGTTATTTATCATGGCTATAGGTGATTTTAGATGCGCCTTGTAATTGTTAAATAAAATCAACTTAGTTTTACTAGCATTAAATTTTACGAGCTATTAGCGGCACCATTACACTACGGTTTGGACATCATTTTATAACGATTCTGCCATTGTCTTACATTTATGTACATCCATTCTTCCCTCATGCATGTTATAAAGCGTAGTATCATGGGCAAATATACCCATCTTGAACACAGTCGTTTATAGATACCAGGAATAATAATAATGGTCCAAGGATCGACCCCTGAAGTACTCCCGCATTAATGTTATGCTGTCCGGATGTACATCCATCAATGGAGGGTCCTATTGTCTAAGAAGGATTCAATTATATTTAGTATACATCAACAACACTGTAACATTGAATTTTCATTAGCAGCCCTTCGTGCTAGAGTTTGTCGAAGTTCTTGAATATATCAAGAGCTACAGCTCTGGCTTCGCTCGCCTTATTCAGTGCGTTCAGAGATGACTGTTAAAATATCTGCAGTTTAACGACATTACCTAAATCCATACTTTTTGTCAGAGAAAAGATTTGCTAGATTACTTAAGGTCTCAAATATTTAGCGAATACAGGAAGGAGACTAATAGAGCGCTAATTGAGAAGGTCAGTCCTCGCACGAGAATATTGTACACTGGTACCACAAAGGCCCTCTTCCAGCTATCAGGGAAGCTGGATTCAGGAAGGCATTTATTATAGGGCTTGGAAAGTACAGGGGTTAGCTTAGCTGAGCGTTTCTTAATTTGTATAGCAGGGATGAGATCAGGTTAACACGCCTTGGAGGTGTCTAAGTTTTTTTATGATATCGCGTACACGATAGGGACTGATTTAAGTCCGCATAGGGAAATTTTGGAGAGAGTTGTTTATTGGCTCTAGGGTGGAAGTTTGGGGCGAATTGCCGAGCAAGCAGTTCCGCCTTCTCGATTGCCGTGCATGAGACCTTCTGGCTCTTGGATGGTGAAGGAAGTATTGATTGCCCCTTATTCACTACACTATTATAGATTTTCCAGAAATCACGAGTTCCTATCTTTTGCGATTCTATTTCTGCATGCTTTCTTTTGGCTGTCCTTATTTCTCCCTTACAATGATTTCTAGCATCTACACATTTTTGCCTATTTGTATTTGACTTATGATACACAAACCGACGAAATGCAGGCTGTATTTCTCCTATAGAAGCTGCACAATCGGTAGTGAACCATAGGAGTGAGTGGGGCTTGCTAGAATTCTTCTGTGTGAAAACATGTGCATCAGTTTCCGCTTTACACGGCCTATTCACACACAGATCAGCGAGGAGAGAGAAAGTATCACTTCATGGGGCATCTCTAATGCGTTCTCTCATGGATTCTCAGTCAGCCCTTTTGTAGTACCTTGTTGTTTTGAGCAATGGCTCCTCACTTTGGAGGTGAAATTTAAATGTGATGTCAACTAACCACTAAGTTGTCTTGGTTCCCCAGGAGAATTTTGAAGATATCCTAGACAGAAAAAAAACAAAACAAACGAAGAGGTATTAGAAATGGCAAACACAGACATGTCTCTAATGAGAACAGCACGAAAAAGACAAATGAGGTTCATGGGTCATGTGTACAGAAAAAGCGGATACCACTTGATGATGATGATGATGATTCAAGTTCTTTAGTTCTTCAAGCATTTATTTGTGATGTTTGGTTTAGTTATTTTATTTTATAATACAGCAATCAATTTGGGTTATTTATGTTGGATCGAGTTATTTTGTAGAAGATTTTTATTCTTCAAATTTGTTGTATCCTCACTCACTAGTTTCTAGTGTTTGGTTGGGTTGTCTTGTAGTGAATTGTGGTGTTTTTTTTCCTGCCCTGCACAACATGAATGAGTTTTGCAATGGGAGAGAGAAAAAAATTATAGTATTAATGTTTAGTACATTTAAAGTAATGAAACCAGTGGGAAAGTGGGGGAAGAAAAGAAAAAAAGAAAAAGGAGGAAAAGGTGGGCTGTTGTTTTTTTTTTGGGGGGGGGGCGTGCAGAATAGAATTAAGTTTTGCAAAAGGGAAAAAAAATACATCAATGTCACAAGCATTTCATCTAAAAAAGTCAATATCTTAAGACAGCCTGATTTGGTAGCAAGAGAGAAACTGACAGAAATAAAATAATCTGACATAAAACCTAAAACAAACACAGAAAATAGGGGGCACGCATCAACTGGACCAACAACTGGGTTGTATTTTAGTGAATTTTGTTGTTTTAGTCGTGTTATACAGATATATATAGTCTCTAAAATCGGACACAAGTAAAACAGGTTGCTAATGTCATAAGAACACACAAATTTAGTAACAGCCTTAGACTTTTGAATAAAGTCTGCAAGATAAAATGAATCTTTAGGGCAGTCTTTACTGAAATGTTCTAATACATGTTGTAAAATATTTAAGATCCATTTTGCAACCTTATACTGTGATGACCCTACCATAGATAAAATGGCCTTTAAATGGATACCTATGTGAGTTTTAGGTAAACCATATAACCTTGGACGAATCGATCCTGATCGTCTAATCTCACTAGCTACGCTAGAACGAAGTACATCACTTTTAACCCACTTAACTAATTTATTTAATAAGTTAGTTGCTAAAGAGGTTGTATGATCATGAGTTGCGACAGGGCCCATTTCACAAATGTTCCCCTGCCATTCAGTATGGCAGACGTGTCGACATAATAATAATGATTTAGAACAACAACCGCTGAATTTTTATCCGGTCAAGTAATGACTAACAATTTATTTCCTCATAGAGTTTTAAAAACTGCATAATACTCTTTGCGCCATTTAAAATCTGAATGGGATATCGGTGTAATTGCATAGCTGTGGACAAAGTCACTTAATCTTGCTTTTAAATCGCTTACTTTTCAGAGACTGGTGAAAATCTCTCTGCTATGGCATTGTGAATCTCAAATTCGGAAAATTACCTTCCCATATCACACCGGGCAATGGAATACAAAAGCCTAAACTATGATCAAGTATTAATAGTTCAGAAGGAGACAAATATGTTTTAGACGTTCTTTCACATATTTAGATTTGTAGTACACTCGAACCTTTTGTTATTAATACACACACACACACACATATATATATATATATATATATATATATATATATATATATATATGTGTGTGTGTGTGTATATATATATACAGAAGTAAACATGAGCTAAAAAAAATTCCCATTATATAAAAATGGGGGGGGTGTTGAAAATTTTTTAATATTTAATGGGGGTATTCTTCCTCAAAGTTGGAAGTTTCTATTTATAAACGCTCCTGATAGGAACTGACGAATCAAATTAATTCATGTTCTGCTATCAGCCAATCCAAAACCAGAATTGTTCCATAAAAATTAAATCTTTTTAGCATTCCAGCACATAATTTTTTCGTGTCAACACGAGAAGGATCTTTTGCTCTTTGGATGCAAAATTATAAAGTCTAGAACCTGTATAGAACAGCATTCCACCCAGAATTTTTCATCTCCATCTGCTAAGAATAACTGCCGATCAGAAACTCTTCTGAAATTAGACATTTTTTCGAATTCAATACTTATTCATTTGTTTTAAGTAACATTATATATTTATTCGAGTCGAGTCGTTAAGCATTGTATCCATTCATATTTTGTTCTTTGAACTTATGATTTGTTTATTCAGAATGCAAATAGATGGAACTATGTGAGGTCAATAAAACTCTCCGCCACTTGAGGAAAAGAAGAGGATGTAATTAAAGGTTTTCGCTCACATTTTGTAGATCGATATCAACTGACCTGGAAAATCCGTCTCGCCAAATCAAATATTAACGGAAAAAATAATGGAGTAAATAATAATGATTAAGTTCAATCTAATTTCAATCGTATTTTCTTAATTGCCTCCAAAACGAATCAAACATTGTAGGCATTAAAATCATTGCCAAGATTGACGCAAAAGAAAGTGGGCTCTCTCTATCGTTCTAGAAAATTACTCAAACTTGAGAGTATCCTGTACTTCTTCACAGCAACCATTGTCCAATGCATGAAGAATTGTTGCCACATCTACGGAATCTACCGTTATTTTCCCCACTTTAGACAGGGTCCAAAAATGAGTCACTTGTTATGCAGTCGGGGTTTCATATCGAAGACACATAATAAAGAAGATGATAATGAGATTTATATCCGTTTACATCACGACGAATATGACGATTCTTGGAGACTTCATATTGTTATTAAAACAGAGATGAGGCATTTATGCAACAGTTTTGTTAACACATATAGTGGGGAGATACTTCTGTTTATGATAAGGATGGAACACATAATACTTGAGCGGAGTTATGCAAAGTTCGTTGAGGATTTTTTTTTTACATGGGGGTCATCACCATATTGTGTGTCACTAAGAAGGTTGTTTCTGTTGAGGTGGTTGATGGACAAAACACATTTCCTTTTCCGTTGTAATGACGACACTAAAGCAAACAGTTTACACGATATAGATGGTGATTATTTATTGCCCATCCGGTTGATGATAATGGTCAGGCATTCAAGCCTTTACAACTACATGTTCTCCTCCTCCACCCTTCGCCTCTAAGGGTCATCAGCTCCAAATCTGACCGACTCTCTCTGAGTCTCTCTGACTGTGACTGTCTAACTCCAACTCTTTTAATTTCGTACCCCATCTCAATATATTGAGAATTTCCTTTCTCGATGACGCCTCGCCATGTGAAATTTATTCACCTGGATTTTACCTATGTATGTCCAAATACACTTTTGGCAAACAAAGAATTCCCAATTTGAATTGTCCAATATCTAACATATTTGTTAATCATTATGCCTAAACTCGTATTGTCCATTCTTTTATTTGACATATTAAATATCCAGTTATTTCTAGAAGAATGAACAATCGACTGCATTCCTAAATTAAATATCTATCTCTGACATAAATAATATTTAGTTATTTGCGAGAACAATGACACTCGTTCTGCATTCCTAGGATTTCAATGTGTATTTTTTTTTAACTTTCTTACTGGGTTCGATTCTAACCTTTTCCAAATATCATTTTCAACTTATCTAGTTTGCCTTCTTACTTGCTGGGGTCTGTCCCTTCATAACATCACTAATCTAATAGGTCCCGCACTATCGATCAACTCCAACTACTGCCATCATCACCTGAATTTTGCATCCATGTGCCAGTTTTACAAGTACTTTAATAGAATGTGCTTTGATGAACACATTGCACTTGTGCCGCTTTTTCGTACATATTCCCGACTACCCCGCTCGACAGCAAAATTACCACCTTCACAGTTAAGATCCCTAGATGTCGGGAAGCATTCTGATCTAAGTGTTTCTTCCTTCGGACCACTTGACTGTGGAATTTCCTTCATGTTTTCTTTTTTCCTGCCTGTACTGACACGCAGTAGTTTAACTGTAATGTAGATAGACATCTCGCTACTCAACTTCCCGCAGTCTTATTTAGACATGAAACCAAATAACAGCTCAGTATATACCTTATTTTGAGGTGAAAAAGAGTACAGCAAAAACAATTTCCTCTCAGCGGGCGCACTCATATCTACTTTGTTTATATAGCGGGTGTGGTCGATGTTGCCCGGGTGTTTGGAGGTGTGTGCTGAGCTGAAAAAAATGTGGTAGTAGGTGGCATGCTCGAAACGTGTCGCGAAGGCGGAAAAGAAACTTAACATCTTGCTGCCACGCTATGACGCGACAGGAAGTGGATACGCGTTCAAATTTAGCAGTGACAATCAAAAAGTTGACTTGCATAAATGAATAGTTTAGTGAATGACCACGCAGACGCAGAAATGAACGTCTGGTTTGAGTTAAGAATTACGCAATTAACTCTATCTGTAACCCAGTTGCTGCTGTATCTGTTTCCCCACGATGTTGGGAAAAACCAGCTGTCCGGGTGTTTGTTCTTGTGTGTTGAGTAAAAAAAAAATGTTGTAGCCGGCAGAAAGGCTCAAACCCGTTACACGAATGCGGAAAAGAGAGTAGAGGTGTGTGTAAGGGTGTTGGTTGAGCAAAAAAAAAAAAAAAGAAAGAAGGAAAATTGCGAACGCAAAAAAGTAGTAGAAGGCAGGCAGGCTCAAACCCGTACCGTGGAGGAGGAAATGAAAATAAAAACAATAATACGTGACGTGTTAGCTGTTACGCCCGTCGCGAGACCGGAAATGACGTAGGTTTAAATCGAAAAAAAAGGTGTTCGAAGGTGAGGGTTGAGCAAATGAAAAAAGTAGTAGTAGGCAGGAAGGCAGGCTCGAACCCGTACTGTGAAGGAGGAAAAGAACGTAAAAAAACGTGACGTCTTTGCTGTTGCACCTATCGCCAAACCGAAAGTGACGAATGTTTAAATGAAGGCTAGTCAATCGAAAAGAGGGGACGAATTTCGAAAATATAGGCGAAAAAAGCGACCCCTTCCTGTAAAAAAGTGCCCCGTTAAGAGTGAAGAAATAAATGTTTTTTACCAATTCTTCAATATTTGTCGTCCGAAGGATCGTGCTTCAAAACGATACCTATCTTGTGAAAATCCAGCTTCTGTCGAAAGTTTTAAGCAGACATACATACATACATACATACATACATACATACATAATACATAATACATACATACATACATTTAAACAGACAGGGGAGATATTTTTTTATAGAAGATGGTTAACAATGTGTACAAACTAATTAAAAATGAGTTTAAAACACACATGCACTGCGCAAGGAACTATTATGTAGTCTTTAATTAATTTGATTTACTTTAATGTCAACTAGTAAACGGTGTGGGAGAATTTCCTAAATTATCAGAAAAAAAATCTTTTTTTGCACTTTCTAATTTAATGGGTTTCGTAGGAGCTAAGATATTGGCATTGCATTTGTAAATTCGAATCAGATTTGCGACATAGTAATTATACACCAACTAAGACAAATGCGCTTAATTTCAATTATCATATGGCCGCTTTGTGGCATAATGGATTAATGTCTGTTTTTGCGGAACACTTTCGGTCTGCACACTCTAAAACGTTCTATTCGCACTTCCTCGTCGAGGAGAGAAGACAAATGTAGTTGAAAAGTGTGTTACGGTAAATTATGATTGAGACAGCAACTTCAGATAGATAGATGTTTATTAAACCTAAGCTATATTCCAGCAGTCGCAAACTATCCGAAACTAGCAACTGTACTCAACTGTTGTAAACTTCCTGATGAAGTCCTCTAAATAGAAAGGAAACATCATTAAACTAACTAATGTTTTAGGTTTTTTCTCTTCTTTCTCATAACGTTAAAATATTAATTCTATTTTACTATGGGGTTTTGGAATGAACGACCGACTTGTAATCAAGGCAATCATCTCTTTCAATACAAAATCATCCCCTGCTTTAGGTCAAAATGTTTATGCCGAGATATTCTACCGATGTTGCTGAAATATAGTTATATAGATATAACTGCTTTGTGTGAAGTATAGACCACACAGCCAGCCTACTTCAAAATAATGGGCTGTTTTACCAATAGACATGAATGTTAAATCATGTGCTGTTCTGCTCAGCAACAATCAACAATGATGTATGCCGTGGATTTCATCTTTTCTGTCTTCTCTTCTTGTTATATTATGGGGCTCTAAAAGGGGTCTGTTGTGTAATGTGTATATGATTGGCTGTTTTTGTTTTACGGCATATCAACCCTTTTCGGGTTATTTAATGCCGCATCCAAAGATTTTGAAGAAAAATTTTTTAATAGAATATATTTGTTGTTTTCAAGTCGGTTTCTATTTATACCATAATTGGAACCCTAACAGGTACTACCACTCCGGGTCAGAGTAGACCTGAGAGCAATGGTAATTAAAGGGTGGCTCCACACTCCTCAAAGCCCGCAAGCTAGAGCCTCACCACTGGATATAGTTTAAGATCATATCCAGGACCCCCATTTTACCCTCTGCAGGGGGGTAGTCGTTGTATTCTAATGCCCCACCGAAAAGGCCTAATGTGTATGTGAATATATTCCATAACGACGTACATGTTGAATAGTGGGGGTTATTTTTGTCTGTATATTCATGTACGTGTAAATGTGTGTATGCATATATACGTCGTATCATTTAGTTGATCGTCTAGTGTGTATATTTTTACATTTATGCAACAGTTCTAACAGGAAACGATTGACGTGGACGTACCAAAACAGTTGTAGACAAAGAGTTCTTTAACAGATGTAAATAACACAACACATACCTGAATTATTTACGAACATTTATTTTCATGATCTGTCATCTTCAGGGATTACACGTTTTTACATCTTGGCTGCCTGAGATGAAGCCCCCCCCCCGCTATGAAGAGACCAACTCCTCCTTTTAAACTGCTACATTCTCTCTGACATTCAACTCACAACTCTAGAATCTCCCCAATTCTACATTTCATCACGTGTCTCAAACCAAGAGTTACGCAGTAACTGTTCTGATGCTACACTTCATTTTTTCTGTCTTCGGCCAGTGGAGAATAAATCCTTCATAGCTGAGATAATTTTTATTTTTTGTTTCTACCCAGAGTGCCCCTTTTTGGGGAGCTGGATTTTTGACCTAAGTGTCTAACTCTGCCTGCGTGGGGAGGCAAATAAATAGGAAGGTTACAAAATGTCAAGACACGATCCTGAACAACTCCGTCAATTCGAACCCGAACACCTCCGTTGATTTGACTCAGCATGATCCCGAACAACACCGTCGATTTAGAACCCGAACACTTCTGACATAACACGATCCCGAACAAAATGACTCAACACGGCACAATACTAGAGCAATCTCGGCAGTTCCTTTCCGAATGGTATCGGATTTTTATAGCTCTTGGACAAACTCATTCTTGCGGTAGGTAGGCCCGACTAAGACAGTTCTTGAGCGTTTCCGCGCATGCTCGTCACATCTCCAATGTCTGCAAGTTAATAATTAATAATCCGACGCTTTTTATGCTCCTATTTAATATGTTCAAGTGCGTGCTTTCGTTTGAGTTTTCTGTTTTCTAGCATATGAAACTTTATATGGTCGTTGAATGCTTGAACACAAAACCTATTCTAGGACTACTACCACTACTACTTATGTCAAAGTTATGCTTTGAAAATGTTAGAAGACAAAAGAGGTAGAGGAAAGCCGAAGAGAAAAGGCAACGTAAATGTTTTTAATTGGCCATCTTTCAACCAACTTGCCCTGGATCGGAAGGAATGGCAAAAAATAAGTAACATGAGTTCACAATACGCAACAAACGGAAAATGCGACTCATGATGACTAGTAAGATAGTAACTTTATTTTCATTCTTTATCATCATCAAATAAATTGAAACGAGATACTGCTTCTTCTACTACTACTACTACTATTCTACTACTACTACTACTACTAATAATAATAATAATAATACTGCTGTACTATTTTGAATGATGTAATTTCATTTTCTACAAGTATTCATAAAAGAAAAGTCGATGAAAAAAGTCGCACATGAATTCAATCAACTTCTATTAGGTCTACGGCTCCAATGATGTAATTGGAATTTATAAATCTTTTAGAAAAAATTTCGGATGAGCAATCATGCAGAAATACGAATAAAGTTTTTTTTTTCTTTTTTGTAAAAGCATAAATTGTCTTATTTCTGTTTTCCATGCATGTGAAAAGTATTGCGTGTTTTGTGTAAGGGAGAGAGAAAAACATTTATTAAATAAAATTCATTAATCCAACGTTAACGTTGTCTTCGTCTTCGCCGTCATCGTCGTCGTCGTCGTCGTCTTCGTCGTCGTCGTCGTCGTCTTCGTCGTCGTCGTCGTCGTCGTCTTCGTCATCATCATCATCATCATCATCATCATCATCATCATCATCATCATCATCACCACCAGCAGCAGCAGCAGCAGCAGCAGCAGAAACAACAACAACAGCAGCAGTAGGAACAGAGTAGCAGCAGGAACAGAAGTAGCAGCAGTACAGCAGCAGCAGCAGCAGCAGTAGTTTAATATATGTTTTACAATCTGGCATTTAAAAAAAATAGCTTCCAATGTAACTTATCTCTAACCGGGTCGTGGAAGATGACGGTGACTAAGTGGTTAACGATAGTGACTGAAAATATGGGTGTGCCAAGGTGGAATCCAGTTCGTTTTACAGAAACGCTTTCACTCTAGATGTTGGCAACCTTCACTTGGTTTCTACTCTAAAAATAAAACTAAAAAGATGCCAGAGAAACCAATGCCAATAATAGTATTATCTGATTAATATGAACTGAATGAAAAAATCGAGTCTTTATTAATCAAACCCTTACAAGCTTTACTTGATTTTACTCCCAACTAAAACAGTTGCATAACAATTAATATTATCATCATAGAATCAACATATGTTTTATATGATTGCATTTTTTTACGGTTTTTTCTTTTATAAACCCCTCTCTACATTTATATAAAAGTCACTTTAAGCGTATGTATGAGTCCCTGCCATATAGGTACCGAAATAGCTGAGCCTACCTTTTGCAAATTTCACACTAAGTTAAATTATATGCCTGGCAGTGTTCTTAGATATGTTCTGTACTAAAATTAATTCGATAAGTATTGAAAATCGAAAAAAATTAAGATCTTGAAAATAGCTTTTCTCTCTTATAGATAAACAAAGAATAAGTTTTGCAGGGGGAATATTTTACGCTACACCGGCCAAGTAAGATAATAAAATCTTAGCAAATGATTTCTTCTTAGAAAACAGTTATTATAATCTGGATATATAGCATAGTGGTAAAGCATTCGACTACAGATCGAATGGTTCACTTTTAAAGCCCTGGTGTACCTCACCAATGTATTTTAATTTTTCTTATTAATGAGTTAAATTTGCGATAAAAGAAAAGGTACCATTTAAAATCGTCATAAATCATTTCTTTCTTGTCATATTTTAAAACAAAACATTAATTAGAAGTGACTTTTTCAGGGCATTCATCGTTAAGCCCAAATATCTGCTGACGTGATATTATAAAAAAACACGGACGGAATTGATGAACGACATTATCATTATTATTTTTGTTATTTAAAAAAAATGTGACATAGTCCAATTAGGCAAATTATTTCGCGTAATATATATTAATCAATGGAGGATTGATTCTATAATATATATATGCAATCTGCATGAATTAAAATATCATGTTTAAGCGTAACATGTAACTGAACCATCATTTCATTTACTAAAAATGATATTTCAATATGAAAAATTTAAATATTATTGCAATTGTGTCTGAGATGGGTATGCATACTGATGATAGCACACTCTATACCAGACTATGGAAAAACTGTTACAAAGATGCGGAGTGGAGTTGCAGGTGGCAAAGAGGACAGTCGGCTGTCTCCGGGTTTCGGAGATGACGTCACAGAAAAGTCCATCAGATTCTGGTTCCAGGTTCCCCGGGAATGACGTTAAAGAAGTCAAAATAGAGAACGTTGAATCCCTGAAGGTTAGGTCAGTGGGACTGACCGATATTTCAAAACAATGCTGGGTTTGACGTCTTCTGTGCCAATAAAATAGAAGGAGCAGACAACGTGAAGCGGAGAGTGGCGACAACGGGCAGGACAAGCGAAACATTTTTCTTCACTTTCAAGCAGCTACATTTCTGCCACGCGCCTTCACTGATGTCACAACTGTCGTAATGAAATCGAAAAGGTTGTCATTGAATAGACAAATATTTTATAACTCATATATGTATTTAGTTTATTTCGCTGCCATATATATATATATATATATATATATATATATATCTTTTATTAGGGGTAAACAGTTACATATGGTCGCTACAAATAGCCATCTGTTTCAGTCAAAGAGACTTCATCAGGCGACCTGGAACCTCACGACACAAAAGAAAAATGGAAAACCATTATTAATTTTTTCTTTTGTGTCGTGAGGTTCCAGGTCGCCTGATGAAGTCTCTTTGACTGAAACAGGTGGCCATTTGTAGCGACCATATGTAACTGTTTACCCCTAATAAAAGAAATATTCCTCTCTTTTTATTGAGCACTATTTAACAACCTCGTTGTCTTCATTAGTTTTGATTTTTTAACACATCTGAATATATATATATATATATATATATATATATATATATATATATATATATATATATATATATATATATATATTGAAACAGTTACAAATAATCCCCTCCAGCCAACGGTTACCATCGATAATAACGGCTTAGCAAAAACAGGTAACATGAAATGGAACAAATACACAGAAGACATTGCCAACGTTGTCTCAAAGAAAGCGGACACTCTCTGTTGAGTTAGAAAACTTAACAGAGAGTGTTCGCTTTCTTTGAGAGAACGTTAGCAATGTCTTCTGTGTATTTGTTCCATTTCATGTTACCTGTTATTGCTAAGCTGTTATTGTACGAAACAAAATTTGTCTTAGTAACATAAATTTTATCATACTTTAATGCTATCATTCCCTTAAAGATTGGAAGGGATTTTCGAAGATATCAGCCATTGCAATGATCATGTGAACTTTAGTTTTGTTATATATCCGTTGTGGCCGGTCGTCCAATGTGATTTGTAACTGTTTCAATATATATAGTGCACACAAACTGACAATACCCTATATCTCTACAACCCCCATTCGCCCACGGATGTGCACTCGTTACTACGTATGAGCCAATGCGCCAACTACTAGTCTATTCCTATTAGCTAGAGTGCGGCATAAAGTCTCGTGCACTGTGCATCACATTTCAATCCTTGTCGCATCGCCAAATGTTGCATCCCTGTGTAACGTGGTACAGCCTTTTGGAATAATTTTCCATATTTTATATGTATTATTTCCAACACAGAAATAAATTCGATACGAGCTTTCTTTTTTGGATAAAAAAACACAACCGGTCATTTTTACACCATGCGGCCTGACATGTATTTTCTAAGCAAGCGACAATATAGTCTATTAGTTGTTTAGTCGACAATTACAACCAGTTGTTATATTTGTTCTTCGTTCCCTGTATACGGTCGTCTGAAAAACTTGTTAAAAGTTTGGACTGCATCTTGTTTAAAGTTCCTGTTGTGCAGCCACGTAGTTAAAAAGACTCTGCAGTGTTGACATCTGCGTTTCTCTAATTCTGATGTTTTCTGTATCCATTTATTATTAGGACAACACGCTTGACCCACGGCATGGTCATTTGCATACGTGTTAATGACTTCCTTCCACTTCTGCTTATTTTATAAGTGTTTTATTGGAATGTGCTTCAACAAACTCGTAGCACTGATGCGTCTTCGATTTAAATATCCCAAATGCAACCGAAATGCAGGAAAATCTCTTCACTTTAACTATAGCGACCGTTAGGTGCTGGAAAACTGAAAGTCTCTTTACTAAATCTGCAAGACATTGGAATGCCCTCCCTCTTTTCTGCTTGTCCGACTGTATTACTATGCAGAAATTTCAGTCTCGTGCGAAGTGGCCTCTCGCTAGTCAACTTCCAACTTAGGGTTTCAATGTAGGCATTCTCGCTAATTCAGAGTTGCCCCTTTCGTCTCAATTTGTTTTGTTTGATGCGAATATGTCTTAAAAAACAAACCAAAAAAATATCCGTGTGTGTGTGAGTGTGTGTGGTGAGTCCCCTATGAACTTCAAAACGGCGAGGCTTATTTTGTAAAATTTCACACAATGTACTTTATGCGCCTGGGTGTGTTATTAAATAGGTTTTGTACCGGAATACCTTTGATAAGTATCGAAAATCACATTAAAGAAAGAACAGTCCGATTTCGACCAAAATTAACATTCTGATATAACTTAACATCACAATTGAATTTCTAAAGTTTTATCACTGCACAAGCAGAATAACTAGGCCTGCAAAATTAACAGTATGTTTTTTGATGACAGGGGCGCTTCTTAAATTAATGTTTCTGTTTAGAGCACAATTCAACCATATTACTTGACGTCAGCATTTTAAACTTTGATTAAAGGCATGATATAAAAATAACTTCATAAAACCAACATTAGATTCTCTATATTTCATTGAATTGTGGACTCAGTCACAGCAGGGAGTCATATGATGTGCCTCCCGATGCACCGTGACGAGTTCTCGACTAGCGTTTGCAACTGATCGATACATGTTTGACAAATATGCGATTTCACTGATTTCGATGAAAATAAAAGTATTAAAGATGTGGAACATACATAGATCCCCATTTAATCCCCGGCAACATCGGGTCTCCCTGCTAGTAATAAATAAAATCGTCGAAAAAAGAGAAAAATGTGTATCCTTGTCTTAAAAAACAAGTCCGAGTTTTCGGCTTTTTACTCCTTAGCAACCCATTTTCCGGGTGAAAATCGATTAAAAAGTTTTTCACATGTCTGAAGGTGCTATGTACCAAATTCCATCTCTGTAGATCAAATATTCGTTGAGTATCTACGTTAGGAAGTGTCCTCAGGCCACCCGACGTTCCCCAGTCGTAAAATATGCTTAAATATTATATTTAAATTAATGCAGAAAATGAAACATGTGCATGCTACATCAACGGCATTACCAAGGCTGCTGCGACGAAGATGTGGCCTCTCTACCGTACTAGTTATTTACGCCTGAAAGTATCGTGTACCTCTACAAGGCCATTATTCGCCCATGTATGGAGTATTGTTGTCACATTTGGGTACGTCTATCTACTACAAGTTTCTCACTGCTGGACAGGGTTAAAAAAAGTCACCAATCTAATAAGTCCCGAACTTTAACCTAACCTCCAACCTCTGTCACATCGACGCAAATGTTGCATCCATTTGCCTGTTTTACAAGTATTTTAATTGTAGATGCTTCGACGAAATACCAGCCCTTGTATCCTCTCGACGTAAATACCACTGGGAAACCTACTTTAATAGTTTATTCTCCAGAACTGTTGGACTCTGGTATTCTTATTTGCGTTCCTACTTCCCAACTGTATAGACATAGATAAGTTGAAGTGTAAAATTTATAGTAAAAACTTAAATGCAGTTTAGTTTATGTAAAAAGAAAAAAAAATTCATTCGTTTTATTATATCTATAGTTGCAACTTCATCATTATCTTTACAAATAGACAACACACAACGTACGAATTTAAGAATTCCAGAATTTAAAAACACTAATTAATTATGGATGAACGATAACATCTGATCGGCATTTGGAATGGCACCTTTTATCAGGGTGATGAGAAATTTGTGGTGATTTTTAACTTTTAAATTCAGATGAACATATCTCGGCTCAAACAAAAAATTATTGATCAAAATAAGCATCATCAGAACCAACACACTTTTGCCAGCGCACAACAAATGTGTAGCTGCCAGTAACGCAAAAATATTGCGTTCTGGTGGCGATGACGTTGCTGAACTCGTTTTTGATATCGGTTTGATATCGTTTTTTATATAGGTTTTTGGACCATTTCTCATGCAGAAAATTCTCTTATGCAGAAAGATGCTTGAAAAAGTGGTAGTCGGTAGATGAGAGGTCCGGAGAGTGTGGCGAATGAGGTAGAATTTCGTAACCCAATTCATTCAACTTTTGCAGAGTCGGTTTAGAAACGTGCGGTCGAGCATTATTGTGGAAGTGAATTGGGCTTTTTTTGTTGAATAATGCTGGGTGTTGTCGAAGCTTCTGGTGCATTTCATCCATTTGTTGACAGGACTTCACGACTGTAATAATTTCGCTTGCATTCAAACAAACTGTTAGGAATGAGGCCGTTCGCAAATAAAAAATCAGCATGATCTTCTTTTGGTACAAGTCTGACCTCGGAAGTGTCGTGGTGCTTCGTCGGTGTCTAACATCTGGGCTAAATGTCGCCGGTTGTCAAAAATCTCCCACTTTTCATAGCAAGTCATAATCTGGTCGAGAAACGGGTCGTTCTTGATGCATACAAGAATGGAAGATGACACTTACTAACGCCATTTCTTTTGGTTGTTCAATTCATGAGTCACCCATTTATCAAGTGTTATTATATCCTTCCAATCTCTCTTAAGTCGTTGAAAATTGTCGTATACGTTACGTCTAATTCAGAAGCAAAGTTGTGCGTGGATTTGCTTCGACTAAGGCTCTTAAATGATCATTATCAACATCCGATCGCCGACCACTACGCTTATCATCTTATAGACTCGTCGCCGCTACGAAATTTCTTAAACCACCATTTTGCTGTGCGTTCAGAAGTGGTTCTGCGCCGAATGCTTTAGTTATATCGCGAGCTGTTTCAGCAGCTTTTCGGCCTAGCGTTACTTGAAATAATTTTGCGAATTTGCTTTTTCCATCTTGTATTCTAACGTTCTAAAAAAAGAAGGCATAATTGTTTTAAAACGATTGTAATTTAAACGATTAGACAGAGCAAAAAAGACAACGTTCTTCAAAATCATATATAAAGTAAAGGTATTATAACGAAAACTTATTTGAAAATACAGGATTTATAAATCAAAATTAAAAATTCCGCAAAGATTTCTAGTTAACATAATATTTAATCAACAGAGGTGTCATTTTTGAATACTAAATGCTATATGTAACCGGAATATACATACTGCTGGGGACTGCTTCGGGTATTTTGTATTTTATTGTGACGTTCGTCAAAATCAAATTAAGTCTTTAATTTTTTTGTGCGTAGGCGGATGCCAGGTACGAAAGATTGAATAAACTAAAAACCAGTTTGGAATCAACCTTCGACAGGTGAGGATTGTATCAGCTCTGGTTGAATGCGGAACCAACGGTGAATAGAAATAAACATAGGGATCTTTTATTTTCTTTTTAAAGCAGCCTTGAAAAAGAAAAGAAAGAAAAGTAAACACCTTTTCTAATTATCGCAATAAGATGTGAAACGAGTCGAAATCTGAAACTGAAACAAAGATATGGATGGAACACAAGTACACATTTGTCGTAGTGTGCGTGTCTCCCCACGAGAGCAGCATGCAACATAAGATTATCTATTGAGCACAATTGGATTCAACATACCATTAGGGGATCGTGAATCCGATGTATACAAGAAAGGAATGAGGCCATATTACTCAAGCATCGTGCATCCAACATATTTTAGGAATTCACCATTTTGTTATGTATTTCAGAATGGAAGATCTGAGGACTTTATCCATCTGAATATACAATCAGAAAAATGGTTGACGAAGTAATTATCTTTCTTCTTGGTTTACTTGCGATATTTTTCGGTTGTTTAAAAATCTGATTGTTCTTTTCTTCTAAAATTAGAATTTGAACATAGAATGACTCCAAACGTGGCGCCCATTAGCCCCCGTGGTTACTCGTATTTCTTTTCGCAGCCATAAGAATCATGTATCTCGACATTGCGTCTTTTAATCAAAGAACTTCTGGTGACTCATTTCTCATCATGATTTCTATTATTCGTTTCCTGTTTCGTTTTTCCTTTTTCTTTGTTACTATGTTAATTTTTAGAAAAACAAAAAAGAAAATAATAACAATATATAAAATGTAATTTTGACCCCAACTTCATGTTCTCGTTTCATTTTCCTCCGCAGTTGATAAGCATGCTCCTGACTAGTGTTTTGGCTTGCTAGGCACAAGACGCACGACTGTCGTTGATAATTTTCTTTTCATTTCCATTTCCGTTGATAAACATGTTTCTTACTTGCCATTAAAGCTTACAGTCACTACCAAGGGAATATAAGGATCATTAGCCTATACACAGCTCGGTATCACGTGGAGATTTCACCCAGAATTTTACGCAACAGGGTATCTATTTAGCGCAAAGCAAGAACCATTTATTAAAAAAGTTTTTGATTACACACACACACACACGCACACACACACACACACATATATGTAGTAATAACTAGTACGTCTGAAAAATAAAATAATACGTTTAAGAGTCGAAAATTAATACTAAAATTGCTCCAAAGATTCCGTGGCATAACGGATAAAGTATTCGGTAAATTCCGTTGTAAGTGACACTCTTCTGAGGGTTGCAGTTTCAATCCCCATTACATTAAATAAATGGGTTCCGTCTGAAATTTGAATCTGTGTTCGAGAGGAAGCTTACTGAGTTCGACAAAATATACCTGAGGAAGGTCGGGGGCTAGATCGGTCGAAAGGTTATGCGAATTACGCTTAACATTTAATATTGAACATTTAATAAGATAATTCTGTTTTTGTTGATGCTTATTTAATTTAGGTGTATTCGATATTTGGTAAAAAGCAAGTAGTTTCCTGTTGTGTTCAGAAATATAATGAATTCAAATAACCTATTATAGAAAATAAGATTTGAAACATTATTATAATACGCCCACATTTAATATTACTTCATCCAAAGCAGACATCTATATTAACTATAGGAATTATTTTAGTTTTCGCACGAAAATCATATTTCGACGCAAATGCACTTCAATAATATTATAATAGTTCACCACATAAATCCACACAATTAATAAATGGTTCATTCTATTCTTCGTTCGTGGGAATAGCATTAAAATTGACAACGCACATTGGAAGTATTAGCGATGAATAACGCGTATTGACTTTTTGTTCAGGTTTGGCTACAATCCATATTTATCTGCTTTGCGGATTCAATATATTATTATTATATGATTGCATGAATCCTTTTTATAATATAAAAGATAATGAATTCCTTTTTTAAGAAAAATATCGCTGTTGATTTGCGATTTATTAAAATTCACATTTTCATTTATAGCTTCAACACACAATCATATTTTATAAAGTTTCATTGACGTCATGGGGAATATAAAGTTGCATTATTAAAAAGAAAAAAAATTAAAAACTTAAACAAAACTGAAACCGCTATCTTCAAACAATACTCACCTGGAACCGTAGAGATTTATCGCCTTTATTGACTGCGCCACTGACTCCGAAAGATACGTTTAATCAATACGGTTTCAGGTGAGCATTGTTTGAAGATAGCAATCTCAATCCTACCCAAAAGCTGGTGAGAGGATTAATTAGCCAGAAATGTGATGAGACAACAACAACTATGGAAAGCAGTAATTACTGAAGACACAGTTAAGAAACTTAGCAGTCCTATCCCGACGCGGAATACAACCTAACGAAAGCCGGGGAAATAGTTGGACGAAACGTCGTGGAATAACAACTATGAAGATGAGGATAACAGTCTGCAAATAAATAAATGAATATGGTTTGGTAGAGAGCGTTAGCACACAAACAACAAAGTCATATATATATATATGTATATATATATATATATATATATATAGATAATCACATTACTTAATATTGAATTAGCTCTAGGACATTTAACTATCGAGCTTATTATATATCTAAATTACAACGAGCTCTTTCTATTTCCTGTATTTTAATTAAACTAGTAATTTCACTGTTACATTAAAATACACTCAGCTCTTTAGACTATTGTTCTAATCTCCTTTAAATTATATATATATATATATATATATATATATATATTATTTGAGGGTAAACAGTTGCATATGGTCGCTACAAATAGCCATTTCTTGGCGTCGAGAGGTTCTAGGTTGCCCGATGAAGTCTCTTTCACTGAAACAGATGGCTATTTGTAGCGACCATATGTAACTGTTTACCCTCAAATGATAAAAAAATATTTTCCTCTTTTTATTGAGCACTATTTACACCTCAAACCTGACTATATATATATCAAAAATGGTAATTAGTAAAAACCTGAAGGGAGTGCTCGTTACTATTGCAGAGCAAATATATATTTTTTTATTATTGTTTTATCTGTTTAGTTACACATGCTTCGGTTACCAAATTGTATCAACCACCAAGTCACTTCATCAGACTTTAAAAAAAATGATTATGATTAGAAAAAACGACATTAGAAAAAGCAAAAAAAAAAAAAAGGGAAAAAGAGTTTCAATTTCAATAATAATAAAAATAATAAAAATGGTAAAAAATAGTAATGATAGAAAAGAATATGGAATATGTATTCTGGTATAAATGTGTATGTGTGTATATGTATGTGTATATATGTATTTGTATGTATATGTATGGGTGTGTGTATGTATGGGTCATGAATATGTATGTATGTGTCACTGTGTAAATGTATATATATATGTGTGTATGCATGTATGTGTGCATGTTTGTGTATATGTATATGTATTTGTGTATATATGTATGTATGTGTGTATATATATATGTATATATGCATATATATGTCTGCAAAGGTATATGTCTATATGTGCGTATATGTATATATATATATATATGATACATTTGGCACTAAATTTCAAATACCTGGAACTAAAGTAATAAACCACGTAATTATTTTCAAAAACACAATCTTAGATACCCACTCCTTATATATATATATATATATATATATATATATATATATATATATATATATATATATATATATAAAGCTGAATGCGTGTGTGTGTGTGTGTGTGGGTGGGTGCTCACGAATAGGCTCCTATATAGTTGACTATTTAAAAAAAACTGATTACATATAATGATAGATGTATCGAGACATAGGAATGGGTATGTTTGATCCGGCAGAACGGTGGTTCATAAAAATTGTGGGGGTCTTCGTTCGCGCCTGGTCCACAAAGTATGGAAATAAAAAATTAAAAAATTAAAAAAAAAAAACGTTTACAAGTGTTTTCGATATAGATGTACATGAGAATATTTGATAAGTATGTTTTAACTTAAATAGGGATGGTATAATAAAATTGTGGGGTCTTCGATCGCGTCTGGCCTCCATAGAATGGACATAGGCACAAAGTTTAATAAATACATTTCATATCTGTCTGCGTAAGTATACTTTGATAATTATGTTTCAGTTTGAAGAAATATGGTATAATAAAATTATTGGGTGTCACAAAGTTTAACAAGGTTTTTTAATATAGATCCACAGAATATTGTGATAAGTGTTTCGGTGTGAACAGGTATGGTATAATAAATTATGGGATTTATCTATTTTATTTTTACTTTCATCATATTTTGCTTTGGTTTTGATACCTCCAAATTCAACCCAAATTTACAACCCTTCCTTTTCATTACCTATCATACTTTCATAAATCAGAGTCCATTTTCTGTAGGCTGTTTTTGAATCCAGTCAACGACGGGTACTTTTGCTAGTATACACATATATATATATATATATATATATATATATATATAAACTTAATGGAACTACTAAGAATTCTGGCTCATTTTAACTTAACCTTTACCTTCATAGCATTTAACTTTTAAAACTACAGGCCCCCTATATCGGTCCAACCACATTTAAACTCCTAAATATTCTACTAACCATGTAACTAAGAATATCGCCTAATCTACTTGCGAATACTCTCGCCTTATTAATAACCTTTACCTTTTTATATATATATTTCTTATGCATATATACATTTAAACACTATATCTATTAAACTACTTTATTTATACTTGATGCATATACCTTTTTACATTTTTACTACTTTTATTTTTATTATTAATTATACTAATTTCTAGCCCTAGCAACTCTGATACATTTGACCCCTAATATAAAGTACACCTAACTAGAGTATTAAACCCGGAAATTGCCCTCAACGCATTATCCTAGACCACCATTTCTTTCTTTCTTTATCTAAAGTTACCTGAACTTTTAGGACTTCTGAGCCATTATAACTTAACCTCTAACCAATGAACACTTATATCCGATCAACCACATACATACTCCAAAATATTAAACCTACCACATTTTTAGGAACATGATTTAATTCATCTGCCTAACTTCGCCTAATTAGTTATACTTATTTATATATTCTACTCTTATTTTATTTTTTATTTCTCTATCCTATGCTCACTGTATTTATACAATGACTTAGCGAATCTTATTCCATATCCTTTGCTATTATTGTTATTTTTTTACCATTTTATTATTATTATTATTATTATTATTATTATTATTATTATTATTATTATTATTATTATATCCTTCTACATGCATATTTTTATAGTTTCATATCCTTTATATTAATTCAATTCATATCTTGCTATTCTTAATTTACTTAATTTCTTAGAGACCTTTTATAGTCAATGCATTTAAATAGATACATGCACTTAAGTTGAATGTAACTAAGCCTGCTTTGAGAGGACGCATCTTAGTTATTGCAAACAACGCCCTCCCAAACAGCATAGATCTTTAACGTGTCGAACTCCATATGACATGTATCCAACGACTAATCGCTATAGCTACCTACAGTCCACAATTTAGCGCTACATTATTAACTGTTTGTCTCTCTCCTTCTCCTTTTATTTCTTATCTCTCTCTTTCTCTATCCCTACTTCTACCTACCCATCTTACGCCCTCCTTTTCCCCCTTTCTCTTTCTCTATCCCACACCCTTCTATTCCTATCCGTGTCCGGTGTAATATTTTACCCCCCTCGGCCTTTACCACCTTCCAATGTTTCTAAAATCTTAAAACTTAATAGATGTCGAATCAGAATTAAAATTAAATTATTTTTCTTTTTTTTTTGCTTCTTCTAATATCGTTTTTCCTAATCATAATAATCTTTGCTGCAAAGTCTGATGAATTTACTGGATGGGTGATACGATTCGGTAACCGAAACATGTGTAACTAAGCAGATAAAACGGTAATATATATATGTGTGTATGTATATATATATATATATATATATATATATATATATATATATATATATATATATATGGGGGGCTCTGGGTAGAGGTAAGACCTTTTAATCTCTGGCTGCTGCACCCAATAGGGTGGACAGAGATCACCGGTCTTCACTCATCTCCTAAATCTCTCACTTACTAGCTCCAAGAGCTGTAACCTGGGCACTGGTCTCAGCATGCCTGCCAAACCTTGTGAAAGGACAGTCTTGGTACAGCATCGCTAAGCAATGTGTCCACTAGACTGAACTAACAGTTAGAGTCAAGGACCAAGAAATAGCTAGTATGGTACCCAGCTGCACAGAAAGCTTACCAGGGTGGATCCGGCCTTTTAGTGTTGGCTCACAACTGATCTAGAAGATGGAACACTCTGACAAGAAAATCCTGCGATCGTTTTATCATCTGACGTGTGACACATGTGTGCACCTGTACAGACCATGTTAATCCGACGGAGAGAATGTGCTTTGTTCAGTACAAGCAATGACCACTTAAAACAAATCCAAGTGCCGGTTGTTCAGTGAACCATTTTTACTCATTTAAGCCTAAGGTTTGGTACATCGATATGTGTTTTTTTTTTCAAAACTAATAATAAATCAATAAAACCTGTGGCGATGATGGGATTGTAACAGGAACAGGTGAAGGATGTCACTGGTAGTTCCTAGCATGAACATTGCACATAGGTGGTAGATGGCCGTTTTTCACAACACTCGCAAGTAATTGTGTGACTCGTGTCCTCCTTTCATAAGAAAGCAGCCCTTTATAGGATGGCCCTGCTTTCCTCTTCATGGGGAGGGTCTATAAAAGGTAACCTAAAAATTGTTTACTTGCTCATGTCCCTGTCATCAGGTGCAGATGTCTGAGCATCCAACATTTGCACTCAAATCAAGAATAGAAACAAAATACATGGAACGAATATGTTCATTGCGACTTGGAATAACAAAAAGAACCCTGTACGAAAAACCGCTATCATAGCACGTGTGTTAAGGTATCATAGAACTTCTGTTACAGCTCTTTCTGAAACTGGGTTTGCTGATACAGGACAGCTAGAGGAAGTTGAAAGTGGATACACTTTTTATTGGATTGGAAAGCTAAGTTCTGAAAAACGTGAATCTCGCGTTGGTTTTGCCATCAGGAATGATATTGCCAAAAATCTTGAGTCCCTGCCCGTTGGTATAAATGACAGACTTATGTCCTTGCGCATTGCAGAAGGAAAGGACAAATATGCCACACTTTATTCATTTGATGAGCTAAAAGACAGGTTTTACTCCTCTTTACGCGAACAGATTAACAAGGTCTGTATACAGGATAAGCTGTTTGTCTTGGGTATCTCTGAGTTCCTGGGAGAGTGCAACAGGGGATCGCAGAGAATGGAGGAAGATGTGTTACCTGGGGACCAAAGAATTTGAACATAACCGCCTTTGTCATAGGGACGCCCTTCGTACAAATATGAAGGCAAAACACAAGAAAAATCCACCTAAAAATGAGTATGTATGCCACTGTGGTTTCAGAGCACGCAGCAAAGCAGGGTTATCTGTTCAGTCGAGAAGGCATCTTTGACCGACGAGCCTATAAAAGTTCACCATATGCGGAGGAGTGTGCCGGATGTCTACAGGGTTGCAATTATGCATGTAGTATCACAGAGCTTAGGAGCCGCTGTAGATTACATACTGAACCCTCATTTGTCGTCTTTGATGAGAGAATCCCCTATGTATATATATATATATATATATATATATATATTATTTACATATATATATATAGAGAGAGAGAGATGTAGCAACGAATGACTTAATAAAACACAGTCTTCTCCTATCTAGTGTATTGATAATTTGCTCGACCCCTCCCCCTCAAATTTCATATCACCAATATTGATAAATACTTTCTGCTAATGTTTGCGGAAAAATGCACAGATCCTCATTAATGACATGTAATATTTATTACCTTTCTCATGTCTGGGTTTAAAATTATTCCTTTTACATTTTCCATAGATGCTAATTCCACAAAGTATGTACATATTAAAAACGAAATTGAATAATTTTTTTTTTATTAAAACACGATGTTGATTTCGGATGTTATTAAAATGATATTTAATAACGTTTCAATGGCGCCAAAGAAAAATATAATGATGAATAATTAATTGTAAAAGAAAGAAATCGGTTATAAATATTTATTTGTAGCAATTATTACAAAAAATAATATTGCTTTAAACAATATTTATTTTACATCAAAGATTTCCTATACAATATAAAATAATGAAAAAGTCAACTGAGTTAATTTAAAAAATAGTTTTATCAGTAACAAATAAATTAATATATTCATATAAAAATTCAATTCCACTTAAATAAGACAGCAAAGAAAACATATAGCCATTCGCCAAAATAAACAAGGCCGATAGCCATTAGTCGCGTGCTCTCGTGTAATTAATGAATGCGTGAATGTAGCATTGACATGAAATTCTTAAAGATAAACTAAAATGACTGAAAAATGGGCTGAAATGACTTAATAAATAAATAGTAAATGACTTAGAATGACTTTAATGAACTTAAGAATGAATTGAATGACCTTAAGAATGACTTGAATGCTTAAAAAAACTGGAATCCTTCAAAAACAACTTGAATGATCTGGAGAATGACTTGGATGGCTTTGAGACGCGCTGGTTGTAAAGTGGGTGACCATTTCACATTAAATTAATACAGAAAAGTGATCCCCCACTTTATATCACAAAGTTACAAACATAAGTACAGGATGTAGTAAGAAGAGATACTACACTTTGGCCAAGAAAAGGGTATTTATTCGCTCCCTCACCGAGCAAATTAGGCACAAGGCCGATTTTTAATGTGAGGATTGAAGGGGAAATGGGGACCAACTACCCGGGAAGTAGGGGAGCTGGATAGTTACAATTGGTATGAAGAGTTGCCCCTACATTGACCAAGGTCTTATATGTGGGGTTTCACCCACATATGGTCTTTGCTTGCAGTATCTGCCGGAACAGATACTACACTTTGATCTTCGCCAAAAGGCCAAGAAAAGGGTATTTATTTGCTCCCCCACCGAGCAAATTAGGCACAAGGCCGATTTTTATTGTGAGGAGTGAAGGGGAAATGGGGACAAACTCCCGGGGAGTAGGGGAGCTGGATAGTGACAGTTGGTATGAAAGGTTCCCCCTACATTGACGAAGGTCTTATATGTAGGGGTGGTATTTATTTTATCCCCCACTGAGCAAGTTAGGTAGAAGGCTGATTTTTAATGTGAGGAGTGTTTGCAGTATCTGCCGGATCCGATACTACACTTTGATCTTGGCCAAAAGGCCAAGGAAAAAAGCTTAAAAAGCTAAGAACAGTATGTATTAACAACAGACTTTTGATCTTAACCAAAAAGGCCAAGCACAAAAGTGTTACGGACAAACCGACCGACCGACGGACTCACGGAGTGACTTATAAAGTCGCTTGCACGCGACTGAAAATGAAGATACAAAATAATAATTTTGGACTGAATCTTTATTGGCCATTGGTATAAATATAGATATCCTAGCAGATGTACCCGGCATTTAATGCATCTAAAACCAAACTCCTGTCTTTACATCATCAACGCTCTGATCCCCATCTGGAATCAATTGAAATGGATGGCTCTCGCCTAGGAGAAGCCCCATGTTTTGACAAGCTTCTGAGTTTGTCCTTTACTCCTGATCTGAAATGGAACACGTACATCAGGTCTGTTGCCAAGGTCGCTGGAAAGATGGTGGGATCCTTCTACCGTTCCAGAAGATATCTCACTACTGATGCAATCCTCTATCTATATAAAATCCAAGTACGTCCACGGATGGAATACTGCTGCCATATCTGGGAAGGTGCTGCTAAAAACAGCCTATTCTGCCTTGACAGAGTACCAAATAGACTTCGTGGTTTAGTGGGGGATGCTCTTTTCTCTTCCCTGCAACCACTCTCCCACAGAAGAGATGTTGCGAGCCTATCTTTGTTTTATCGTTATTTCCATGGCAGGTGCTCGTTTGAACTCCAATCTCTGGTCCCCCCTCTCCAATCTTTCACGAAAAACACCCGTCTAGCTGAATCCACTGTGAAAAATTTCCCCCACTCATTATCTGTGCCTAAATCAAAACGTAGATTCCATGAACAAAGCTACTTTCTTAGAACTGCACGCCTGTGGAACTCTATTCCGTCTGCCTGCTTCCCACCTGACTACAACCTGGATGTCTTCAAGTCCAACGTAAACAAATTCCTAATGAACCGCCCCCTTAAGTAAACACTTCATTAAATCTCCACACTAACGTACTGTACTTGCAATAACCCTTATCCATGAGTGGCTTCCGGGCCTTGATAAGTGGTGACCACCGACAAATATGGCGATTGCACTAGATTGCATTTTCTGCCAGAAAGTAACCCTGTCATTCCGAAGTTGTAAAGTATAAAAATTGAATTAATAGAAAAAACAGTGTATTTTGTTGAATAAAATATGCCTAAGAAAAATGTTGTTTATATATATATATATATATATATATATATATATATATATATATATATATATATATATAATTAATTTAATTTTTATATTGGTTTTCATTCGTTAAAAACTATTTAGTTAGTAAGTCGTTTAATCACTTGCAATCACTGCATCAACTTGCTCTCTCGAATTCACAATAGACCTTATGTTAACTAAAGGATCATCAGTTGTTTAGCATGAAACACTGTTTCGGGGATAAAAAAACAAAACCGTATATTTAATCATGGACCCCTAGCAGTGTTGATCAAACACCACATCTCTTAATCGCAAAAAATGTTCAAAATATTGGATCTAGGTACCTGCCCATGATTAATTTGAATAACTATTCATGTTACAAAAATGTCTTTTTCACCTGTGAGATTCGTCCCTGTCTCCAAATTCAAAATAAATATATTTATTTAATTTACCAGTGTTGTATTTATAAGATTCGGATTAATCCATTGTACTACTTACAACCCACTACTATTATTAGTTTTTCCATTCTTATTTATTTATTAAAAAGATATAAAAGTTATATATATATATATATATATATATATATATTAAATAATGCATTATTATTATTATTATTATTATTATTATTATTATTATTATTGTTGTTGTTGTTGTTGTTGTTGTTTCATTCAATGGCAGTAGGCGCAGGTGAAACGTGAGCAAATTCCAATTGCCATAATTCTCCGTCGGCCATTGCACCAACCAGCTCAGTTCCTGCAAGAGCAGTTTCCTTTTCAATAATGGATTTCAGTGTTACACATGGACATCCAACTCTCCTTTTTTGCGTATGGAGTCAAAAGTAGAAGCTTTCCTTCCGGTTAATCATGGCGATTAATATGACCGGCAAGTGCTAAACGTCGCTGTATTACAATATTGTAAACAGGAGGTAGAGTACCATACAATGACTTATTTGTTGGGGGACTTTTCCAAGATATGTTGTAGAATAGTCGAAGTATTCCTGTATATTTACTATCAAGATGTTTTCGACGGGATACGCCTAGCATCCATGATTCAGAAGGATTGACTCTATGCAGGTTTTGAAGACATTTTATACATTACTAATAGAGTTTTGGGTTTCCTTTATTAATGTATTCTAGTTAATTTTATACAGGCAGAGAGATACAACATTTCGTCGATGGGACAGAGGCTGAAGCCTAGATGACAGTTTATGACCTATCAGGTTGGTGACTTCTTTTGAACCCTGTAACGGAGTGAAAGACAAGTACCAGATGCACCAGCCGAAATGTGACAACATTACTTCATACATAGGCGAATGGTGGCATTATAGACGTACCGGATACTTTCAGGCGTAAGTAGTTTCTAGCACAGTAGAGAAAGCCTACCTCCTATCTATTCCAGTTCCTGTTCCCTGTAAACGTTAGGCCAAGGAGTTTAAAGGAAATATTTTCGGGTAATGTGTTCTTGGCAATTGCTATTGGTGGTAGAGAATGTTTCTTGTAATTATTGAAGGAAACAAGCTTAGTCTTGGCAGCATTTAATGTGACCATCCATTTTGTTCCCATTCCACTACAGATTGGAGGTCATCCTCTAGTACTTCTGCTATTTCTTTATATATGTATTTTGCTTTCCCCTCGTGTCTGTATAAGAGAGTGGTGTCACCAGCAAATATACCCATCTCCGAAACAATTTTATCAGGGAGGTCATTTATGAATATTAATAATAATAAGTGTCCAAGGATAGACCCCTGAGGTACTCCCGCATTTATATCATATTGTTTGGATGTACGACCGTCGAGGGCAACCTGGATTTTTCTCTTATTTAAGAAGAATTTAATTACATTATGTATTTTTCCAGTGACACACTATGATCTAATTTTCCTGAGAAGACCTTCAGGCCATACCCTGTCAAAGCCATAGATATCTCGAGGGCTACTGCTCTACACTCCCCTGTTTTGTCCAGTGAACGGTATATAGGTTCAGAGATTACAGTTAAGATATCTGCTGTGGAACGGGCTTGCCAAAATCCATATTGATTTTCGGTCAGGAGTTTAGCAGCTGTAAGATGATGAACAAGAGCTTGATTAATTGAGGACTCAAATATTTTGGCGAAAAGCGGGAGAAGGCTAATGAGGCAATAATTTAATGGCTCAGTTCTGGTACCACAGAAATGGTTTTCCAGCTGTCATGAAAAGTATATATACATACATATATATATATATATATATATATATATATATATATATATATATATATATATATTTATATATTCAGGCAAACATTATTAAAAACAACAGAAATACCTTGCTTAGTGATTCTTTTGCAGTTGAACAGTACTAGCTCAATATGCCAGCATTTAACAAATCAACATAGCTGTCCCCCCTCTAATCTTAGAAAGGACCTCGTGGACAACACAAGGATTTTGCAACGAGAAAGTAATTGTAAATAATTAAAGATACTTGAAGCACTATATATAAAAACCCAGCACCCATCTATAAATAGCATTAATTTTGAAAGTAGCAATAATGTGCTGAAATGTTTAGCATAACCAGTATACGACTGGTTTTACTAACATTGCCTTTTATCATCCTAATTTTTAATCGAGTTTTTTTTTATCACTCGTAAATGTATATTTTTATCGACTTTTCATTGACTCTTTTTATCATTCGTAACTATATATTTCACTTCTATTTTTAATTTATCTCCACCTGATGATAATTCAAGAAAGAATCGAAAGCGCTCGTGTGAACCATGGAACATTTGTAAATACCTTCCATCTTGAAGTTAAAAAAATCTTACGAAAGATCGAAAAAATGAAAAAAAAGAATCATTAAGCAAGGTATCTCTGTTGTTTTTGATAATGTTTGCCTGAATGAAGGAATGCTGCCTAAATACACTAATATATATATATATATATATATATATATATATATATACACACATATATATTCAAGTCTATGTAAATAAAGATTTCGCCGAAATAGTGCAGGATATAACCCTATTGGAATGCCTATAGTTTTAATTAATATTTTGTTTCCTATTTGAAAATAACATTCTTTAATAAGATGCCTTATAAGTATTTTCTAATACTTTTGGAAACACTAGTTTATCTTTTTTTTATTTTTACACCAGAAAGCTTTAGAGTTTGAAAATTCTATATATTTAGCTTTGCCACCTTCAAAAACTTGACCTAAAGTATTGTTTTAGTCTTTTATAAGTTCCTGGTGTGGAATGGTAGAGTATAACGTACTAAAATCATGAATCGCTATAGATTTTACTATATTTATGCTATCTATCCGATCGACGTCATATCTGATCACATCGATCTCAACACGCCCTAACGCCCCGGGAGTGCGACGCTCGGGATAAAAAAGAAAATTTACGCAACCACTCTACGTAAATCCCAAGAGGAAAAATTAGTAACAATTTTTAACTCTTTTTTCTTTTATTTTTGAACAAAAAACTCTTGGAAGAGTTATGTCGTTAGAACAAATCTTAACTGCACCATGGACTCTTTTAGTACTATATTACGATGTGAGATAACGCTCTCAAGAGACATTATGGTAATACTGCAGAAGTACTAGTAGTGCGCAGCGCATAGGACTACCCATGTTTGACACCACCGGATAGTAAGCTCCGCTTACTCTTTATCCTATCCTTGTAACATTTTGTTGATATACCGTACTTTGGGTAATTGTGCCAAGTTCGGGGCAATTGCGGCAACTAGCTAAAAGTGATCTTTTAGCAACCACGTATATAAAGAGCATTTGTTTTTAGTTAAGTACCCCCGGATTTGGCGCAATTACCCCAAAGTACAGTATCTTTCTTACACCTAATTTTTGTTCCGTGTTTTCCTTCTGTGGCAACAGCCTTGGGTCCACATCCGTTACATATTCCAAACCGACTTTGTATGTGACTTTGCTCGCTCGAAGACCATTTATGAAAGGACAAAATACAGAATGCGTCAATAATACTTTTATGTCTACGACCATAAATTTTTTCGGCCTTTTGGCTAGGAACAAATTGTAGTATCTGTTTTGATATATTTCTTCTTTAGTGAATGACAAATCTCATTATATCAAGCCAAATTTTATTTTTGTCCACATACATATTAGACCGGCATCAGAATCTGGATTTCTGGACCATGTGTCTAATCCACCTGAATTGGTACGACGCTGGTAAAGTTGATGGCGCCGTTAGAAGCTTAAATCAAATGACCATTTTAGCTGTCATTTGGACTTAAAACTGCCAAGAAATGCTGTTCTTTTCCGAAAAAGTATTTGTCACTGATGTTTCTCGTCTTAGAAAAGATTGGAAAGCGGACGGGCGGCGGTAAGGAAAAAGCGGATGTAGATTAGCAAAAAAGAAGAGAAAAGATGAAAATGTGTTTTGGATTTGGTGGTTTGGGAGAATGCAAAATGGATGTCTTTATTTTGACAAGGTTTAAGGAAGGAAAGAAGGAAGGAAAATCACCTATTTGTTTTAGTCTGCTACTAAAAAAGAACGCAAGTAAATTACTGGAAAAAAGTTGATGTTTTCAAACTTACATTATTAAATACATGAGCGTGTTTTGGAAAGGAAATGTCAGAAAGTAAATTTATATTATTATCAATAGTAAATTTATATTCTTCTTCTTCTTCTTCTGATTATTATTATTGTTATTATTGTTATTATTATTACACAGCAAGTGTTTTCATATCGGCCATCATCAAATAATTCTCTTTGAAAACAACCTGTAGTGTTACCTGAAGTCTTATTGACAACATGTCTCCCCAGATTTCCAGTACTAACCAACTGTTTCATTAACCGTTGCAAATTAACTTGCGTGTCCGCAATAGCGTTTACCATAGATTTTTCTTTGGTAGCAATCATTGGTATTTACTGAGGTTTGGGTGCCAATAAGCTTCCCTAAAGTCCCATTGTTCTCTGTATTCATCGAGTGGAGGTCTAGTTAGTGCTTTCATTCGGTGATCTAACGTGAGTCGATATGTCAATGTGATTATTCCGTATGATAATAGATAAATATATTAGTTGGAATAATACAAACTGTTAATCCTCATTTCAGAATTTCCAAAACATAGTAGAATAAACTTTAAATTAAACGTGACGAAGAGAAAGATAGAAAATCGACATAGGAAGCTGTAAAATGGAAGAGAGATAGATAGATAGATAGATAGATAGATAGATGTAACAGCGCATATGAACGGGTATAAACATATCATCAGCAGCAGAAAGATGGATGGCAAGCGATTGTATTAGCCGCAGGAGCAGCGTTTGAACGCGTATGCAAATTGACAAATGTGCTCGGGCTTGTGCCTATAGAAAAAAAAACACAACATAGTCGGGAGAAACAAAGTTGGCGTCGAAAGAGATGGACGTGTAAAGTAAAAGGTTAAGAAAGAGTGGCGTCGAAGAGGATGAACGTGTAGAAAGTGGTTGTCTGCGGCCGGGTGTGGTGGAGCAGTAGCGAGAGACTTTTGCACTTGTGCCGAGACGGGAAGAAGAAAAAAACGATAGTAGGCGACTTGTATTAAAAAAGAAAGAAAAGCCGAGTCTTGCGTATTTATTTATGTTTTATTTGTTTGTCCATTTGCGACATTACAATACATTATACCTGAACGTACATACCCCGATTAACACGTTTAACGGTAAACTCCCACTCCTTCACTGTAAGTGCCAGAAACTCTTCATAATCTAATAGCTACTTTCATCGAACTGCTAGACTTTAGGATTTACTGACTGTACTGATATGTAGAAGTTTTAATGTAATGTTAATCAATATATTGCTCATCTTTTTATATGGTCGCAAATAGTGGGCATTTACATGCATGTTCCAATGGGTGAACAAAAGTGAAGAAATAAATTGAAAAGTAAATAAAAGAAAAATATTGAATGATCATCACACGACACAAAACGACCTGAAACTGCTAGAAATCCTCTCCCCTAAAGGATGCCATCCACTCACACACATATGCACTCAAACAAAATGACCATGAAGGATCAAGTAGAAAGAATGAGAAAATCATCAAGAACTCCACCGAAAAGGCGTGAAGTACGCTAGCATCACGAACTGGCTTATTTCCACTGAAATTCTTGAGAAGATATAAAGTTGGTGTCAGCAACAAACTAAACGTAAACGGTTGTTGCGATAACATAAAACGATTTGCAACGAATATGGAAAAGGGCATAGAATTTTTGACACTCGAATATAATTTCTCCCACTCTTTATCTGTGCCTAAACCTAAACGTAGATTCCATGAACAAAGCTTTTTTCTTAGAAATGCACACCTGTTGGTCGGTTTGGTCTTCTTTCCAGCTGACTACAATTTGGTCGTCTTCAAGTCCAATGTAAACAAGTTTTTCATGAGTCGTTCCTCTTAAGTAATCAAATTTACCAAATTTACACTTCTAACGATTACTATATTGTCCCATTGACTACTGCACACTGTGTAACCCTTATCCTCGAGTGGCCTCTGGGCCTTGATAACTGGTGACTCCTATGTAAAACAAAAAAGCTTGATGTCGGTCAGACTTCCGGGATAAGCGACGGAAGTGAGTAAGCAGTGAGTAAATAAATCAATAAACGAATGCAATGAAAATAAGATTTTTCATTTGTAGCATTTAACACAACTTCTCTGCATACACTAGTGTTTTGATATTAGTGTGTTTGACGTTAATGAAAGGTAATAACCCCTTTTGACCTGAATTATGATGTAGACGATTAATAAAAATATTCATTCTTAATTTTATGACCTGAATTATGATGTAGACGATTAATAAAAATATTCATTCTTAATTTTATGACCTGAATTATGATGTAGACGATTAATAAAAATATTCATTCTTAATTTTATGACCTGAATTATGATATAGATTATTAAAAATATTTATTGTTAATTTTATGACCTGAATTATGATATAGATTATTAAAAAATATTTATTGTTAATTTTATGACCTGAATTATGATATAGATTATTAAAAAATATTTATTGTTAATTTTATGACCTGAGTTGTGATATAGATTATTAAAAATATTTATTGTTAATTTTATGATCTGAATTATGATATAGATTATTAAAAAATGTTTAATGTCAATTTTATGACCTGAATTATGATATAGATTATTAAAAAAATATTTATTGTTAATTTTATGACCTGAATTATGATGTAGATTATTAAAAAATATTTATTTTTAATTTTATGATCTGAATTATGATGTAGATTATTAAAAAATATTTATTTTTAATTTTATGATATTAATTATGATATAGATTATAAAAAAATATTTATTGTTAATTTTATGACCTGAATTATGATGTAGATTATAAAAAAATATTTATTGTTAATTTTAGTTAACTGAAAGGTTAATGATACTATGATTTTCTTATAACTGGAATAATTATGAAGTTCAATAGTTTAACTTCCATTTAGAATTTTTGCATTTCATAAACTTCTCTTGATTATTATTATCATTAGTGTTTGAAAGAAAGTGTGTTTTTGACAATAAACGAAATACTCTAATCGCTGAGACAGATGCCAATATACTGAATATCAGTAACGGACAGTTGCAAACTGGAGGTATCTGGCATCTACCAAAGTATTTTGCATCTATTCAGATACTAAACATACACAGCTTTTCAGAATCAATTTACACTTTCTTTATGCGATTATATTTATTTATTTACTACTGAACAATTTAGTTCAATCAGGTCATAAAGGGTTCATGTTTTAAAAGGCAAACTTCAAATTACATCGTTAATAAACACAAGTATTTCCATAATTGCTCGAACTTTTCTGTGTTCACTAAATAATAGCCCGTTCATGTTATGAAATTATTTTGAATATCACATCAGGTAACAAATCATGAACGTAATATTAAACACAGCATTTGTTTTTCGTTTCATTTTACGAGTTGAAACAATAAAATTGTTTTCCTAAAAAAGACGACATGATTCCATTTCTGTTTGATGAAAATCAGTTTTCGTTTTTTGTAACGAGACTGAATATGCACCGCTGCACAACTCATGCTCTCTACAGATGAAAGTTATGACAACAGGACCACTGCCATCACCCTCAAAATGCATTGCTGGATTGCCACGAATGACAGGGACGTTCCTAGTGTAATAAAAACCAAGTTTCCGGTCACGGTTATTGTCTTTGGTATGATTTCGAGTAAAGGTCACATCATGCCACCTCACATCTTTGAAGTCGGCTTGAAAGCTAACACTAAAGTGTGCCTGAGTGTGCTGAAGAGTGTAGTTTTCCCCTGGTGCAACCAAGTGGCCGCTGGCAACAGGTGTGTGTGAGTGTGGGGGGGTTGCAACAGGACTCGGCGCTGACCCATAAGTTCAAAGAGCCCCAGGCATGGTTTAAGAACCAGTGCTATGACTTTGTACCTTCTCTAATTGGCTCCCTCCATCCTCCGACCTGAACCCGCTGAACTATTTCACTTGTCGGCGCTTGAGGAGACGGCATGCTCCCAGTTCTGGTTCTGTATCGAGGCGATGATCGGAACTTAAATAGATATTTGTTCAACTACAAAATACAGTTACCTGAATTTATTTTTTCAATAAAAGTTTTTATATAAAGTCGTAGTAGTGTTTCTTTAGGGCGACAATTTTATCGTTCCACCCTGTATGTTGGTCGAGTGTTTCCTTGTTACAATATACATCTTGTAATGTCCTACGTTACTCTGGTGGAGATACACTTAATTTTATATATATATATATATATATATATATATATATATATATATATATATATATATATATATATATATAATAAAAATTACAAGTAAATTTACCAAAATGATCCGAGATGGTAAAACTAAACTATATTATAAATATTAAAGAATTAATATTTATAAAGTAATCTCAACCAGATGTAAAAGCTCGATAAAACCAAATAGGAGATAGAGCTTATAATAAGAGCAAATAGTTAATAAATATGTTAAAAAACACTCGCGGATTAAGGACTATCCACTTTTATAGTTTTTCTTTTTCAAATTAAATATGTTTTTAACTCTTTTTAAAAGTGTTTTTTAACTATTTGCTCTTATATATATATAGTTTTTGTTGTTGATTTTTAAACGATATTAAGGTTACTGCCTCCACCTTGGAGATACGGTGTTTTTCTTAGAAAGTCGCCCTTTTTTTTTATTTGAACGTATTTATTTATTTATCATTTTAAAAAACAGTAATCTATGTACACGCGTGTTTCGGGGGCCTACCCCTCATCAGCGTAGCTTGACTGTTGTTGGGACTCGAACCGCGGACCTTATGTATTTCAGTCCAGCGTTCTAATCCATCCCGCTATGGTGACATAGACAATTTACTGCTTCGTTTTTATCGTTTATCTGTTTACGTAGTTTTCTGATATATATATATATATATATATATATATATATATGTAGCCATCGACATACAGTCCTGTTTCGTTGTATCACAATTCTTCAGTGCCGCCAGACTAGCACGTCCTTATGATACTATTTGATCTCATTATTTTTAAATTTGTTTACTCCTATGACATTCTACGTAATTACTATTAGTGAATATATGATTCTAAATTTTGCAATAGTTTTTGGCTTGTATGCTTTATTTATATTGAAATTTCTGTAAAATTCTTCTTTATAATATTTTAAAATATGTATTGGCTATTTGATAAAATAGAAGATTGAAGTTGCAGTTACTCTGTTAATGACGTATGCAATCCTTTGAAAATATGGACGAAAATATATTTTTGTTATCTAGTTTACAGTTATGTCTGGTTCAAAGCTACGCAAAACGGAGCTCCTCCTTATGTTGTTCACACAATAGTAGAAAAAAACGCAGAAAAGGTTAGCATGACATCGTGCTATAATTTATGTCAATTTCCATGGAAACACGGGGGTCCTTTCTTAAGCTTCAGCACTATTTCTTATGACCGCTGTTTCGGCAAATTAATTTATTTACAAAATACATTTAATTATGTAAGATAGAACCCACCTCAAGTTGTATATATGATTTATATGTACTTTAATACTAAAATACATTTTTCGCGTTATAAAATATTTACAATTTCGTTTTGTTTCTCTCTCTCTCTCTCTCTCTCTCTCTCTCTATATATATATATATATATATATATATATATATATATATATATATATTTAGTGGAAATAGTAATTAATAAAAACTGAAGAAAGTGCTCAATACTGTTGTAGAGCAAATATGCGTTTTATTTTTTATTACCGTATCTTTCTGTTAAGTTACATTATTGTTTCAGCTACTCGGCCGTTTTTTTGGCCGTCTGTAGCTTCCTCAGACTTTTACAGAAATTTCTCTCTCTCTCTCTCTCTCTCTCTCTCTCTCTCTATATATATATATATATATATATATATATATATATATAAGTGTTATCTTATTAATGTTGTTTGACCAAAAAAAATGGTTTAAAAAGTACAACTTATTCACTTAAAATTATTACAAGAATTAAACAGAAAATTGTTACGGTTGGTAATTATTTTCTTTTTTTTTATATATTTTTCTAGTGAGTTTTTTTATTTAAATATTTTATTCAGTATTTTCCTTGAGTAGCGTTGTTACGCTTTGATAATAAGTTGACGTCATGTTATAAGCAAAGCCGAGCGGTCAGTTAGTTTCATCTGCACAAGTACCGTATTCTTGATTTGGATTTAATAATATTATATCTTTGTAGAAATACATTAAAATGGCGCAAAACTTTTCTGTTTAAGGAACTTATTTTACCCGCCGATTATTGTTCCAATTCTTTGTAAAATGTTTTCACACATTTTATTAATATATTCCGTTCAGTTCATGCAAATAAAACGTTTTAATGGTTTGTGATTTTAGTTATGATAGAGTTAGTCAGGCAAAAATGTACAAATATGGTTGGTTGAAATGTATTATTTTTTCTTTAGTCATGAATGAACGAAACGGATTTATTAAAAAATAGCTTTTTGTGTTCTTTGACCAGGAATATAGGCGCTTCTTTAACAAAGGAAATATTTTTATTCGTTTATCACGGGTGATTTCGCCATCTAATAACTCAAGCAATAGAGAGTATACTGCGTTCAAATTAGTTATTCAACAATACACATATTACAACATATTACAACGTTAATAAGAGTTTGTATTTCTTACAAAATATAACAAAAACATTTTATGTATTATAACAAAGTAACACAATGTACGTATTACAATAAAATAATACAATGCTCGTATAACAGCTTAATAATGTATATATTATAAACAAAATAAAACACTGTATATATGGGAATAAACAAAATAATGTACACTTTACAATAAAGTAACAAAATTAATGAATAAAACAAAATAACATAATGCAGGTATTCTACTGTATACACTGTGTACGAAATACAACACAATAGGCTCTGTATATCGCCCGGCTTCCATACTCCTTTGCCTATTAGTTAGGCGCAGAAACACTATCACAGGGATTCGACAGAAACACTCAGTGGTAGAGCTTGTTTCTTGTCTTGGGCAATGAACGCCGCTTTCCCCACTCCCGACACATCCCACCCCTCAAAACTGGGCACTTGGTAGTGCGTGAGTGCCACACATGCCTGTGCCATTGGATTGGGTTGACCTTCGTCTGATGGGTTGAGGGCACCGGATTGACAGTTCCTGGCTGCTGTTTCCGACTGGTAGTACAGGTGCCCTGACTTTAATAGCGCTTAGAGGGTTGCTCCATCAACAGGTGTATAATATTGGGATGTTTGTAGTGCCATGTCGCGCATGGAAAGGGACCTTGCACTCATCCCCGATGGGCTTTCCTGAAGCCACAATCCTAGTTGATGAAAGGTCAGCTGATGGTTTACTTGTGTTGCATGTCTGGTATTCTGCATAACCTCTTGTTCAACCCCCTTTACCTAAACTTTTGTTTTATCGTTATTTCCAATGCAAGTGCTCGTCTGAGCTCCAATCCGTGGCCCCCCTTGTCAATCTTTCACGATAAACACCCGTCTGGCTGAAACCCCTTTCAAAAATGTTCCCCAGTCTTTAACTGTGCCAAAACCAATACGTAGATTCCATGGAAAAAGCTTCTTTCTTAGAAGTGCACAACTGGGGAACTCTCTTCCCTTTGCCTGTTTCCCACCTGACTACAACTTTTATGTCTTCAAGTCCAACATAAACAAATTCCTGATGAACCGCCTCCTTAAGTAAGACATTTTATCAAATCTCCAATACTAACGATTACTACGATACTATCCCATTGATTACTGTACACGCAATAACCCTTATCCCTGAGTGGCTTCCGAGCCTTGATAAGTGGTTACTTCCATGTAAAAAAAATAACATAATTTACGTATGACAACACAGAATACAATTTTTGAGCCACTGACAAAGTTAAAGAAATTAAAAAGAGTTGTAGCTAGTCCATGCTTTTGAGATGCGAATTTCGATATGCATGGACTGCATTTGAAAAGCAGCGGTCAGTATGGACTTCAAGACTAACTGAAAAGGGAGTTCTTCATAGCAATAGTGGAGTCTGCCATTGCTTTCGGTAGTACAACCTGGACACTCACCAAAAGATCGGAAAGAAAGTTAGACAGTACATACACCCGTATGGCACGAACAGTGTTAAATCATCTCAGGAACGAAGCAAGATCACCATATGAAGCAGCAACTTTATGGCAAACTACCTGCCATATCTACTATCATCAAGGAACGATGCCCACGGTTTGCCGGTCACTGCCAGATGAAAAAGCAAGAGCTGGTGAGAAATGTATTGATGTAGACTCCACAGCACGGGTGCACGACCAGAGAACGACCTAGGTCCATGTACATCCAGCAAATTGCATATGACTCCAACTGTGATCCTGAAAATCTGAGGCAGCTGATGGAAGACAGGGAAATCTGGAGAGAGAGAGAGAGAGAGAGAGAGAGAGAGAGAGAGAGAGAGAGGTCTGGGTAAGGAGACTGACCAGATAGTTGCAACTAGATGAGTATTTGTTCAGAATGTTTCAACTGTTTTCCACACCAGAGAGTATTAGAAAGTATACACCGCTTGGACATTATTCTTCGCTGGGATTTGAGTGGCAATATGACTTTTCATGGTCTCAGTCCTCTTCATTCTCATATAATGGAAGTCTGGTTAGTGCTTTCTATCCCCGTCTTTCCATCCTTCTTGACCCCAACGATTATTTGGTGTCGTGCTAGTTGATGTCGACACCTTTCTTGGGAGGCGGGAACTTAACTTATAATTATACAATTTCAGTTTTCTTGATTTCATATGATGTTTCTTTGTGTTTCTATTTTTTAGCAGTTTCTATATGTCCAACTAGTACCTGGAGCTCATGTGTGTTAGTCTCTGCATCCAAGGAGTTTCCTTAATATTTCAGTCTTTTTCGTTATTTAAAAATTTTTTTTTTTTACACAGTGATCACCACTTATCAAGGCCCGGAAGCTACTCAGGGATAAGGGTAATTGCAAGTACATTACGTTAGTGTGGAAATTTGATGAAGTGTTTACTTAAGGGGGCGGTTCATTAGGAATTTGTTAACGTTGGACTTGAACACATCCAAGTTGTAGTCCGGTGGGAAGCAGGCAGACGGAACAGAGTTCCACAGGCGTGCAGTTCTATTGTTATCCGTTGTATCTTCTCAGACGTTCTTCTTGATACAATTTCCCTAATTTTTTTCAAAGTTTTTCGGAATTTTTCCTTATGCTCTTCAAGTTATTGTTATCTTGACTTTTTCCATCCTGCACACCTCTTCACCTCTCTGGTCAAGTCCGTGTATTAGCTCCGATTCTCCGTCTCGTAGATATTCACTCTATAATCTACTGGGAAAGGCGAAATCTATGATCTGGCAACAACTTTTCTTTTTATTAATTAACTAAAAGTTCAGCCCGGCTTTTCTCGGGCCCTATGTACTGTTCATAATTTGTACTACGCGTGAATACACTTTATGTAAGATTTAAAATGTTTAGACCAAAATTCGTCCGACTAATTTAATAGAGACCGCAGAGGTAAATTTTTAAACTCTAATTTTTATCTCTTAAGATTTATTATTTTGGTCTCAAATCAAAATCAAAAGTTTTAAACATGTCCAAATCACCTACATCTAAACTTTTAAGTGTTTAGACCCAAAATTGGAGGAGAAATTTGGTAGAATCTGCAAAGGTCAACTCTTTCAATTTTAACTTTTTGGCAGCCAAATTTCCGCTCCAAAACTGATTAAAATGCTTGCCGCATGTCTGAATACCCTTTATGTATAAATTTCATATGTTTAGAACCAAAATTAGCTGAGTAGTTTGCTAGACACAGCAAAGGTCAATTTTTTTTAACTTTGACACCTTGGCAGCTCAAATTTTCGACCCAAACCCATTAAAAAGCTTTCCCTATCTCTGAATACCCTTTATGTAAACTTTCAAATGTTTAGACAAGAAATTGACTAAATAATTTTGGTAGAGACCGCATATTTTTAAATTTGACCCCAATTTTGACCTCTTCAAATTTATTTTTTGGGCTCAAATAAAATTAAAAAGTTTGATCTATGTCCAAGTCACCTACATTTAAAATTTCAAGTGTTTACAGCCAAAATTGGCGGAAGAGTTTGGTAGAGTTTTCAAAGGTCAGATCACTGAACATTGACTCCTTTACAGCTTAGTTTCTGGCCGAAAATCGATTAAAAAGATTTTCCCAAATCTCAATACTTCTTATGTCAAATATCGAGTTATTTGGTAGGGAAATGTGCAAAGACACACATACACACAGATTGATATTTTCACTTTTATAGATATACTAGGATTTCGGCCCGGCGTTGCCCGGGTGTTTGGAGGTGTATGCTGAGCAAAAAAAAAAAAAGGTCAATTTTTTAAAATTTGACCCCTATTATGACCCCTTAACATTTATTTTTGTGCTCAAATCAAGTTATTAAGTTAGATCCATGTCCAAGGAACTTATATCTAAAATTTCAAGTGTTTAGACCGAAAATTGTCGGAGGAGTTTGGTAGAGTTCTCAAAGGTCAAATCGTTCAACTTTGACCCCTTGACAGCCAAATTTCTGGCCGAAAACGGATCACAAAGATTTTTCCAAATCTCAGTACCCTGTATATCAAATTCCGAGTCTGTACACTACAAAGTGACATAGTTATTGTGTAGAGAAATGTACACAGACACACAGACAGACAGACACACAGACACGTTCACTTTTATAGATATATAGATAGATTTGACATCCGGTATTCTCTTTGAGCTCTTTCTCTCATATTTAATTCGTTTTTTCCACAGCTGTCTATTTCTATCTGTTTTTCTAAGTTTAAAATTAGTAATAAAACAAACTAATTGAATCGTAGTTTGATAGTGTAAGGGGTTGAGGGAAACAAAGAAAGTGAGAAAAAAAAAACTAGAAAAAGACTCAATTTTTGTCTTAGAAAAGTATTAAAACAACGTTCATATTAGCAGTTGTTTAGGCTGGACAAAGAAATTATTAAAATAATGGCATTTCCAATAAATAGATATGATGAAGTTAGAAGCAAAGTTACACTTGTCAGTTTAAGTGTTATTTGTCGCTGACGTTAGTCATCCGATAAGATAATTTTATGCTTTCTATTTTCGAACATTTTCGAGGGTGGGGGTAATTTCATTTTGTTAAAACATTCTTTGAATAAATCATTTAATCTGAGACGAGCAAAGCAATCAAGATCGTCTTCCTTGCTCTCTAATGACATGATTGGCACTCCTTCATTTCTAACTGTTTTGGCTCGACAGTTAATCTGCCTACGTCAACCAAAACTGGCCGACTGCAACATCTTTACTTAATTGTTACAAACGATGGAAAAAAAAAAAAAACGATTTTATTTCAAGATGCGGCCATTCAGTCTACGCGGTAAACGATAAAATATTATTTTCTGAACATTGTTTTTTTTACATGGAGGTAACCACTTATCAAGGCCCGGAAGCCACTCGGGGATAAGCGTTATTGCGTGTACAGTAATCAATGGGGTAGTATCGTAGTAATCGCTAGTATTGGATATTTGATAAAATGTCATACTTAAGGATGCGGTTCATCGGGAATTTGTTTATGTTTGACTTGAAGACATCCAAGTTGTAGTCAGGTGGGAAGCAGGCAAAGGGAAGAGAGTTCCCCAGTTGTGCACTTCTAAGAAATAAGCTTTGTTCATGGAATCTACGTTTTGATTTAGGCACAGATAAAGAGTGGGGAAAATTTTTGACAGTGGTTTCAGCTAGACGGGTGTTTATCGTGAAAGATTGGCGAGTGGGGACCAGTGATTGAAGCTCAGACGAGCACTTGGCATGGAAATAACGATAAAACAAAGACAGGCTCACAACGTGTCTTCTGTGGGAGAGAAGTTGCAGGGAAGATAAAAGGGCATCCCCCACTAAGCCACGAAGTCTATCTACAAACACTGATGCAAAAAGATAACCCGCAGCTATATAAATAAGTATGGCTGCTTTGTCAATAGGCCAAAGCTTGACAGACCAACGAAAATGAAATTTTAAACTTTATAGCGATACACCAAGCAAACAGCCACTAAAAATCTAAGCATGACAGACCGACGGAAATGTTATTTTAAACTGGTGTGACAAACAACGAAAATGTAACTGCAAAACAGCAAGCTTCCTTTAATAAGTTTCCAGACTTTTTTTCGTATGGCCACTTTTATGGATATTACACATGTTAAACTGTAGTACTCTTCAAAGTAATCTCCTCCGGCTGCAACACACTTGCTGTACCATTCCAACAACTTCTGGGAGGCCCTATGAAAGTCCTCTTGTGTGAGCGTATAAAAGATACTCGTCACAGCATCTTTCATCTCCTCAATTATCTCAAAACGACAGCTTCTACGATTTTTAGAAAGAGCTTATAGAATAACCAAAAGTCACAGGTGGAAAGGTCTGGACTGTAGGGGCAGTGAGGAACTGTCTTGATGCTCATCTTTGGCGAATAGTAAATTTTTCTCATGTTCAGTTCCTCATAATTGTGTGTACAGTTCTCACACTGACATCAATCAGTGCAATTATTGTCTCTATAGACACACGACGGTCCTTGTCCATGAAATTATTTATTTGGTCAACCAACTCTGGTATTTTGACTTCCTTATTCGTATCACATCTCTCATCATCCTTCACATACTTCTTACCTTCCTTATATCTCTTATGCATCTCAAAAACCGATGTTCGATTCATGCAAGATGGTCCAAAATCAGTCTGAAACCTTCCATACGTTTCTCTGGCATATTTTATTTTGCAAGTTTAAAACAGAATTTTGCTACATATCGTTCTTCTAAAGTGTCCTCACGTCCAAATTTCATTTTGGAAATTTACCAGCTGTGAAATCAGCTTTTAGTAGGGTGTGTTATAATTCCTTTTAACCTGAAATCATAAAAATGTGTCAGTCATCTTATGAGATGTATAGCAATAACATAGTAAATTTTCAAGAGTCTACGACGATTTTAAATGCCTGTAACAAAATAGTCTGGAAACTTATTGAGGGTATCTTGTATGTGAGTATTTCGAAGCGTGGCATTATGCATGTATGTTGGTTTACTTTGTTTTTGCTCTAAGCATAGCAGACCAACAAAATGTTAGTTAAAACTGGTGTGTAACGAACTACAAAAATGTTACTGCAAAGCTAAGCATTACAGACGAAAAAAAATGCTATTTTAGATGTAAGTGTTACAAGGCAACGAATAATATATAATTTGAAACTGGTCGTGCCACAGACGAGATCGCTGTTTGGGATGCGTCTGAAATATAACATATCTATTTAATATGTGAGTTCAACTTGTAAAATTCTATTTAAACTTTAAACGTGACAGACAGACCGAGATAGCAGGATGTATCTTCAAATTAGTCCTCGCTCAAAACAAATGGCTGCAGCACTTTTAATTAAAGTAGAAGTAGGAGATAGAAGAATGGAGCAGAAGAAATAATAATAATAATAATAATAATAATAATAATAATAATTATTATTATTATTATTATTATTATTATTATTATTATTATTATTATCAAGGAGGGTAGAAAGGGCGAGGAGAGAAAACACCAACCAAATTTCTACTGGCTGAGTATGAAGGGGACGAAGACCTTGGAGAAACGATTTCCAGCCAAATTCCAGTGAGGACCAATGGTCGATGCCAGCGACAAAACGGCAAATGGCTATTGCAATAACGCAAATTCATTTACAAAGGTTATCGCAAAAATACTCGAAATGTGGGGAGGTTTGTCACTTAGACTCCAAGAGACAAAGCAGACAGAGAATATTTTATGATGGTCTAAATGTAAACTCCTAGTGAGTAAATAATAATAATAATAATAATAATAATAATAATAATAATAATAATAATAATAATAATAATAATTATAATAATAATAATTATAATAATAATAATAATTATAATTATAATAATAATTATAATTATAATAATTATAATAATAATAAGAAGAAGAAAAACAATAAGAAGAAGAAGAAGAAGAAAAAGAAGAAGAAAAAAGAAGAAGAAGAAACATTTAAAAAAAGGAATGGAGGCACCAAATAAAGGAGGGCGAAAAAGAAGAATAAAAGGAGTTCCAAAAGAGAAGAAGAAGAAGGAGGAGGGGGAGGAAGAGGTGAAGAAGAAAAAGAAGATAGTAAGCTAGAAGAAGGTGAAGAAAAAGGAAAGGAAATATAACGGAAGGTAGAAAAAGAAGAAGAAGAAGAAGAAGAGATAAGACGCTAGGTGAAGAAAAAGAAGAAAAAGAGAAGAAGAAGGATTATTAGTAGGATGAGATTGTGAATTAGAAAATCTATTTTTTATGAATTCTCATTTGAAAGGGAATTATTTATTCGTAAACGACTTCCTTTTTAATCTCTCGGCTTAGTCATATTGCGGTTTAAATTATGCACAGCCCGCCATCTGTGACCATCATCGCATGATATATGCATTAGAGAACCAGAAGTTCGATCTGTTTGACGGGGCGGGAGGAGGGATGGGCCAGACTTGTCAAAAGAGATTATTGAGTTTATTACTTTTGAAAAATAATTTGATTCTTTTAAAGTTAACATTATTCTTAAAAATACACATTACTAAACAAGATGCATTAATAAAATACCGTACTTCAGGTTTTTGAGCGTTACCCTCATGAAATGCCCCAACAACTAGATTTCTAAGTCGTTTTTTTTATCCTGTTAATGGTAAGAAACTGTGCTCTGGAAATTTTCCTCGTGAAATATCTGGTTATTTTCAGGTGGACAGGAGGAGAAGTGGCAATAATTTTGTTTTCATTATTCTACAAGGGAAACCCTAAATTTAAATATCGAAAGAGCAGAGAAAGACTGGCAAGATTTTATCCGTGCGAAAGAAACTGCATAGAAGAAAAAAAAACATTCCCAACCATACTTTAAGGTCGGTTTTGTATTTTGCCAAGGTAAGAACTGATGCGAGAGCCTCAGATGTAACAACGGTACTTCATCTAAGGACGGATTGACTTTTATACAGGTAGAGCTAAGGGTCGGCAACCTACAGTCAGCGGGTCGGATCCAACCCGTGAAGGTATATTGACCGACCCGCGATAGTATTTTAACCGGTCCACAGGTCTAATTAACAATCGCTCTAGTTTCACCATGCGAAACAAAGCTTTCGAACTCCAAACTGTTATCTTCCTCTGACTCACCCAGCAACATTTGAATGCTATGACCGCAAAAAACGTGATCAAAACTGTATCACCTCCATTACTCGGTTAAATATAAGAAAATAATATAAAACGCAAACTTGGAACCCATTTGACCGATCGGTGACAGACATTAAGCGAGTAGAGCTTCAAAACGACCATGTTGTCTCAGTCAGCGTTAAAGTTTATGCCTCGTGATTATTTAAATTAAACCGCATGTGTACGTTTATATGCTTGCAACTATTTGTATTTGTATGTATGTGATTTGTTTATGGTACAATTTTCTTTAATGCTTTCAAACATAAACGTCATAATTTCATCCATTTCACATCAGTTAATTTTTTTTTTTTCACTTTGAAGTAGTTTGATGTTTCTTAAAAAAAAAAACAAATTTTTCAAAATGTTTTTTTCAATCTAATATTTTTCTTTGTCCTGATTACTCATTGTTTACTTTAATTACAGTTTAAAACATTTAAGTTTACAAATATCTGCATATGTGATTTTCCTTATTTTTCATACATGACTGTAGTTCGACCCGCTACCCGAAATTTTGTTTTATTACATTTTCACCCCAAACAGGGAACACATTGCAACTCTGATGTTGGGGGCTACTATCAGGAACCCAAGTTACAGGAGCACTATGTAGGGAGTTTAGCAGCAAGATTTCTGTTCACATTACACTTAAACTTTTGCATGTCAGTACAGATAGGTAAGCAGGAAACCGGAAGAGAATTCCAAAGTCTAACAGTTCTGGGGAAGAAGCTATTAAAGTAGAAGGTCTTCCTATATCTAGTGACCTCTACTCTGTAGGAGTGGGACTTGGCTGCTTGTCGGGTTTATCAGGGGTGGGAACAAGGGCTTGTAGTCCGTCAGAGCATCCACCATTGAAATAATTGTAAAATAGGCAGAGTGATGCAACATTTCGTCGATGGGACAGAGCCTGAAGCTTAGATGACAGTTCAGGACTTATCAGGTTGGCGACTCTCTTTTGTACATCCGTCCAGTAGCGAGAGACTAGTAGCAGATGCACCAACCCAAATGTGACAGCAGTACTTGATATATGGGCGAATGGTGGCCTTGTAGAGGTACAGGATACTTATAGGTGCAAGTTACTTTCTAGCACGGTAGAGAAAGCCCACTTCCTTTGCAGTAGCCTTGGTAATGATCTCGATGCATCTATTCCAACTCATATTTCCTGTGAACGTTAAGCCAAGGATCTCGAACGAAGTGCTCTCAGGTAAAGTATCTCTAGCCATAGCTATTAGTGGTTGGTAAGGTTTCATGTAATTATTAAAGAAAACGAGCTTTGTGTTGACAGCGTTGAACGTTACGATCCATTTTTGACCCCATTCCACTACCGACTGAAGGTCTTCCTCTAGGGTTTCCGCCATTACCTTACATATGTGCTCATTAGTTTTACCCATGTGTCTGCTATAGAGCGTGTTGTCGTCGGCAAATATACCCATCTCAGAGACGATTTTATCAAGTAAGACATTTATGAATATCAGAAACAACAAAGATCCAAGGATCGATCCCTGAGGTTCACCCGCATTTATATAAAATGTTTTGGGCGTACACCCATCGAGACAACTAGGATACTGCTCTGATTTAAAAAGGATTTAATTATGTTAAGCATTCGTCCAGTAATACCATAGGGTTTTATTTTCATTAGAAGACCATCGTGCCATTCCCTGTCCCCTGCCTTATCCAGGGCTTTGGATAAACATACAGAGATTACAGTTAGAATATCTGCAGTAGAACAGGCTTGCCTAAATCCATATTGGTGACCAGACAGAAGTTTAGCAGCTGTAAGGTAGTGGACTAGAGCTTGATTAATTAAAGGCTCAAATATTTTGGCGAAAAGAAGGAAGAGGCTAATTGTGCGATAATTTAATGGGTCAATTCTTTTGCCAGAGCTTTTGTAAACTGGTACCACAGAAGCGGTTTTGCAGCAAGAAAGCAAGGCATTTGTTAAAGAGTTTAGAGAGAACTGGAGTAACCTCAGTGGAGCATTTTTTTAATAGCACATCCCGGATGAGATTAGGTCCACATGCTTTTGAGGGGGGGTCTACATTTTTTTTATGATATCATGTACTTCAGAAGGGGTGATTTTCAGATCATCTAGTATGGTTTCTGGTTATAACACGATCCGACCTGCAAAGTCGAATGAGTTGCCTATCACTGAGATAGAGTATTACGCCAGGAATGAGATACATTCCTGAGCAGGAATATTTATAGAAATCGCTCAAGACAAAAAGATGAAGTTATTTAATGTAAGAATCTAAAAAGAAAGAAAATGATTATAGCAAAGACAGCAAGTGATTAATGAGCTTCGTCGTGAAAAGACCATGGTTAAATTACGGGGAAAACAGTCATTAGGAATAGAGTTACACAAACTTTCTGTTCAGACAGGAATAAGAAGCTGTATTACAAAGATGTGTCAAAACAGTGAATTGATGAAGACTAAAAGACCAGCGGGTAAAACGAGCTGGGACACAGGAAGCAGAGAATAGATCACACAATTCTGAAGAGAAAATAATGTGTTTTTATACAAAAGACTGAGACTAGAAACATCACGTTAGTGAGAAAGTGATTACAGAGAAATGAGTATGCCCAATTAAATTGCAGATACGTTTTTTACACCCTATCAGAATCCTTAAATGAAACAGAGGTTTAGCAGCCTTTATATGACAACAATACTACATACACAGCCTGATAATAGATTCGTTGTGATTAGAAAATAAGCCTCGTGCGAGAAAAAAGTGTATAGAACAATATAGACAATCTACTTTACGAGACGCATATGATTCAAATATTTTTCCGTCGACATGAACAATTTGAGTCTTTCGTTTCAACTCTGAAGTGGAGATCCATCCCAGAACTTTATTGAAGCAATAGTCTTCCTCAATGAGCGAATGAGTCATTTCAATTTTAGCCAATTATTATCTGAGAGCTGATGGTGAAAGAAGAGAATCCTCCGCTTCTTCCATACATGTGCTCCAATTCGAAACAAAGACATCTTGATCATTAATGTTATTTGAAGTATTACCATAGATGGTTGGGTCAGGTGAATAAATGCCGAGAAATCATCTGAAAATGTTATTTGTGAAGTCATTCATAAACATCAGAAGAAAATGAGATCCCTTAGGCAAGCCAATATTGATAGTCTGTGTTTCAGTCTTTTTTCCCATACACAAGTGCATGTATACTTATTATGGAGAAAAGGTGTTATAGTAAACAGGACATTTCGAGATATTTCATAACTAGCAAACTTGTGAAGTACTCTTTTACGTTAAAACTCATCACAGGCTGGTGATATGTAAAGAGCTTCTGTCCGCATCAATATATTTACTGATCTTGTGTGACATCACATCCACAATTGACCGTGCTAGACAGATTCTATATTACTTGCTACTGAGTAGACTGTTTATGCTGAGAGGATTGACAATTTGATTTATCAAAAGTTCAGACAATTTACGTATAACGCACTGAATACTCAAATATAGTCCATATTTGTATTTCTTATGCCAAATAGCTATGCACAAAAATTCATAATGATCGATTAATTACTTGTTGCTTCACAAGGGAAGAGAGCAAAAAATGTTATCACACGCGGCAGCAGTACCCCGAAAAATTTCGTCCACTCAACCCGACACGATCTTGAACAACTCCGTCAATTCGAACCCGAGCACTTCCGTTGATTCGACACGACACGATCCCGAACAACACCGTCGATTCGAACCCGAACACCTCCAACGATTCGACACGAACTCAGAGCAGCATTGGTAGTTCTTGCTTAATGACTCTGGTATCGGCTTTTTATAGCCATTTGACGACCTCATATTAACTGTATGAAGACCGGATTTAACTATTGGAATGCAATTCATGAGCGCTTTCGCCAGTGCTCGTCACATTAGTCTGTAAGCGAATCGTATACACTCAAATGTATTAAACATACTCAATTTTATAAAGATTGACATTCACATATCCACTTTGCACAGGCAAAATTTTCTGGAATTTAGATGTATGTTACTGGCAACGTTATCAACTTCGCTATATTTTGTGGAAAGAACTTGACAGCTGATTCCGGTAGATATTTCGGACATTTTTTAAGTCTTTCTGAAAACTGTTGAGTGCATAGTACAAATAAAGAAGTGTCATATTGGCGTCTAAGTCAGATTGGATGTTATTGATTAGGGTTTCCTTTAGGAAACAAGCCAACAAAGTGAATATTATCCTTTTTTTTAAAAGGAAACGCAACGGAAACTCTCGCGGCAAAGAAATATATTTGAAAGTAATAAAACTAATTGAAAAAAAGCCGATCGTTATATTATTCATTGGCAAAAAATTACCGCCCTTCTAGTGACTCTTTAAGTTGATAATTAATTGCAATAATCTAGCTGAGTTAATACATGTTTGTTTACATAACGGTGTTCACCTATATATTTTAATGACATAAAGTAAATGCTAAAATATAAATTAGTCTCGGGATTGAGTTATGTTTGAAAGAAATTCGGTTTTAACTATTTTAACTTGTCATAATTTATAATTAACTAAACAAGTCGCTAATATGCCATCTTTATTTTGCTATATATGTACTCATTTACCTATATATATATGTGTGTGTGTGTGAGAGAGAGTGTGTGTGTGTATGTATAATATGAGTATAGTATAAGTAAACTGTTTATATCTAGGCATTTCGAAGCCTAATGCTTCTCATCAGAAGAGAGGAGAAGATGCTAGGTAAAATATTTGTATAATGTAGTTATCGCTTCGCGTAGCATCTCTAATATTCGAAATACCCAGGTATAAATGATTTATTTATCCTACATGGTGTGATCATATCACAGCCTGTTTCATCTCCTCAATTATCTCATAATGACTGCCTCTAAGGTTCTCCTTAAGCTTATGGGATAAGCAAGTTCTGGACTATAGAGAGAGAGTGAGGAACTTTCTTGATGTCCATCTTAGTCAATATGTCTGTGACAAAGATGATCTGATCTAAGCACCCGTGGGAGAAACTTCCCGCAAATTTTCTGTATCTTCAGTTCATCTCGAACAATAATGTGTATAACTGTGTGTATTACTGTATGTACGATTGACACACTGATATTAACATTTGCACTTATTGTCGCTATAGACACACGACGGTCATTATGCATGACATTTTTATTTGGTCAATAAACTCTGGTGTTCTTCTTCCTTACTCCTCTCACACATCTCATCATCTCTCACAGATTCCCTTCCTTCTTTGAATCTCTTATGCCACTCAAAATCCGATGCCTAATTCATGCAAGATAGGACAAGATCAGTCAGAAGCATTCCATACGTTTCTGTTGCATTTTCAAAGTCTAAAACAGAATTGTATTGCATATTGCTCTTCTAAGTGTCCTCACATCCAGATTTCATTTTTGAAATTATCCAGCTATGACAATTATTATTTAGTAGGATGTATTCTAATTCCTGCTGTAGCTGTTCTTTTGAACAGGAAATCATAAAAATTGGAAACTAATCTATAAAGATATACAGCAATAATACACTGCATTATCAAGAGTTTAAAACCATTTTAAATGCCTGTGCAAAAGCGTTTGGAAACTTATTTGAGGCACCTTGTAATTAAATCCTACCGAAGTTGCGCTATTATTAAAATCACTGCGTTGTTTCATTGTAACTAAAACTCTTTAAACATCATTTATGGCAGAATCTGTAACCTTTTAGTACAGGGTGGAACAATAAAATTGTCGCCCTAAAAGAACAAAACACTACAGTTTTATTTTAAAACGTTTATGGAAAAAAATCAATTCAGGTAACTTGATTAAGTAATACAGCTGACATCGATTCAATATAGCCGCCTTCAACCTAAATCACCGTCTCGATACGAGATAGAAACGGAGAGCATGCCTTTTCCACAAACAACGCTGAGAGCTCAGCGAATAATCGGCGATTGGTTTCGATTACGTTGGCTTTGGTGTTGTAGAGGGTGTCATGTTGTTGATGTTCTCGACATATCACAAAACAAAGTAGTCCAGCGGGTTCAGGCCAGGGTAGGAAGAATGGGGAGCAGTAAGGGAAGGGTACAAAGTCATAGCACTCCTTCTGAAGACATGCCTGGGTCTTTTTTGAACTTGTAGACCGGCACTGAGTCCTGCTGCCGCGCCCAGGTCTGCCAGCGGCCTTCTGATTGCACCAGGGGATCACCACCCTCTCCAGCACATCCAAGTATACTTTTAAGCCGACTTTGAAGACGTGAGGTGGCCCGTTGTTGTCTTCACTAAAATCCACACCAAATACCATAACCGTGGGTCTTCCAATGCGTTGATCTGGTCCCTCAAGAGTTGAACCTTCCGGATTTTCATTTTGAAGGTGTTGGCAATAGTCCTATTGTCATAACTTGGATCGGTAGAGAGCATAAGTATAGAACAGGGGCGCATCTCCGATCTCGCTCATTGAATATTGTGCACTTTCAGACATGATAGAAGGCTCCTATTGTTCTCGTATTTATACACAACTGGCCAGTAGATAATCTGCAAAAAAAAAAGAAAAAAAAAGCACTTTCTATCACGGGGAGAGGGAATTATGTCATATTTTCAAGGGCGACAATTTTATCGTTGCACCATGTAAAAAGTAGCTATTTTTCACGGGATGCTGATTTAAACCCTCACGAATGTTAAGACACTTGTAGTCTGTCTAAACTGTACGAACAACTGACTAAACCAAGATGGCCGACTCCTATTTATATCACCACAAGCAAGGGAGGTAACCATGTAACTGAAGCAAGGGAGGTAACCAATGTCTACATTAACATTGCTGCTGTCCTCAAGTGAATAATTTATTTCTGATTTAACAAGTCCCTTAGAAGCTCAGACGAAGCTCCTGCCTTCGTCAAACAATCAGAGACCTGATCACAACCCTTGATCCATTCTATCTGTATCTCTCCTCTACTCTTCATTTCCTTCAGCCTTGCTACATCTATTCTCAATCGTCGATCGCTTACCAGATTGTTGGAATTCAATGTCTCCACAAGTGATGCATTATCTGTCTTGCAGAGAACGTCTGGCAATTTAGATAACTGAAATACCTCTTGTATCATAACCGCAGTCAAAACACCAGCATCAGCTCCCTCATTCAGAGCAAGAGTCTCTGAGGCCAATGGGCTTTTTGTCACTCTGTCCAATTTCTTTGACGCCCAACACATGGGGGCCATTTTGTCAGTACTTCCTCCAATAAAGGCAAAAAAACCACCCTGTGAAGATCCATCTTCCAGACTGGCATAAGAGGCATCAGTATAACACAAAATGTGTAAATCTGAGGGCTTTCCCAATTTTGGAAATGTTATAGAACCCTTCTTGGATTTCAATTTTGATAAGGCTTTATTCGCCTCAAATAAGGCTTTTACTTTGGGATGCTTTCCAGTGTTGCTCATTTTACACACATCAAAAGCTATATCAGGGCGTGTTTGAGTTGAAACCCACATCATCTGACCTGCAAGTCTCTTCAACTCATGCTTTTCTTCTTCATTCAGTTCATCATTTTTCCTCAGTATCCTCCCTTTGCTTATTTCTATTGGAGATATGGAAGATACATATAGATCTTGTTCTACAGTGATCCCATTTTCCTGTTGATTAAGATTCAGTCCAACATATTTGAATGTTCCACTTTCATGAGATCCCACCTTAAATTTTTCTTTCAATGTTGCAATCACATCCCTTTCAAACTCTGTGTTTCCACAGAAAAAAAAATCATCCACGTGCATAGCAAGAATTCCAGTCAAATTTCCTTTAATATCATGCCACAAAAACAATGCATTATCATAAGCACTTGCTACTCCTTTTAATTCAATCAAAGCCTGAGTAACTCTCTTGTACCATGCCCGTGGAGCATCATTCAATCCATAGATGCATCTTTTTAATTTCCACACTTGAGATTTAGGACAAACATCAGATTGTGGCCTCAGGTACACATCTCTCTCTAAAATACCACCTTGCAAAAAGGCTGAGGTAAAATCTATGGTCTGCAGCATCCAATTCTTTATTGATGCGGTTAGCATGACCATTCGCATAGCTTCACGGCTACATGTTGGGGAGTCCGTTTTCAGATTACTATTTTCTTCATAGCCTCGTGCTACAAGGCGAGCTTTCACTGTTTTCTGATTATCCTTGAATTTTTCAGTAATCACCCATCTTGTGGATATTGTTTTTTGACCTGTGTATGGCACACATTCAAATACTTCATAGGTTTTCATGTTTTTTATTTCTTTATGCTTGGCATCCATTACAGCTTTCGACTGCTCTTGTTCAGCGGTGAGCAGGACTACATTTTCCTGTTCAGTATATTGGGGCACTTCTCTCCAATGATCAATATGATTCCAGTTGATACAAACTTGATCCTCGTTTTCATCCTCAGGTTCTATATTGATCCAATGACTATATTTGCCAGTTGTTTTAGGCTGTACTGACATAACCTTTCCTTTCTTCCACTCCCCACTTCCATTTATTTTATAAGTTATGGTCTTATTTCGGCCAGGTTTTTCAGTCTTATCTCTTAAACTGGTAGAACTATCAACAACTTCTTCTCTGTCTATATCTTCACTTTCTACCACTTGATTCTGCAACTCCTCCTCCTCAACTGTAAGGTATTCATTCTTCCCTTCTGTAGTGTTTCCCAGCATTTCAGCTTTTTTTGTTCTTTTTTCGTTGTTTTTATTCACTTTCATCAATTGGCACGGATGCATCCTATAAAATGCTCCGCCATGTCTGATTAAGACAAACTGGCCTTCTCTGCCTAACACTTTTGCTGGACCACGCCATCCTTTAAAACCCTGCCTCCGATAATAGATTTGGTCTCCGGTAGCATAATCTTCATCAGCATAAGTTCTGACATTAGACCTGAGAGCTCTCCTAATTCTCTCACTGGACTCAGCTTCCAAAAAGTTTCTCCTTGCACTATGGAGAGCATTTAAATTTTTTCTCACCATGTCACTTGTAGTAGAGGACTCCATAGCAGGTAACTCGTCTGTCAGAATTGAGGGTGTATTTACATTGAAACCGAATACAAGTTCATTTGGACTGTGTCCAGAGTAATTGAGGAGGGCATTTTTTGCACAAATAGCCCATGCCAAGGCAATTTCAGGTTCACACTTCTCATCGTCAATTGTTTTTTTCATTGCCTCAGCAACTATCAAATTATGACGTTCTACAGTACCGTTGCTGAATGGACTTTCTGCGGCAGTAGTACAGGTCTCTATGTTGAGTTTTTCATTCATCTGTCTATAGTGTTCGTTGTTGAATTCACCCCCATTATCACTCAGAAAACGAACAGGAGATCCGAAATAGGTAATCCACATCATAAAGATGTTTTTGATGATCTCCTCCTTCTTCTTTGTTTTGATCAATGTTGCCGCTGAATACCTGGTAGCGGCATCAATGAGATGTAGTATCCACACCTCATTGTGGATGAACTCTTTCAAATCCATGCAAACTGTGTGATTAAATCTATTGCCAAGAGGCAATCCCACAACCGGTCGCAGTGGAGCTTTTTTAAATCTAAGGCAAATTTGACAGTTTTCACAAACCTCCTCAATCGCCTTTATAAATTCCTTGTCATTGAATTTGCCACTTTTTTTAACCAAGGAAACAAGTTTTTCCTTCGAGGCATGAGCAAACTGTCGATGAAGTTTTTCTGCTTTTTTTTTTCTGTGAAAGAACACTGACCAAAATTCTGAACATGTAATACAATGTTCTTAGTACCACTATGATCCAACAACTTATTTGTTAAGGGGAGACAATAGTGCCCTGAAGTTGTGGTCTTTAGTTCAATACATTTATCAAAAATCCAGCACATATCTTTCCGGAAATCTAGCACTATTCCTGCTGTCTTCATTGATTTGTGACTTAATAGAAGAGGCAAGTCGTTTTTCACAATATCTGCTTCGATATAAACTCCTATACCTCCGAGTGTAACCGGAAATTTAGCAACTTTAATTGCTGTGACAGCCACTCCATCACCAAAACAAAAACTCCGGTCTGAGTTCGTATACTTCACTAGTTGCAGGTCACTTTCATTTAAAGTATCTAAATAAACATCAAGCCACACTTCGCCAGCCAGTGTGCGAGTACAAGCAGAATCCAAGACTGCCATTCCAAATGTTTCCTTTACAAGATTTGAAATTTTTTCATTTGTACTGTTCAAATAAATATTTTCTTGAATGAACAACGTAATGTGTATTTGTTCTGTCGCTTCCGTAAACCTGAGCGTATTTCTAGGACACTCTCTAATTAGATGGTTCGGAGACTGACATTTGTAACACAACAACACGTTTCCACTTCGGTCACATGGATTAGATTGTCCTCGACGAAAACGCCTTTTGTTGTTACCCGGTTTAGAATAATTATAGTTGACGATTTCGGGCTCTGATTTCACTGCCGGTACATTTTCATCACGATAAATGTCACCAAATACTTTCTTTATCGATTCCTTCATGTTTTGATACGTCAAAACAGAACACGTTGTCCGCGCTAATTTTTCGTTCTCTTCCGATATGTTAACTGCGTTCAAAACAAGAAAAGCTTGCACTCCTTCCGGTAGAATAATGTGGAATTTTTTTAATCTTTGGTACAAAAACTCATAACGAACAAGAAAGTCATTTATACTGGTACCTGACGATCTTTTATAAGTGTAAAATTCCTTAAAAGTCATGTAAGCGCGCGTGTGTTCATCCTTTAAATATATGTCATCCAGTTTCTTTATTAAGATCTTCAAGCCATCTTGTCCGCCGATGTCACTTGTTGGCAATTCACGGACACATTCTCTAATATTCGGTGGTAGCGTCAAAAACACTGCTGGCCCTTTTTTTTCCTCAGAAAGATCCGTGAACAACGACCACATTTCAACGTCTTGTTTCCAGTTCTCGTAAACATCCTCCCCCTCCAACAATGGAGGTTGTTTGTTCGAAGTTGCCATATCCGATATCCGATCTGTCTAGTGCTACAGACAAGCTGTACAAAAAAAAAAAAAAAATTTTTTTTTTTTTTTTTTCGTTTTGTCGCACACAGAGGGATATCTCTGCTACCATTTGTTAAGACACTTGTAGTCTGTCTAAACTGTACGAACAACTGACTAAACCAAGATGGCCGACTCCTATTTATATCACCACAAGCAAGGGAGGTAACCATGTAACTGAAGCAAGGGAGGTAACCAATGTCTACATTAACAACGAATACTACTTTGTGACCAGGAATTCTAGTAATGATAGTTACCATTTTCCCATCAGCATCTACACTATGCGACGAAGGCTATCAACCCCCCGTATTTCCTCCTATTACAGACAACACGCTATACAACATGCAAATATATGTGCGTGAGGGCGCCAAGCTAATAAAGAACCTTGATTCCAGTAAAACAACTGGCCCTGATGGCATTCCAATGATAGTGTTGAAAACGCTTCAAACAGAACTTGCCCCCATATTTACAAAATTTTTTAAGCGTTGCCTTAAGGAAAAGTGCTTCCCAACACCATGAAAAACCTCATCAGTATGCCTTGTATTTAAGAACTGAGGTGAAAAGTCATATCCCTTTCAGTACAGACCAATAAGTCTCCTGTGTGTCATGAGTAAGTTGCTGGAATGCATATTAAATAAAGAAGTAGTCAACCACCTCAGAAGAAATAACATTCTTAGTGACACGCAATATGGTTTCCGTTCTGCTAGATCTACAGCAGATGTGCTTGCGGTTATATCTCATAGGATTAGCGAATCTTACGACAAACGTATCCTTTCTTGGGCAATTGCTCTTGACATATTAAGGGTCTTTGATTGGGTATGGTATAAAAGCCTACTTCACAAAATTTCCAGCTTCGGTATAATTGGAAATGTTCTTTCAATTATTAAATCATTTCTCTCTGATAGGCTCATAAGAGTAGTGGTTGATGTGCAGAAATCAGAGGCCCACGGTATTAATGCTGGAGTCCCTCAGAGGTTAATTCTGGGCCCAACTCTCTTCCTGATCTACTCTCAAAACGCATACTTAAATCATTCGTTTACATCTATGCTAATGACACGACCATCTATGGTTACACATCAAAGACAGGAAACGACAAAGCTCTCTCTGATTCTCTCTCCTCTGATCTTGAGCGCGTGGTACAGTGGGGAAAGAAGTGGCTGATTACTTTTAATGCATCTAAAACCAAGCTCCTATCTTTACATCATCAACGCTCTGATCCCCATTTGGCATCAATTGAAATGGATGGCTCTCGTCTTTGGGAGGCTCCATATTTTGACAAGCTTCTGGGATTGACCTTTAGTCCTGATCTAAAACGGAACACGTACATCAAGTCAGTTGTCAAGATTGCTGGAAAAATGGTAAGGTCCTTCTACCGCTCCAGAAGATATCTCACTACTGATGCAATTCTCTATCTGTATAAAAGCCAAATGCGTTCAACGATGGAGTACTGCTGATACATCTAGGCTGGAGCTTCTAAAAACAGCATATCCTGCCTTGACAGAGTACAAAATAGACTTCGTGGCATAGTAGGGGATGCCCTTTTCTCTTCCCTGCAACCCCTAACCCACAGAAAACACGCTGCGAGCCTGTCGCTTTTTATCGTTATTTCCATGGGAAATGCTTGTCTGAGCTCCACTCTTTGGCCCCCCTCCCCCAATCTTTCACAAAAAACACCCGTCTAGCTGAAACCACTGTCAATAATTTTCCCCACTCTTTATCTGTGCCTAAATTAAAACATAGATTCCATAAGCAAATGTTCTTTCTTAGAAGTGCTCGCGAATGGAACTCTCTGCCGCTTGCCTGTTTCCCACCTGACTACAACTTGGATGTCTTCAAGTCCAATATAAACAAATTCCGCCCCTTAAGTAAGACACTTTATTAAATCTCCATTACTAACTATTACTACGATATTATCCCATTGATTACTGTACACGCAATAACCTTTATCCTCGAGTGGCTTCCGGACCTTGATAAATGGTCATTACCATGTAAAAAATAAAATAATAACACTATATAGTTCTATATGAGAAAATAATAATAATATTTCTATATAATGATAATAATTTTTATAAAGATTAAAAGCATAATAGTGTTATAGATTTCTAAATAAGACTTTATTTTCCTGCCTATTTAATTGCAACCTTTCCACACAATACATATACTCAAATCATCTGCAAATAATTCAGATCAGTTGAACATATGTGGCCATTTATGCACACTTATCATCTGGATACATGTCTATTATACTATCTGCCGTATATTAAATATTTACATACCTATATTACAAGAAACAGTTAACAATATTATATAAACGTTAACCTATTAAATCAGTAGTTATATGACTGGTTTGATTTATTTTTACAAAGGAGTCACCACTTATCAAGGCCCGAGGGCCACTCGAGCATAAGAGTTAATGAGTGTACAATGGTCAAGAGAAACATGTTGTCATCTTTAGTAGTGGAAATTTGGTAAATTGGATTACTTAAGGGGATGGCTCATCAAGAATTTATTTACGCTGCTATTGAAGACAACCATTTTGTAGTCAGTTGGAAAGGAGAAAACTTGAAGAGATTTCCACAGTTCTAAGAAAGAAACTTTGTTCATGGAATCTACATTTCGGTTCAGGCACATATAAAGGGTGGGGGAAATTATTGATAGTGGTTTCAGATAGAAAAATGTTTTCCGTGAAAGTCAGGACAGGGGATGCCATAGATTAGAGCTTAGATATAGACAAGTTTAATGAGAGATATATTCCGAATCTTATTCGCTAACATATTTTTAATAAGACAGTCAAATAACCAAAAATAAAATTCATATTTAAACCTGAAAATTCGAAAATTTAATCGGGCTTTATTAATCTGCTTATTTTAATAACCTTAATTATAACTCACAACAGCCACAGCTACTTAGAAACTATCTAGAATGCCACGCACACTCCACACATCGAAAACATTAGTAACTAAGCAAGACTATGGTTTTCCCACCTTAACTAAATAACAAAATGTATGCTCCCAGCACGGCAGAAACGCCCTTGTAAAATCCACACTTACATAGAAGCTCTCTCCACCATAGTATGATTGTGGTTATCTAATTACATTCATTCATTTAAGAACAATGAGGACAAGAAAACATTAGTGTCTCTCATTACCTTAATTAAAAATTGTAGATCTGTAATACTAATAGCGGTTCCAATCCTACCTAACGTCAGGTGGCCGAGAAGGTGATGAGATAAGAACAATGGAAGGCTGTAATTACTGAAGATACAGTTAAGAGATTCAGCATTCCTATCCCGTCGCGGTTGACAACCTGACGAAGGCCTGAGGAATAGTTGACTGAAACATCGTGAGCAGCATCTATAAAGATGAGGATAATAGTCCGCAAATCAATAAAGCTAATAAAATATTACTTAAAAAATATTTAGACCTTAATGTTAGAATTTGACGCATTAAAAAATTTAGCTTATAAGGAATACGTTGCGTGACAAAGATCAAGTGATTGATTCATTGCAGTGATGACGAAGTTGGGAATCAAGAGTTTGACATGGACATGTACAGTTAGAGAGTTAGAGTTGGACAGTCGAATTTGTACAAACGCGGGGTAATCTATCTATCTATCTATCTATCTATCTATCTATATATATATATATATATATATATATATATATATATATATATAGCACAATCAGATTGACACACTGGTTCTCGACGGATCACCAATGTTAAGCAAGGATGAGCCTAACCAATAGCAGATAATAACGATTTGTGAAGGCTAGGCGCTTTATGTACCGCGCCGAGACATAGAAATTTCCAGGTTGATATCTGGAGGCGCATTTAATTCACTAGGTGGGATACACCCCCCCAGTCTTCATTACGACATACATCTAGAAGAAAACTGATGTATAACCTGTGATCTATAGTATGCTCTGTTTTGTGGCAGCAATTGCACTGACTAAGATAAGCAGTTGTATCAGAAAGCTTTCACCATAATAAACAAATCATTTGTGTGGATTTCCGAACAGCTTAATTATTGTGGCGGGTGCTCATACGTCGATATCGACGAGATAGTCAATAATCCATATATATATATATATATATATATATATATATATATATATATATATATATATATCTATGTATGTATATATGTGGATAAAAACTAAAAATACACAAGATATCAACGCTAAATAGTACACACAAAGGAACGGGTCAACCGGAGGTCAAATGGGCCTTTGTCCTGTAAGTGCCTGCTCATTGGCTGATTAGGAAGGGCGCGGTGGATACTATAAAGCTGATGCAATGGAGAAAAACTAAAATGACACAATCGTTTGATTTAGCGATGGGTGCCCTGGATTCTGCAGAGGCATCAGATTCATTCTATATACGCTCATAAGTATATTTGATACTACCAATATCGGCCTATATAGAGATGATGGACTATCTATAATAAAAGACTCCAACAAAGTCAAGGGAGATAACTTTAAGAAATTCATACACACGGAAATGAAAAAATTAGGCCTAATAGTAGACGTATTAGTTAACATAAAAATAACAAAGTTCCTGTACGTCACGTTAAATCTTTTTTTTTTACATTGGAGATTACCACTTATCAAGGCCCGGAAGCCACTCGAAGATAAGGGTTATTGTGTGTACAATAATCAATGGAATAATATCGTAGTAATAGTTCGTATTGGAGATTTGATAAAGTGTCTTACTTAAGGGGGCGATTAATCAGGAATTTGTTTATGTTGGACTTGAAGACAGCCAAGTTGTAGTCAGGTGGGAAACAGGTAACCGGAAGAGAATTCCGCAGGCGTCCACTTCTCAGAAGGAAGCTTTGTTAATGGAATCTACGTTTTGATTTAGACACAGATAAAGAGTGGGGGAAAAACTGACAGTGGTTTTAGCTAGACGGGTGTTTATCGTGAAAAATTGGCGAGGGGGGACCAGAGATTGGAGCTCGGATGAGCACTTACCATGGAAATAACGATAAAACAAAGACAGGCTCGCAACGTGTCTTCTGTGGGACAGAGGTTGCAGGAATGAGAAAAGAGCATCCCCCACTAAACCACGAAGTCTATTTTGTACTTTGACTAGGCAGGATAGGCTGTTTTTAGAAGCTCGAGCCCAAATGTGTCAGCAGTACTCCATCTTTGGACGCATTTGGCTTTTATACAGATAGAGAATTGCATCAGTAGTGAGATATCTTCTGGAGCGGTAGAAGGACCTTACCATTTTCCCGGCGGCCTGGGCAATGTACTTGATATACGTGTTCCATTTCAGATCAAGAGTAAAGGTCAATCCCAGAAGCTTGTCAAAACATGAAGCCTCCTCAAGACGAGAGCCATCCATTTCAATTGATACTAGGTGAGGAACAGAGCGTTGATGATGTACAGATAGGATCTTGGCTTTAGATGCATTAAAAGTAACCAGCCACTTCTTCCCCCACTGTACCACGCGCTCAAGATCAGAGAAGAGGGAATCAGAGAGAGCTTTGTCATTTACGGCCTTTGATGTGTTGCCAGAGATAGTCGTGTCATTAGCATAGATGTAAACGAATAATATAAGAATGTATTTTGGGAGATCATTGATGTAGATCAGGAAGAGGGGGACTCCAGCATTAATACTGTGGGCCTCTGATTTCTGCACATCAACCACTACTCTTATGAGCCTATCAAAGAGAAATGATGTAATTATGGAGAAAACATTTCCAGTTATACCGTAGCTGGAAATCTTGTGAAGTAGGCCCTTATGACATACCTTAAGAAAGGCCTTTGATATGTAAAGACCAATTGCCCTAGAAAGGAAGCTTTTGTCGAGAGATTCACTAATCCTATGGGATATAAATGTAAGCACATCTGCTTTAGATCTAGCAGAACGGAAACCATATTGCGTGTCACTAAGAATGTTATTTCTTCTGAGGTGGTTGACTACTTCTTTATTTAATATGGATTCCAGTAACTTTAAAGTAATTCTACAGCTGCTGCGAAAATTTAGAGATGATAATTAAAGTACATAATAACAAAATATTAAATAAAATCAATGAAAACAACAACAAAATAAACAATAAAAAAGTGGACACCATGACAAAAATAAAACTAACACAAAATACACATATATAACTAGTAGAAATAATAATAATAATAATAATAATAATAATAATAATAATAATAATAATAATAATAATAATAATAATAATAATAATAACTATAAAGCAACTCTGGACAACAGCAACGATACTAGAAATAAAAATAAAAATACTAATAACGAACAAGATAAATGCAACTGTAAATGCCGCACACTTTGCCCACTTCAAAATAAATGTCTAACCAAAGTTTACCAGGCCACAATATTTGCGAAAGAAAACCCGAATAACAAGAAATATTACGTAGATATGACATCCTTAGATTTTAAAATTCGATATTACGACCAAAAAAGTACAAGTAATAATAAAAAAAAACATCGTATGAAAACAACGCTAGCAAACAAATATTGGGAACTCAAGGAAAGCGGACATTCGCCAGTAGTCGAATGGAAAATAGTAAGACAAGCAAACATGTAAAGACCTAGACGATCCATGTAGATGATGCCTTCATGAGAAATTTGCTATCCTATATTTTAAAGAACCCCAACATCTATTAAACTGTAGGAGAGAAATAGCGAACTACTGTGTTCACGGGATAAAATTTAGTCTAGGATAGAGATATATTTTTTTTTTAAACTAACAAAAACAATAGAAAATAAACAAACAAACAAATAAATAAATAAATAAACACAGATATACATAAACTATCACACATATATATGTATGTATGTATATATATATATATATATATAAACTAACATACAAAAAACGTATTTAAAATAAGCGAAGACACTAGATATCTACGCTTAATAGAACACACGAAGTAACGGGTCAACCGGAGGTCAAGTGGGCATTTGTACTGTAAGTCCCTGCTCATTAGCTGATTAGGAAGGGCGCGGTGGATACTAGAAAGCTGATTGACTAACTAAAAACTCAATAGAACGTGCGTATATAAAAACGTGAGACAACCACAAAATTCTCGCATAAGCCTGAAGAATCCTAGAGTGGGTGAAACGCGAAATATTCAGTGTAGCTTAATCGTCACATATATTTTGTAGCTTACTATATATATATATATATATATATATATATATATATATATATCCCATACGGTTAGGTCGTCCGTATTGCACACTCCATGCGTGTGACGACCTGGGCTCGCGCCTATGTCGGAGCACGTCACCGATGAGATACAGTACATCGAAACCTACTTTGGGTTTGGCGTTGTCTGCTGTCGATGCAATTGCTCGATTCCATCTACTTCTGGGTTCTAGCTTCATCATGAAAATGTGTATGTAAACGGGTATTTATATATATATATCTATAATCTCCTCTAAATGTTTAATATATGTAGAAAAAGCAGTTCATCCTTCGTAGAGACGTGATGCCCCTCAATAAATAGGTTGTTCCGAAATCGTGTCTAGGGAGTCGGCTAATTTCAGTTAATGTTTGTAGATGTGATATCTACCGCCTGCATACCAGCAATAACTATCTTAGTTGTATAGGACGCGTGACTTGTCACATAGTAGAATGTAGACCTAGATAAAATATAAAAATTAAAATCGAGGCATAGCCAATAGATTGCGCCGTGGCCCATACGGTTAGGTCGTCAGTATTACACATTTCATGCCTGAGTTCGCGCCTGTCGGAGCACGTCAGTGATAAGATGAAGTACATCGAAACCCACTTTGGGTCTGGAGTTGTCCTTTGTCGATACAGTTGCTCGATTCCATCTAATTCTGGGTTCTAGCTTTATCATGAAAAAGTGTATACGAATATATATATATAGTCATCCACAGTAAGTAATATATATATATATATATATATATATATTTAATTATTTTTTTACTATAATAATTAAATACCTACAGACACTAGTGTTTCATCCTTTCGGGATTCTTCAGTGCAGGGTGTCACGATTACTACCAGTCGAACGATTCGAACCCCGCGACACGAGACATCTCTGGCTCGATTAGCGGAGGTCGTATCCATTCGGCTACCATTAATCGTGTGAAATAGCGTTGAATTTTAAACATTTTAATTTAAATGTTCATTACGTCAGACAGACAGTGATCAAATCGTTATACGATGATCTACGCATAAGAGCTAAATTGACCGACTTTTTAATTCAACAGAAAGTGCTCAACGATAAGAAACGTATTTCTTAAAGGGGCTGTAATAATTATTTTTTTACTATAATAATTAAATACCTACAGACACTAGTGTTTCATCCTTTCGGGATTCTTCAGTGCAGGGTGTCACGATTACTACCAGTCGAACGATTCGAACCCCGCGACACGAGACATCTCTGGCTCGATTAGCGGAGGCCGTATCCATTCGGCTACCATTAATCGTGTGAAATAGCGTTGAATTTTAAACATTTTAATTTAAATGTTCATTACGTCAGACAGACAGTGATCAAATCGTTATACGATGATCTACGCATAAGAGCTAAATTGACCAACTTTTTAATTCAACAGAAAGTGCTCAACGATATGAAACGTATTTCTTAAAGGGGCTGTAATAATTATTTTTTTACTATAATAATTAAATACCTACAGACACTAGTGTTTCATCCTTTCGGGATTCTTCAGTGCAGGGTGTCACGATTACTACCAGTCGAACGATTCGAACCCCACGACACGAGACATCTCTGGCTCGATTAGCGGAGGCCGTATCCATTCGGCTATTACTCACTGTGGATGAATATATATATATATATATATATATATTATATATTACTCACTGTGGATAACTATATATATATATATATTGCTCATATATATATATATATATTGCTCATATATATATATATATTGCTCATATATATATATATATATATATATTGCTCATTGTAGATGACTATATATATATATATATATATATATATGTATATATATATATATATATATATATATATATATTGCTCATTGTGGATTACTATATCTATCTATCTTTTTTATGGAAAATTTAATTATAATTCTACTAAATAACCATTTCCTGCAGTATTTCTCTGAAGGTTTTCCGATGACGTTATCACCACATTTTTTTAATTTGTTTTTTTCCTACAGCAAATACATTTTCGCTGCTTTTCACTCCTTATCTATAATTGCAAATTTCTGTGGCGTTTCATTGATTAAACACATTTTTTTCGTTTGTTTTATAAAGCATAAATCAATTATGAAATTCTACTCGCCAAAGACAGTAAGTATTTTGTTGAAAAAGCATTGCAGATTGGTATGATTCTTTCTGCAAGATGAAATTAGATGATAATTTCCTTAAAATAAAAGAAATATTAAAAATTAAACACAACCCATTTAACGACGTTCGCGTGTAAATATAATATCTTACGTTGCAGTAATTCATGTATAAAAAAACATGTTTAAGGAAAATAATATTTAGTGAACTAAGAAAAATATTTATTAAATAAATAATTATCTCAAGTTTAAATCAATTATGAAATAATATTAGCAAACAACCGAAAGAGACGTGTTTAAAAGTATGTAAAAAGCACTTTATGTTGATACAATTTTGTTATTACAAGACAAATTTTTTAAAACTAAAAAAGAAATAATATAAAATATACACTACTTATCTTTTTCCGGAATGTATGAAGCTTTAAAAATATGAGGAACAAATGAATAAGCTAGTTGATCTATTGGTTGGTATTCGTTTCAGAAGACAATGGAGCCATTCACCTAAGATTAGTCCGTTGCTGAATTGCAGTGTTTGCTGTATTTATATGTCTATCTTGGGTCAGCAGACTCTGTTGCACATACCACATATGTAGGTGGTGTCTGGTTGCAGGAGTTCTGTTGCAATTGTCTGACGACCCTATTCTCTATTCTCCCTCCACTGCTGGTCACTTCTTTCCTTACTCCTCTTTGAGCGTGCTTTACACAGCGTTTCCTCGGGCTCCTAGTATGTTACGTTCATGTCACTTTCCCTATGTATTCCAGACAATCTTATATCGTAAAACTGTCCTATTTAGGATGTAGTCCTGACAAGTGATTCCCAGGATTCTACTAAGATTGCATAGATTGAATGTGTTGAGTCTGTGCTCTTGGCTGGCATGATTCACTGCCGTAGAGCAGCATGCTGAGCCTGCAAACTCGCCACACCTTTATCTTGGTATTGGAGGTCAGCGTTTCATTGTTCCATATTCTCTTCATCAAGCTAATCATAAGTGTTTCCGCCTTGCCGATACGTTTGTGGAGTTCTGTGTCCAAAGAGATATTGCTTTTTGACAAGAGCAGAGAGAAAAAATGCTAAAGAGATTCGGAGCACATAAAAACCAATTTATTAGCCCGCTCTTGAATGGGAAAATATCTACGAAAGAGACATCGTACTATATGCTGCCCGTCATGCTCGATGAAAACATATACTTTTCAAATGACATGCAATCTTCAGCAGTGGAATGGAAATTCTTTTCAGCTGACAGGATCAAAGGCTTTAAACACGTCGAGGGGGCAATAAGGAGCGGTTGTTTCTATTTCTTGTCTTTTTCCTGGAGCTCTCGTAGGGAAAATATAATATAAGCGATTTATCTTCTTGCTCTAATCCTACACAGCACTTCACGGTATACACGCTCTGCAATCATCTTCGGAATGTTGAAGTCAAACCGAGCGAAAGCCTTACAAACCACACCGAAGAGAGATATTAGTTGTTGTAGTCGCCAGGGTCACCCTGGTTAGAAGCTAAGAAAAAAACAAGTCTTACCGTGGGTGCTCAGTTCAGGCCAAAGGACAAACAAAGATGGCTGTCAGCATTTTATTACGTGCGTTCTTGCATAATCTCGTGTGTGCGTGAAGCTGGAAACTAAAAAAACCTTCATTTCTCGGTGCTGAGCGATTCCAGATCGGGCAGGAGAATAGGCGCAACGAGAGTGGAGATACTTTCTGAATTTATAATCCTTTTTTGTGTGTTTGAGGTGACCCCCCATTACGGAGGTTCATTATACATGGTGATTATGCTTACCTCATGTATTTTTTAGAGTACTGTTTCCTCTTTCGTAGCACTGCTGCTGCAGCTGATACAGGTGGAGAATTCTTCACTGCGAATCTAATATAAGTTCCTGGGAAATTTACGCAGATGATTTGTTTATAGTGGTAAAGGCGTTGTGTAGAACTAACCACATATTTGGTATTACTGCTAACTTTTGTCGGTGTAGATGACTGCCACATGACAGAATATACAATAGACCGCAGGTTTTTACATCACAGTTTCTTCTCCTAGATGCATGTCTAAATGAAGAGTGGGGGTGTATCCGTCCCTGTGAATTAATGCACCCCCAGATACCAACCTGGAAATTTCTGCGACGCGTTACATACCGAGCTCATCCTTCCCAAATGGTTACCAATTTGGTACTTACACAGTTCAACGTTGCCTAAATTTGATGATCTGGTGAGAACCTGTGTGTAAACATTATTGTATCCCCCCCACATATATATATATATATATATATATATATATATATATATATATATGTATATATATATATATATATATATATATATATATATATATATATATATATATATATATATATATATATGAGAAACTTATTCGCTGGTTTCCAAAGGCAAAATTTTCTGTTTATAATTTGTGTATTATTTTCTTATCGGTCACATTACAGATCTGTTTCGTTCGCAAAACAACAATCCAGTGAAATAATGTACTTTCCACATATTTCAGATCATCTACATGGTCGTAAAATGACCATGCTAATGTTTCTGAAAAGTGGTCGGTCAAAACCAGAAGTCCTCGTCAGATGGCTTAATAAAGTTTGTTGTCTATTGAATAAGTCCGGTTCTTACATTAAGGTGAGAGAATAATTTGTTTAAAAATAATACATAAGATTTAGGAGGAGAAGGAGAGGAGTGATGTGACATTCAAAACTCCAAATATTGAAATCGGAGGCAGAAGAAGTTAAAAAAAATGAAGAGAAAGGAAAAAAGGGGGAAGAACAAGAACCAGTGTAATCGTGATTGTCAGCGTATGGGAAGAGCAAAAAAGTTAATTTACGGTATCATAAGAAAGGTTTTACATTGCTTCATTAATTCTTTACCATATTTACCCCTTCACTTTTAATTAATTATACATTTTAGATACGAATTAGTATTTTGTATTCAATATTTTATTCTAATTTATAAATATTTTTTCTATTGTTTTCTTTGATTAACTTGGTTACCATATGTAATTAATTTTCAACTATTAATTAGAGAAGAACAGCTATTATTTTATTTTTATTTTACTCAAGAAATATTTCCTATTGACATTCTTATATATATATATATATATATATATATATATATATATATATATATATATATATATTGTAAATTCACACATTATATCATCCAAACCTAGATTCATTGACGTTATTTGGATAACTTTACAGCAAAATCTGTTCTCTGTCTCATACTTATTTAATGGGATGAATATTGCACATAAGATTTAATATATTTATTTGGCGAAAGTAATGTAAAACGTGACTTACTCGTCTCTGTCTATCCTGTCAGGTGACGGAATTAAAGAAGGAAAGAGAAAAGAAAAAAAAACTGTCGTCTGTAAACGGTTTATCAATATACACGTCATTAATTTGCAGATGAGGACACGGCTGCTGTTTAAAAAGAATGAGGCATAAAGCACAGGGTGGTCTTCTTTTTTTAGACAGATGAGCGAGAGACACGGAGATGTGTCTGTGACAATTACAGTTGAAGTCGGACGTTGGCAAGAAGGTGTTTGGACGATTATTATTATTATCATTATTATTATTATTATTATTATTGGCTCACAAGCAGCTTTCAAATGGGTCATCAAAGATCATTCCTTGCAAACAACCTGTGGCGTTCCCTGGAAGCTGGATGACAACAAGTCTCCCCAGGTTTCCGGTGCTCTCTTCTTCTTTCGATAACATTTGCAAATGAATTTGCGTTATCGCAACAGCCGCTTACAACTAATTTCTCGTTGGCAGCTTCCATTGGTCTCTACTGGAATTTGAGTGACAATAAGCCTCCCCAAGGTCCCAGTTCTCTTCGCAATTGCCTTGTGGAGGTCTGGTAAGTGCTCTCTCTTCGATCTATCAATCCTCCTTGACACTTCTCGGCTAGTTGGTATCCCTCTTCAGGGGGTGGTGATGGGCAATGGGAGGAGATAGGAAAGGGGATAAAGAACTTATAGATATGTAGCTTTAATGGTCTTGGGTCCTTGAAACGCTTCTTCGTGTTTTGCTTCTGCAACAGTTTGTCTGGCTCGCTCATGTGGCTCATGTGTATTAGCCTCCGCATTCAAGGGTTTGTCTTAATATTTCAGCTTTTTTCATTATTGTTATTCGTTGTATCTTTCCAGACCCCTCCATATATATATATATATATATATATATATATATATATATATATATATATATATATATATATATATATGACTATATCCTTTTCGAATAACTATTTCCAATTATCTCTATATCTACACACACTAATGTTTTATGGTTTCGCAATCATCAATGAAGGGAATAATAGATTAAAATCTTGTCACACCCTTTAATTTATTGACTAGTTTTTTAACTCACTGCCACCGGACATTAACACAACAATTTAGAAATAAAAGATAATTTCATGAAGAAATTATTGAACTATAATAATTCGGAAATAAATATCATTTTTATACATAAATACACTAGTATCTGATGATTTTGCAATCTTCAGTGTAAGGAGTGATCAGTAGCACCGGTAGAGAGATCCGGACCTATATATATATATATATATATATATATATATATATATATATATATATATATATATATATGTGTTTATGTGTGTGTGTGTGAGGGTATATTTGAAAATTTTTTGGGGATACAAAATTTTATTATGACTAAATACAGACCAATCAACATGATTTGTTATTTTTATTTTCATTTTTTTAATCACCATTTTGATTGGTCTGTATTTAGCCATAATATATATATATATATATATATATATATATATATATATATATATATATATATATATATATATGTTTGGTCTTAAGACCTGAAACTTTATATACGCAATATGCGACCCTCTGGAATAAAATCGATTTTGCTTTAACCGCAATAAATAGCTACTAAAACGCTTAATTAAAAAGAATATGAACTTGAGAGCCGTAGTGGGCAAAAATTCACATAATGTATGAATGAATGAATATATTTATTCGTTGTAATTTGTAAAGTTTTGGTATACACGTGCTGTTAGATTCGATGCTAAGAAATGCCGCTAAAGAGGTAAATGATTTCGTTTCTAATTTAACTGATGGAACTCCAAGTCATTTTCTTGTTTAAAAACTATTGAAATTACTACCATATAGTAGATGCAAAATAAAAATCAATGCAGAGGTGGTTCTATAATAATAATTACAAAATTTGCATAAAATGGTTATACTTAAAAATAATTTAAAACTGGGCAACGCCGGGTGCCCAGCTAGTATGCATATATATAGCTGAAACATTATATAACTGAATACGCTTGGATTAGTCGAATTTTCTATCACCGAATTGTTTAAGGAAAGAAACAAATATACTTATCCATCCGTCTCTTTTTTTTTTTCGTTTTCTATAAATGGGTCATGCTATTTATCCATTCAGTACAAAAAATGAAGAATTATAGTTGGAAATGGTTTTAAGTAACTAATCGTTTTAACGGAGAAAAAAATTAGTAGATGATAGAATAGAAAAATTGTGAGATGATGCGGGCAATTTGTGTATAAAGAGATTGTTGGCGGGAATTGATTTTTAAATGGGTTTCACAATCATATCAACTTGAAAGACTAAGCGTTGCCAACAAAAGATGTAGCAATACTCAGACGCATATATATATATATATATATATATATATATATATATATATATATATATATATATACACGAAAATGTACTATGCGTTGCCAGGTATTATGCATAACGTAAAATTCCTTTGAAAATTAAGTAAAAAACGAAAAGAAACTGAGATATGTGCATGCTAGTATTATGTTTTTTTGAAACAGTCAACTTCTTGTAAGTAAAAAAAAAATAAATACTCGAGCTGAGATCGAAACCCAAACCTAAAGACAGTAAGTCAAGTTCGATTATCATTACTTCGATTTTTACACTGATCTTTAAAAAAGTGTTTTACAACCCCGTGAAACAGTTGACAAACAGATTAAAATCATTAATAACTATTAACAAAGCTCTAGTTCACCATCTTAAAACTGCTAAACTTCTATCCGACCAGCAGTATGGGTTTAACCTATCCCGTTTTACTGCAGATATCCTAACTGTAATCTCAGAGAAGGCTAGAGCAGTAGCCATAGACAAGACCTTTGACAGGGTATGGCATGATGGTTTTCTCGAGAAAATCAAATCCTATGGTATTACTGGACGAATGCTTAACACAATTAACTCCTTAAATAAAAGAATTCAGGTTGTCATCGATGGTCGTATGTCTAATATGAAATAAATGAGGGTGTGCCACAGGGGTTGATGCTTGAACTTTTATTATATCTGATATTCATTAATGACAGCCCTGATAAAATTGTCTCTGAGATGGGTATATTTGTTTATGACACCACCCTCTATAACACACACACACACACACACACACACACACACACACACACACACACACACACACACACACACACACACACACACACACATATATATATATATATATAGTGGTCAAGGTCTGGCGTGGACGTGTGTTAAAAGCACACAGATGTCTTAGAGTCTTTCTGTGCTTCTCCCAGACAAATCAACTCCACGTGCACGTCGTGATCACTGACACGCAGACAGGGCTCTGATGAACGGCGAGTATCCTGCGCCGTATAACTGGACCTCCACTGCCTTGTGCGCCAAGATTATTTAACCAAAGGCTAAGGGTGAGGTAACCCTGACAGAAACCCCCAGAGGGGCTTAGGCCCTGTAAACTGCGGCATATATGCCCCACCGGCGTGTGGAATATGCTCTGGTGCCCAGCAACCTAAGTTCCAATCATGGATCAAATGGAATGGTGGGTGGAGAGGGCTCTGTAAGCCGTAGTGAAGGCAACCTCCCTGGGAGAAGAAAAACTCTGATATAAAACCTGCGATGACTGCTGCATTCAATGATGTTGACTTGCTCTTCTTTTTGGATCAATGTGGCAGTTTTTTAGAGAGTGGGATTGTCTCGGTGCAAAGTCTTTCCCCACTATAACAATCCTCATGCACAGGCATTGCTCGATATAAATTAGATACACTTTTTACCATCTCGTGTATCTTTATAGATAAAAAAAAGGCTGGCTGTAGACTAAAACGGCAAAGCATTCAATGAAGTTCCAAAATATGATTATAAACGTAAATGGCAATAAGGGAACTGGAATTTCCAGGGCTTGGCCCAGCAGGTGTTTCAGGGCTCCACAGTCTGGACCCAGTCGTCATCATGCTACTTCGAAGAAATATATGACAATGACCATCGGCTGTTGAAATGTGCGGACGCTGCTTGACTTGAAGTAATACAAACCAACTAAAACCAAAAGTTAATACAAACCAACTAAAATTAAAAGTTAGCTGAAGTAATACAAACCAATTATAAAAAAAATATATATAAAAATTTACTACCACTCATATATATATAACTCTACATACGGCTCCTACCTAACACTTACCATTAATACCATGACCCATTAGAACAGATACACCACTGGACACAGCTCACAGCCCGCCTCACATTCCAAACAGGACATTACCACTACCTCCTCCCATATAAATATAAAATAAATAAATAAATAAAATTACAATAATATACTAAGAGAAACTTAATAAATAAAACAGCAGTATATATATATATATATATATATATAAATTTAATTAAAATTAAAAGTTACTGAAGTAATACAAACCAACTAAAATCAAAAGTTAATACAAACCAACTAAAATTAAAAGTTAGCTGAAGTAATACAAACCAATTAAAATAAAAAATAAATACATAAATAAATAAATAAATATAATAATCTACTACCACTCATGAAAATAAATAAATTAACAACTCCCAAAGAATGTCACTCCTATTCCCCTTCCCTTCCCCTCACCTATCTTCCTACCCCAGCAACACTAACCTAAACACCCAGCTGCCGACCCCGGCCTCCCCTCCTCTCTCACATCCCGCCCCTACAGTAGTCGACCGGAAGTAGCCCAGTAGCGACTCAAGCGACCCAGAAAAGCAGAGACACCCACACATCAGCAGAAAAAAAATAATAGTAATAATGATAAAGACAACATAACAGAGAACAATAAAAAAAGTTCACGCTAAAGCAAGTTATAAACAAAAAAAAATAAATAAAATAAAAATAAAGACAAATAAATAAAAATAAAAATAGCAAATTTATAAACATGTTAATTGCCTAATAATACCATACATAAATCCCCTACTCACATCTGCCCGAGGCCTCACATAGTTACACAACTTCTGGCCCTTCATCCAGCATGCTTTGAATCGACCTGTTACGCACACCATTTGAAAAGGGAAAATGTTTCCGATATTAATAATGGAATACGTCGCATAGACTTACAAGTAAGACATTTTACCATACAACTGCATATATATATATATATATATATATATATATATATATATATATATATATATATATATATATATATATATATATTTGAAGTGATGGTTGTGTAGTTCCAACGAGAGAAAAAATGTATATTTAAAAGAGTGTAGCCATCAACAATTGTGGGTTTTTTTTAAAGGTTTTCATGATATTTTTATTTTAAAATATTTTTATAACGCGTTTCGAGCTAAGGGTGTGCTCTCTTCAGATATTTTCGTAAAAAGTTTTTCTTTAAAATGGGAGTTTGTGGATATGCCTCCGCTGATATTAAATATGTTTTTCATAGTGGTGCGATGCGTGTGTTCAGTGTTTAGACGTTCTGTCTCCAACTTTAAGTGTTTCACTGTGACCGGTCAAAGTTAGTTTCAAAGAGTGTTTTTTAGTCCATATGGTGAAGGTTTTTATTGCTTCTTTAGGGTTCTTTTTTAAAGACTTTCTTTCCCCATGTATAGCATACACTCACACACAATCCCATACGCATACATATATATTCATGTACATGTACACATGCACACGCACACAGGCACACACACATACACACACGTACATACATAGAAATATATGTAGGAGCATACATATATACACATATACATACCCACCTACACACTCACACACGCACTCGCATACATCCACCGCTAACAATTATTTTTATTTTTTTATTATTTTTTATTTTATATATATATATATATATATATATATATACACTTTTTTTTCCTACCAAAACACGCATGTATATATGCGCTTAATCATTCAGACATATGTACACGCACCCACACACACACACAAGTAAGATGGAGAATAATAGGTAGAAGATATATATACACACACATACACGCACATACACACATATATGTACACACATATATATGTGCACATACACTCACAAACATCCACATACTATGTAGGCACATACACATACATACACACATGCACACACACAGACATATGCAGGGGCTCACACATACGCGTATATCCATATTCACACGAACACATTTACCCACTCATACATGTGCATACATATGTATATATACATACATACACACATACATACGGATGTGTATACACTCATCCACCCATATATATATATATATGGGCACATGCATTCACAATCCCACACACACATACATATTCATACATCCCACCTTATGTATATATTGGTTGGAGTTTCCTTTCCAATCCATGCACATATGCATACATGGATTCGGTCACCCAAACATAAGTGCACGTATATATACAAACAAGATGTAGCATAGATAACAGATGATATATAATTATACACACACGCATACACAATCATATGCGTACACCCACGCACATACACATATACACACGCACACACGCGCGCACACACACATACATACGTTTAATTTCTAGTTGTTTGTTTAGTTAAGAGAAATGGTACTGTACTGGGTATGGGCGCGCGCACCCGCGAAAGTGTGCGTGTGCCTTATTGTGCTTTTTTGTTGTTTCGTGTGTGAGGGTGCACACCTACCCAAGCATGCATGCGTGTAAGTGTATTTTGTGTTTTGCCTATTTATGTGTATAATTATGGAGAGACGTTTAAGGCGGGGTTAAACTTTGTTATGAAATTTTTTTCTTGAGTTAGCAAGTAGAAGTAGTTGTCAGTTTGGAAGATGGGCATTATCTCGAATCTGCCTCCACTGCATGTGTGTATATGTTGTGATACATGTAGGTGTCTATTTTCCGCGATTTTGATGTTGGATCGGTGTAGGGCTACTCTATTACTAAGGTTTTTTGTAGCGCCTATGTAGGATTTATCGCATGCTGGACATTTTATTACATAGATTACGTTTTTTGAGGTGCAATCTAGGTTTTTTTTTAATTTTGAATGTTTGTATGGGGTTCGCAAATGTGTATGTGTTTCCCTCTAATATTATGTTGCAGACTCCACATCGTTGTTTGTTGCATTTTGTGACTCCTTTTGTTGCGTCTTGATTGAGTTTGGATGAGGTAAGAATGCGTTTTAGGTTTTTGGGTTGGCGTTTGCTTTTTATTATTTTTGTTGTTTTAAGGAAATTGTTTAGTTTGCTGTTTTGGTTAAGTAGGACGAGGTTTTTCGTTATCTCTGTGAAAAGTTCAGGGTTGTTTGTGTTGTGTGTGGAGACGTATGTTAGGATTTGTTCTTTGTTTCGTTCTTTAGGGGTTCTCAAATCTTCTACTGGTATATTTGTCGCAAGTTGGATCCCTTTGTCTATAAGTTGTGATGGGTATTTTCTTTTTCTTAAATTTATTCGTAGTTCCTTGAGTCGGATTTTTCGAAGGTTATTGTCCGTGATTATGGTGCAGATTCTACGTGCTAGGGTGTAGGGAATTGATTTTATGCAGCTTTTAGGGTGGTGACTTTTAAAGTGTAGGTATTGTTGGGTGTCTGTAGGTTTGCGGTAAATGTCTGTGATAATGTTATTGTCTTTAATCTTTATCAGTATGTCTAGGAAAGGTAATTCTGTAGAGCTTTGTTCTATGGTGAATTTAATTTTTGGGTGTAGGTTCTGGAGTATGGTGTGTAAGTCTGTGATGTCCCCCCATGTGGGTTTCCATAGGATGAAGCAGTCATCTAAGTACCTTTTCCATGATTCTACAAACAGTATTTTAGTGCTGTGGCCAAACTTTTGTTCTATTTTTTTATATAGGGTTTCTTCTAGGTAGGCTAATGTAAGGGTTGCGTAAGTCGGTGCCATTTTCGTTCCCATTGCTGTACCTAGTGTTTGGATGTAGTTGGTATTGTTGAATTCGAAGGAATTATTATTTAGAATTATGTCTATACTATCGATAATGAATTGCTTTGTGAATCTGGGATGTAGTGTTTGTGCGTGTCTGTTGATCCAAAATAGTATTGCTTCTTTTCCTAATTCATGGGGTATATTACTATATAAACTACTAACGTCAAATGTAACTAATAGTGTCCCGTTTTCTACTGTATGTGGTAAGGTAGTGAGAAAATGGATCTCGTCCCTTATGTAGCTCTTAACTTGATCTGTGAAAGGTTGTAATAAGATGTCTATTAAGTTGCTAAGTCTGCTTGTCGGACAGGCTGGTCCTGCTACAATGGGTCTAAATGTAAGGTCGCTAGGGTTTGGAGCGCTAATATATTCTGAGTTTTGTGTATCGATGGCAAGTTTTATTGTGCCAGATTTGTGTATTTTAGGCAGTCCGTAGAAGTTGTTGGTCTTTGTAATGAAATTTGTGAGGAAGTCCTTTTCTTTCTTTTTTAATATTTTGTTGTGTGTTGTACAAAGTTTTGTGATTTTTGAGATGGTGGTGTTATCTATGTTGGTACTAATGGGTTTATAGTAGTGTTTGTCATCCAGTAATTCTGTAATTTTTGTTTCATAATACGTTCTGTCCATGATTACTACGGCACTGCCTTTGTCTGCTTCTTTTATTATTATGTCATTATTATTACGGATCTTTTCGAGTGCTTGTTTTTGCTTATGTGTGAGGTTGCTTGTGGTTTTGTGTTTTTTTTGGAGGTTAAGGTTCCAGAGATTTTCGAAGTAGCTGTTTAGTTCTTTTGTGTTGTTCTGTTTATTAGGGAAATATGTTGATTTGTTTTTTACTAAAGAATCATCTTTGTCCCCTTTGTTATCTAGTGTTTCTATTAGTCTAAATTTCCGTTCGAATTCTTTAAGGTCCTTTTTTAGTTCTGCTATATTGCTTTTAGGGGTGGGGCAGAATTTGAGGCCCAGCTTCAGTATTTCCATTTCGTTCTTTGATAAGGAGTATGTGGATAAATTGATGATTTTGGGTCTAATTTTTTCTAACCTGGAATTGTTGTTCCCTGGGGGCTTCCTAAAAAATGCTGGGAGTTGTTTGTTTCCTTGTTTCGAGGAGTGGTGTGTTTTAGGGTGGTGTGATGTCTCCTTGTAAAATGAGTGTCGTGTACAATATTGTGAGGGTTCAGTGATAAATGGTTGAATGGGTTGTCGTTATATGTTTTTTGTGTTGGATAGTTGTGTTTCAGTTGGAATTGGTGTTGCTGTTGAGGATACATGCATTGTTGTATAGGGTTGTGTTGTCGGGGTTTGTTGTAGGGGAGGTCTGTTTGTTGGGATTGGTGTTGCATGGGATATTCTGATTGTTCCCGTTGATGGGGGAGGTGCCTTAGGGGTTTGTTTCTTTGTGTGGGATATGAGGGGTGAGAGTTGTAGGTAGTGTTTTGAATTATGTGATGTCTCAGGTAGTTGTGTTGCATTGTGGGGGTGTTTTGGTAGGGGTTGTTTAGTAAAGGTATTTTTTCGTTGTTTGTGTTAGCGATGTAGTGTCTGTGGGAATGGACTTTTGATTGTGTTCGCTGAATTGGGTGGTAATAGTTAGGTCTGTATTGCTTAGGATTGTATATAAGTGGGTATTTTTGTGGAGATGTATTGTGTGGTATGTTGTCCGGTGTGTTGTGTTTGTTAATGGTGCGGGTTCTTGTGTAATTTTGAGGTGTTATTAGTGTGCGTTTTGGCTGGGCCAGTTGTTGGGAATTTGTGTAAGATGTGAATATATTGTGGTTGCTTCTTTGTGTGTAGTTGTATCTGTTGTGTGGATGTGTTTGTGTATGGTGTATGTTTCGTTTCTTACCTTTGTTATGTGATCTCTGTGTTTGCGGATATCGTGTAAGAGTGTTCTGTTCCTGGTTGTCCTTGTATGTGTTTGTCGATTGTTTGCTTTTTTCTTTTTCCGGCAGGTTTTTTAGCCAGGTTATTTTCCGTCCAATGATTTCCCTGGATTTTTCCTCCTCTTTTTTGCATTCAGAATCCCAGAGTTCCAAGAGGGGTTGGTGTGTTTCCTTGGGGCAGAGTTCCTTGATTTTTTTAAATACTTTATTGTCAATTTCTGTGTACTTCTCCGTAGAGTGTATTTTTTTGTCTTCCCGTATGTCGATTTCGGCCTGAAGTTTTGAAATACTTAGGGCTTTTTTAATTTTCACTTGTTCCTCTGTATCTTGTGGTGTAATTTTTTCCCGGAATTTATATGGAATGAATTGGTCCTCCATCGTTAGAAATGTCTTGTATGTTGCTGCGGTGTCACTGCATTTTACTGCATGGTAAAAAGCCATTTTTCTTTGTTTAAGGAGGATGTTCCAGTTTTGGAGATTCCGTTTCCTGGTTTTTAGTACTTCATTCTGTATGTATGGTCTTCTAAAGTATTCCAGGTATTCTTGTTGTGCTTTGAGTTGGTTAATGATTTCCTCAAATTGTATCTCTTTCTTATCCTAATATGTCCGAACTGTCTTCTAAGCTTCAGCCTCTGTCCCATCGACGAAATGTTGCATTCCTCTGCTTGTTTTACAAGTATTTCAATGGTGGATGCTCTGACGAACTACAAGTCCTTGTACCCCCCCTACAAAAAATACCCCCGACAAACCCAACAACCAGCGAAGTCCCACCTCTACACAGTTGAGATCCCTAGATGTAAGAAAGTCTTCTACTCTAATAACTTCTTCCCCTGAACCTCTAGACTTTGGAATTCTCTTCCAGTTTTCCGCTTCCCCAACTGGACTGACATGCAGAAGTTCAAGTGTAATGTGAACAGAAATCTTGCTGCTAAACTCCCTACATAGTACCCCTGCAACTTAGGTCCCTGATAGTAGCTCCCTACATCAAGGTGGCACTGAGCCTTGTTTGGAGTTAAAATTAATATAAGAAAAAAGGCTCGTTATGTAGAGGTGAAATATTTGTTAATATTTATTCAAATATATACTCTCTCTCTCTCGCTGAATCACTTTCTCTTTCTCCCTCCCCCTATCTGTCTGTCTGTCTGTCTGTCTGTCTCTCTCTCTCTCTCTCTCTCTCTATATATATATATATATATATATATATATAGTAAGGTAATTGATAATTTTAAATTAAAAATTAAAAATCTGTTTCATAAGAAGGAACACAACAAAGTCAATAATTTGTACGATCGTTTCGGAAACGATGTTTTTATTGCGATCGTTTCGGAAACGATGTTTTTATTGCGATAGACATTAAATCATGGACAATAATTTTGACATATAGTTTTCTTTTTAAACAAAGTCTCCTAATCAGCAAAAATATTGGGCGTTTTTTTATATATATAAAAGACACCATAAATAAACCAAGCATTTTTAAGTAATATAGAAAATATAAAAATACAAAGGAAAATAGTTATTTATTAATGTTGATGAGCAAAGTAATATGGGCTGAGAATAAAATAAAATATAAAAAATAGAATAAAACTATAAATCTGAATTTGGTTTAAATATAAGCTTATAATAATATGTTTTTAATAAAATTTAACAATTATATATATATATATATATATATATTTACCTTTTAGTTGTTCGCCTTTTGAAAACCGTAATTATCGTCAAAGCATTAATTTGGATGTTGAATCTAGCTTATAAATGCACGAAATGTTGAATTTTCAAAGTGAATGCAAATGGAATATTTTTAGCGGTTAGAATATGTTAGTAACGCCTAATTTAAAATTAAGTAAAGATTTTAATAAATAAGGAGAGATGATCTTATTTGTCTAATAAAATGATCAAAGGGAGATAATTAGCATTTATTCTTTTATATTATATAACATAAAAGTATCTTATTGAACGTTAATAATGTTTTAATAATTTATTTATTTATTTTTGAAATTAATAAATATAGTATAGGTTAAACTTAAATAGATATTTAAATAAGATATACTCGTTCACTTATGTATATATATATATATATATATATATATATATATATATTATATATATATAAGTGAATGAGTGTGCATGTGAGGACAATTCTCAACGTATACACTCTTTTGTCTACGGACGTAAAATTTAGTATCTCGGGTATTCAGACACGATGAAGACTTTAATCATTTTTTATCCGGTAAAACGGGGCGCTAATGTATCAAAATTAAAAACAAAGTGTACGTAAAGGCCATCTGTTTGTAAACTATTTTACGAATACGCAAGCATGAATGGGTCACATAACAGATTTCTTATGTTAAGAAAAAGTGCGTTTAACTACTCATTCGAAATACGTGTTATGCTGGCCCAATCATTATCGTACTTGACTCCCTGTCTTTAGGTCTTGGTTTCGATCCCAGCTCAAGTATTTTCTTATTACTTAAAAGGAGTGAATTGTTATGAACTAACAATGCTCACAATATAGTGAATAAATTACAAAAAAATATAAGCCAAAATTCCTGATATTGATCATCTTATAATTTAATTCTTTAATTGTAAATGTCAACTGAATTAAATGGAGAAATTATAAGATCATCAAAATCATGAATTTTGGAATATGATTTTTGTCATTTATACTCTCTCTCTCTCTTCCTCTTTCTCTCTCTCTATATATATATATGTGTGTATGTGTGTGCGCGTATGTGTGTGTGTATGTGTGTGTGCGTGTCGTGGGTTTTCCTTAAAAACTAAATGTATTTAATTCATACATAATCTATTATTCATGTTTATGACATTTGCTTTACACATGTTTTATTGACTAGCGGAAACTCACCAAACAACGATACAAACAGACGTACACATTCAAACACACGCGCACATATATATATATATATATGCATATGCATGTGTACATATATATACATAAACCTATACACACACACATATATATATATATATATATACCAACGTATACATAGATATATGTGTGTATGTGCCTGTGCTTTATTTGCTCACAGAAGTATTGATATTCTGCGAAAAAAACGGAGCACAGTTCAAGCCATGTTTATGCATTTAATGTTGTCGCGTAGTTTGGTATGGAAAATCCCGAACAAGCTTTAATGTGCCCTTGTCAGTAGAAGTGACAGGTCTGTGACGTTTCTTGTTCAGAAAAAGTTCCACTCAACGACGTATATCTCATGATGTTCGCAAGATTAGGCAGAAATTTTCCCATGTTACAACGTATATTTAATTGGCTCTGATTTTCAGTATCTGGTAGTAAAACACTAAAGTCTTATTCTTACTAAATTAACACACACACTATGATGTATAATAAATGTATATGATTACCTTATATTTTGAAGAAAGTGCGACAGCATCAGTATTAGCGATTAAAGTTATTTGGACTTCCAGTCTTGGTTTATCTATATTTAAGATACCGAGAAATTACTCATGGGTTGGGCCCTTACACTTAGAAAATATCGCTTTAAAGTTTATATATATATATATATATATATATATATATATATATATATATATATATATATATATATAAGTACAGATGTTTAATAAAGTATGTTGAGAAACACTTTAGCAAGAGTCAAACACATATTTATTATTCGTAAAGGAAAAACCAATGCAGGTGAACGTCCATCATCCTTGGAGTTTCGAAGAAATACTTTTCTTCTCGTCAGAGGAGTTAGCAAAATGCATAAAAAATAAATAAGCATGAAAAGAAAAAGGAAAAATGATTTCCCACGGTTGTTTAGTCCAAATCCGATGAATCCAAGAATGTGGTGGAAATTAAATTTCCATGTTTACGGTAGCCCGAGTGCATGATGTCGGGGTTTATAAATGGTCCAAAGAATAAATATCTGTGTGAATGGTTACAGTTGAAGAAGTCCAGAATACGAGATTAACCACAGAAAAGCAATTTGAAGAATAGTTAGCACGTAGTGGATTAAGGTCATTCAAGGGCGAGGGAAGGTATTAGCCCAACGTTAAGGTTGTTCAACGCGTTGGAGTTAGGAAGGATGATCATCTGGTTGTCATGATAACGTATCGTTGTAAAATTAGATATTAGGGCAGTGGAGGGGCGAGGTGGAATATGTTAGCGGATACAGTTTGGTGGGATTATGGACAGAGTTAAAGAGGATCAAGCAAAAGTATTTTATAAAGAATTTGGGAGCTGTAAGCTAATTGCGAGAACGAAGTTATCTGGAAGATTGGAAGGTTTTATTGAAAGTTTTAGTACATTGTGAGGATTGAAAAAAAAATATAAAGGGAAATTAGAGAAAAAAGTAGGCGGTTGGCGCTTGCAGACTCTAGCGTAATGAAACCAATAGAAAGAAAGCAAGAATAAAAGTATTACGCTCGAACTCCCGTATAAATGTATTTATATCAATAAGTGAACTCAAATGCATACATGAATACAACATTAGATGCATAGATGCCCAAGTCTTCATATAAATAGAAGAGAAATACATATACATATGCGTAAGCACTCTAACAGATTATTGGGGAGAGAGAAAAGAATAAGGGATGTATAAATTAATGAGGTAACAAAAAGTGCCGAGAAAGTGAAAGAAAGAAATACATAATTGATGGAAATGAGATTTTAACGGAATCATTCAACGTTAAGTAATTTCAAATTGACGATATTTAAATTCAAGGTTTATGTCTACAAAAAGAGGCTATTTCGCTTTATAAGCTTATTATATTATTGCTGTGGGGTGGGAAAGTAAATATAGCAATAGCTTCAGATGTAAGACTTAACTTATATTCAATTGAAAAAACGTTTTATTGGATTTAAGTTTGGAATTAAAGTAGTAAGAGAAGTTCCTTGTTTATTATTCGATTTTGGTAATTAACGGAATCATTATGGTTAAATATTGTAGTCTTCATTAGAGTTGAGGTGGCGTCGATACATGTGTGTATTTTATGAGATACTTGGGGCCTATTATTGTTTTGTTGATTTGTATCGGAGGTTTGAAGTAGAGGAATGGCTCAAATTTTGTTCATTGAAGTGAGTGTAAATCGGATTAATACGTATAAGAGTGTTGTTTAGAGGTGTTCTCAGTGTTATTAGTGTTAGGATGATTGTAAGGAGATTTATTACTACTACTACTACTACTACTACTACTACTACTACTAACTAATGCTACAACTAATGCTACCACTACTACTAATATTAGTAATGAGGTAGTTGGTCGGCTGACTATTTAGCCCACTCATTGGATCCATGATTCTATCAGATTGAAGATGGGGAAAGAGAGAAGATGTCGACATTATATGGAGCATAATATGGAGAGTTTACGGGGTATCTCTGTAATTTTGCAAGAATATAGAGCATCCTTATCTATGAAATCGTCGTTGAATGGGCATGGTTGCAATTGTTTTTAGGTTTAATTGGGAAAGGGATTTTTGAGGCCGATTTGATTTTTATTGTTAAATGTAAAGATTCTTTATATTGTGTGGGTACTTAGAGGATTTTGTATAATGCTAAAAGAATTATTTAGGTATGTTGGTTTATGAATAATTTTAGGTATATTAGTGAGCTAAATGGAGATTAAAATATAAGTTTTTTTTCTGCTGAGGCAGTGGGATGAGTTAGGAGTATTAGGATTAAAATGTTGATTCTGATTATGGTTGTTGCATTGTTCATTGTTATTAATTGGGGTATATCTTGTAGTTGTGGGTGGTTTATTATGGGTCATGTTGTGAGTGAATATATATATATATATATATATATATATATATATATATATATATATATATATACTAGCATGGGTACCCGGCGTTGCCTGGTTTGACATGAAGTTCCATTTGGAACACACCTGCTATATTAACCATTTTCATCATGGGCAACGTGGATACCTCTACAACAATTCCAAAAATAAAAGAACGGATAAAAACATGTAAACGTAATCGCCAAAAAAGAAGCAGTACGCGGTACGCACTTCACCAGATATTTCAGAAGACGGGATACAAAGAGAAGAAACTATTTTCGGGATATTAAGCACTGAACCCACCAAATAAATAATTAAAAATAAATCATTGCAACTTTTGTTTCAATAAAAATAACAGCGAATGCCTGTGCGATCGCAATAAAGAAAAATGAGCCAAGTAAGCAGAACTCCTAAAAAATTAAATTCCAAAAACAATTTAATGAAATTTTTCGTCATTTTATGTTTCTAATGTAACCCCTCCCTAATTGAATTGTTCATATTTTGGGGTCCGTTTTGTTTATGAAATTGTTAGGTGAAAGTAGAAGAATGATCTAATAAATTAATTAAATTTATCGTTATTTTATGGTTCAAATGTAATTCCCGCCTCCTTTACAACAAATTGTATTTGTCATGTTTTGCCACCCCACTCGATCGCCAAACATGAACAAATGCTAGAGTGACGTCTTGTTGAACGCTTGGTAGCTAAAAAGTGGGTGTTCATTTTACGTTAAATTTATATAGAAAACTCTAAAATGTAAACTTTTTAAATTTATATAGAAAAAATGTAAACTTTTTAAATTTATATAGAAAACTCTAAAATGTAAACTTTCTTTTGTTTGAAAGTTTCTTTTTTCGTATTATTTATAAAGGCTGTTTAAACATATTAGACCTTCAAAAAGTAGATTTTTATTTTTAAACGACGCTGGGTCACATCGTAAAAAATACCTTTTTTTATTAGAAAGAAAAGTTTGCAATCGATGCGATTTTTTTTATACAGTGATCACCACTTATGAAGGCCCGGAAGCCACTCAGGGATAAGGGTTATTGCAAGTACAGTACGTTAGTGTGGAGATTTGTTTACTTAAGGGGGCGGTTCATTAACATTGGACTTGAAGACATCCAAGTTGTAGTCCGGTGGGAAGCAGGCAGACGGAACAGAGTTCCACAGACGTGCAGTTCTAAGAAAGAAGCTTTGTTCATGGAATCCGCGTTTTGATTTAGGCACAGATATAGAGTGGGGGAAATTTTTCACAGTGCATTCAGCTAGACGGGTGTTTTTCGTGAAAGATTGGCGAGGGGAGACCAGAGATTGGAGTTCAGGCAATAAAACAAGGATAGGCTCGCAACGTCTCTTCTGTGGGAGAGAGGTTGCAGGGTAGAGAAAAGGGCATCCCCCACTAAGCCGCGAAGTCTTATTTGTACTCTGTCAAGGCAGAATAGGCTGTTTTTAGCAGCTCCTGCCCACGTATGGCAACAGTATTCCATCCTTGGACATCCTTGGCCTTTATATAGATAGAGAATTGCATCAGTAGTGAGATATATTCTGGAGCGGTAGAAGGATCCCACCATCTTTCCAGCGACCTTGGCAACAGACTTGATGTACATGTTCCATTTCAGATCAGGAGTAAAGGTCAAACCTAGAAGCTTGTCAAAACACGGGACCTCACCCAGACGAGAGCCATCCATCACAATTGATGCCAGATGGGGATCAGAGCGTTGATGATGTAAGGATAGGAGTTTGGTTTTGGATGCATTAAAGGCAACTAGCCACATCTTCCCCCACTGAACCACGCGCTCAAGATCAGAGGAGAGAGAATCAGAGAGAACTTTGTCATTTACAGCCTTTGATGTGTTGCCGTAGATGGTCGTGTCATCAGCATAGATGTCAACGAATGATTTAAGTATGTGTTTAGGGAGGTCATTGATGTAGATCAGGAAGAGAGTTAACGTTAACGTAAGAGATTAACGTGAAAAAAGGAAAAGAGTATAAACTATGGAATTTAGAGGGGACACTAGATTTTTATTTTTTTAGGTGGTAAATGAGGTTGGATCACATTGTAAAACTTTACCGATTTCTGTATAGCCGTTTGAAGAATAATAAATACAAACAAATAAAATCTTTTCAGTTTTTTCGTGTTCTTTTCGTTTGAATATTTAAAAAAACAATAAAAGCCAAACTTTTTTTCTATCTATACGGAATTATTTTTTCAAGCTAGAAACTTATTGAGATTAACAAATTATTTTATTTAATAAATGGTTTGTTTGTTTGTTTATGTTCCGAAGTATCTAGGGGCAAATAACTCTAAAATATTTTTTTTAGAAAATCGATGTTGGAATAATAATTCCTAATAAATTAGATTTAATATGTTACCACTAGAATAATTGTTTAAAATTTATTAAATAATAATTTAAAATAATTGCTAGAAACAGTAACTAAGATATCGCTATTTAATAAAATCGATTTTTCTTAATATAATATGCAAATCATACTATATATAGAAATAAATGAAAGAGAAAAGTAAGGAACCTTTTGTATATATTAAGCAGATTGTGAACAAACAAACAAACAGGAATACGAATTTATATATATATATATATATATATATATATATATATATACTAGTTGTTATCGTCACTAAGTATAGTTATTATAAAAGAAGTTTTTTACAGTAGTTTTAAATAGATAGTTTATTTTTATGTTATTTTCATTTACATTTATTTCTTTAATTTTATTTATTTGTTTATTTATTTTTACAAAGTTGTCTTCAGGAAAGAAAGTTAAGAACTGAGTGCAGCCAAGTCTTTTACTTTGCTACCATTTCATATATATTTATTGTTAAGCATGTCTATATATGCATATATATGTATGTAATATTGTGTATATACGCATATACATTTTTTATCATCACGGCTAAAAGTGTCTAAAATGGTGTTCGAAAGCCACGTAGGATATTGGTTGGTAGCCTAGATGTGTTGAATTTTTATGTGGCATCTGTTGTTGCAAACCTACGATACTTTTGTCCAGAGAGGAATTCCTGCCGCTCATTTATTAATATATAAAAGACTAAACCACAAGATAAATTAATCTGTGACTTAATATTAAATGTGACTTAATGTGATATATATATATATATATATATATATATATATATATATAGATAGATAGATAGATAGATATATGTATATATATACATATATATATATATTCAATATGGCGTAATGGAAAAATAAAAAGGTATTTGCAGCCTCTCTTCCAATTTTTGGATTTTAATCATGTCAAATCACACTTCAATTCCGTTTAACAGATTGATAGTTGCTATTTCTCCTGATCAGTTAACGGCATAATAGATTCACTGATTGATATAATAATTAAGTGATTGATTTTGCGCTACGAAACAGATACTGTCAAGAATTGTATAAGTAAACTGAATTAAAGGAATAAATTATAAGATGGTCAACATCGTGGATTTTGGAATATAGTTTTTTTGTCATTTATTCTCTATATTACTCTGTAATTACATTGAGCCTCTTTAAGGATGAATATATATTATAAAAAATATATTTTTACAGAAATACATATATATTGTTGTTTTTAAAATATAATTATCCACTGACACGTGTTTCGTCGTACACGATACATCAGAGGGCTGAATTTACTATATATATATATATATATATATATATATATATATATATATATATATATAAACCGAAGAGAGGAGTTTCATTATTATATTTGATGACTTTTGACTTTTGTTTATCTTATATTTCTGTTTTGATAGCGTATCGTCACTGTTCGTTCGTTGCACTGACTTTTAAGTAATCAATCAGAATGGTGATTCCCAAACGGCGAGCCACGCCACCATAGCGGAGAATCAATAACGCCCGTTGCACGCGTATAAATATTCGACTCATGCTTGTTGGCTGCGAATGATAAGCCTTCTCGATTCGATCGAATGGTGCATGTTCTTAGCCTTCGTCTGTCCAATTATTTGGGGTTCGTGTGAAAACGAGCATCAGGTTATAGTTTAAAATCGAAAAAAGCTTGCTACTCTCTATTTCTCTCTCTCTCTATCTATATATCTATATATTTATATATATACATATATACACATATATATTAAAATATCATTAGGTGCATAAAAGATATATCCGTGGGAACACATGTTTCTTGCTTTCGGTCGTCATCAGCATGGGTTAAGGATATATTTATATTATTGACAACAGACTGTTTCGATGTATAACAACTCTTCAATTCGATTAGACTAGCACACATTCTACGCAAGAATCGAACTTACACACATCGAGTTAACAGTCGGCAGTTCTCCCACTAAGTCACGGGATCGGTGCTCGTAAATTATCGTTCCAATATTTTTATATAAACATTGAACAATATATAGTATACATATATATTCGTAGGACGCGTTAACTGGTGTTGCCTGGTTGAAGCCTGTCCCCCTAGCAAAAAAGTAAACTGCAGTTATTATTTGTAGCCACTGAAGAATTACGGACACTGACGGCCATAGCGAAATGAAAAAGATCTGATTTTCATAGACGATTAGTAATAGTTTGGGGCGATAACATTCAGATACTGTTTGATTTTTAAAAGAAAGCAAGTAATTTAGAGAATGCGTAAATAAGTATGAATTAAGAATATTAAGAAACAATGGTCCATTAGAATAATCATGGAAATTAAAAACAGAAGTTTTAGAGATTAAGGATTCTCACTGTACATAAACTATTTAGAATGAGCGAAACTAGTGGTAGCGGTCCTAGCTGTTTCAGTTTATTGTCCAAATCTTTCTCTTCTTTTCAGTTCTTCCACTAATATTATTAAAGTAAGTTCCAGTTTTATGTTTTTTTTAGTGTAAAGCAAAACACTATGACTTTATTTATTTCACTTTTTGAGTATTGTCATGTTAAGAACAGCGTTTGTAATAGACATCTCAAACTCCACATGTTAAGAACGGTTTCCGGAATAGACACCACCAAGCTCCCCACCTTAAAACCGGTAATAGGAATAAATATCCTCAACAGCTACATGTAAAGAACGGATTTCAGATTAGCCAACCCATTAATTTTTTAGGTGATTAATTTCCCCAAATTTAACCATGATAATCGTTGTCAGCATACACAACCAAAAAGGCTAACAAAAAGATCGGGGGCAGTGTCGGTAGAAGAGAAGTAGATTTGTTTATCGCGCGTGCGTACAAACATGGCTGCCAGTGATACAGCTTTTTATATTACTAAAAGTACTTGTCTCCACCAAATTTGAATAAAATTTTCTCAATCAACATAGTCGAAATCTTGTTTGTAAATATAGTTACGTTTTTTATTATAATTATTCAAATATACTATATTTAAAATATGTTATTTAAACCTGTGCAATCTATGACGATCATCGCCGATGTAAAATTAGATGTTTCGGCAATATCATCCACTGGATTCGTACTCATTATGTAGTTTGAATCTAATGTTTTTTAAACATATGTGTAATACACACATTTTAAAACTATTAAACCATTTTCTGTTTTTTTTTAACTTCTAAAGCTGTAAGAAATGGGACCCATTAATTGTTTCCTTTTCTGTTTCTATAAGTAAATATATATTAAAAGCTCTAAACAGTTTGACAAAATATATAAAATATTAACTTATATAAATGTAGTTATTTTAAAGGATATGCGATTTTTAAAGAAGAAATCAACTGATAAAAACGTATTTTAATATATTTTTATTATAAGGGTGGTGTGTACCACATTTAAAATAAAACGTAACAAACACTCTTTGAAAAAAATAATTAATTACTGGAACCAATGTACAAAGCGGGCGATCAAAAGAGAAAGAGAAGAAATAAATGTCTGTTGTTTTTAAAAAGAAAGGCAAAAAGCGAGTGAGTGAAAATAGGGAGCGACATTCATGTTTTTGTAAGTAAATATGTGTTTAAAATATCTAAACAGTTTTATAAAATATATAAGATATGAACTTGTATAAACATCGTTATTTGAAACGATATGCGAATTTAAAATAAGAAATCAAGCGATAAAAGTTTACGTTTTTATATATTTTATGATAAAAGTGGTGTATAAATAAATTACATTTATAAAACGTAACAATGTTTGAAAAATATTAATTACTGGAACAAATGTACAAAGCGAGCAGAAGGAGCGAGAAAGAGAGGAAATAAATTTTTGTCATTTTTAAAACGAAAAGTAAAAAGCGAACGAGAGAGAAAGAGAGAGGGAGCTAGCGAGTGAGCGAGAGAGAGAGAGAGAGAGGGAGAGAGAGAAAGAGAACGAGACAAAGAGTGAGATTAATGTTTCTGTAAGTAAATAAATGTTTAAAATATCTAAACAGTTTGCCATAATATATAAAATAATCCAGTATATAATATTTTGATTGCTGGACTAAATTACAGTAGGTTTGCAATAACAGATGCCACATACGCTATTATCCACCATCTTATGTAACTTTAGAACACCGTTAGATACACATTTACTCGTTATAATAAAACACTACATTCTATCACAGGAAAACATCACAATCGCAAACACCTTACAAGGAAGAAGTTATTAATGTTCACTCTAAAACTAAAGTACTATTACCACTACCAGTATACACCGGTTACTATTATACATAAACTGCCCTGCCTGTCTTCGTAACTGGCTCATAAACTCATGCACAACTATCACCTTTTCTTTTCCATTTATAAAAATAATTATTCCTCTCTTATTCAGACCTAAGTATTCTCATTGGCTGCGAGTTCATAAACCGCTTATTCCGGAATACAAACCTACGTAAATAGAAGAAGACGCTGGATAGTAACAAACATAACCGCATCATTTAAACGTGAAACAGACTAATTGTTTTTTCCATTATTTCTTAATTATGATACTTCGTTAAGTACATTTATTTACAGACCACTTTCATTCCGGCATAAACAACCAGAAATGTTAGCACGAATTTATAAGTTTCACCGACCAGCGAGCAAATATACGCAAAGATATACATATATATTTAAATCCGTGCTAATATATATATATATATATATATATATATATATATATATATATATATATATATATATATATATAAAATTGTAATTCAATGAACTTCAAAAAACTCTCATTGAAATTAAATGAAGTGGTTGAGTTTCATATCAAAGAATTTTTATTATTCTTAGCAAGACAAAGAATGCTTTAGAAAATGAATCTCCTTAACCTATAGGGTTTCGATGTCTACCATCTCATCAGAGGAGAGAAAATATTAGCAAATACTTATAAAGGTATGCACCCTATTTGCTAAAGTCAGTCTCTCTCACTCTCTCTCTCTCTCTCTCTCTCTCTATCTATCTATCTATATATATAGAGATAGATAGATAGATAGATAGATAGATAGATATGTCCCTCCCTCTCTACGTATATATACACATATACATATATATATATATATATATATATATATATAGAGAGAGAGAGAGAGAGAGAGAGAAAGATAGATAGATATGTCCGTCCCTCTCTACGTATATATACACATATGCATATACATATATATATATGTATATATATGTGTGTGTATGTATATGTGTACATATACGTAGAGAGGGATAGAGAGAGTGAGAGAGAGTGAGACAGACAGAGAGAGAGAATGGGAGAAAGGGAAAGATAGAGATAAAGACATACAGATTGGAGAGAGAGAGAGAGAGAATGATTAGATGTGTTACATTTACACTTCTGTACTCATTTTATTTGTGACACTAATTCATTCACGCCTTGCGATAAGCTTTATAGGCGTTATTTCGTATTCCGGTAAAGTTAGAGTTTTATTCTAGCTAATGCGACAAAAGCGTTTACTTTTTCTACACCTACTTTTCACTTAGGTTTTGCGTTCGAGACTTGGCATTGCCGGTAACTTTTTTTTCCTTATTTGTTTGTTCGACACGGTACTAGATGATATTTACACTTTTTTTTATAGATAGTTGCGTAATGGCAGAATATTTCACTAATTATACGTCACAACAAAATTAAAATTATATCATCGAATGACTGTTTCAAGGTTAGTTATTTCCAAAAAAATTATTCAAATTCATGCGATATTCACGAAGTTATGGCATTTTATTCTTTATCGTGGAATTTCGACTGCCCATCGCTTTGTTGCAGCTCTCTTAAAATGTTATTTTAGGGCAAAAATACAATGTCTTATCATGCGAACTTTATTTTTATTACATTTTTCTGTCAAAGAATAATAAGAAAAAGCGCATCCTAGGTGCTAAGCCTCCAATAAATGGATTATTTATCGACATATCCACCATTTTTTAAAAACAACCTTTTATCCCCCGGGGAATTTAATTGTTTGATCTCAAAAAGGAGTTATGGCTCTAGCAATATCAACTATGTTCTCCACAAGGCATCCTTTGAAGTAAATTTCTTTCCTACTTCATAAACTCCTCTTTTTAATATTGACCATAGATATTCAATAGAGTTAAGGTCTGGAGAACACGGTGGTCAGGCCATGAGAGTTTCTGTAAAGAGGCCCATAGATTCAATGAAGGTTGAAGTCGCCCTAGCAGAATTGGATGGTGCATTGTCATGCAAAAAAAATCACCTGAAAGCGACGTGAAAATGGTAGGTCAACTAGCCATGGTGACAATCATTTATTCAAAAAGGCTGTGTAGGCAATGCTGGTAAGATTCACAGCCTCTGGAACTCGTAATGGTCCAACCAACTTATCCCTAATGATTCCCGCCCAAAACATTATGAATCCATCTCCTCGTTGGAGATGAACTCTGTAAGGGGTTGGAGTTCCGTTCGAGTTCCAAACTTTGGCCCATCCATCCGGACCGTCAAGAGTAGCACGGGTCTCATCTGTAAACAGGACACGTTGGAAATCCATTTTCATGTAATTCTGTGCCCAAGCCTTTCGTTTTTCCCTATGTTGTTTGCTCAATGGAAGCCTTGGAATAGTTTCAGTGTTCCTTGCCATGCTGTTGAGTCGGAAGACAGCGAAACACGTGTTCGTATATAATAATCTCTCTGTCTCTCTCTGTCTCTCTCTCTATATATATATATGCATATATATATGTGTGTGTGTGTTTGGTGAATTAATGCTATTTAACGAAACACTTGTAAGACGTACTATATTGATACATGATTGAATAATACTGCGAGTGTGAAATAAATACATCTGGTTTAGGAATGGTTACTATCGATATATATATTTATTTATAAATACTTTTCATATTCTCTTACAATATGTGTCTGGCTATCTTTCTTTGTATCTATTCATATAATCGGGATGATTGAAGGCACACACCCGGGGAGAGAGAGAGAGAGAAAGAGAGAGACAGAGAGATACAGAGAGAAAGAGAAAGAGAGGGAAGAAGGTGTGAAAAAGGTAAAGAGAGAGAGGGGGAGCAAATCGAGTAATGTGTAAATTCGGAGATGATAAATAGCCAAGACAGAGGAAGAAAATGGTTGCCAAGTAATTTGTAAATAACTATTGATTAGTAAATAGATCGATTTAAACGTTAATCGATCCACAGACTGACTGATCAGCGGTTGAGGATATTGGAAAAAAACAAAAGTGTTTTAAGACGGGTTGTGTTCTATCGGATACGGTCGGAAAGAGTAGGCGAAGTAATAACGATAATAATCGATCTCTAAATCAGTTTCAACTAATCAAACAATCAATCAATCATATCAGATATTTCGAACGGAAATCGAACTATCAAGTCGGAACAATGTATTAACATCGATTTTCATCACAAGTGAATTTATCACTGAAATGAAATAGTTTATACAAATTGGCATCCCGATTACATATCTATCTATCTATCTATCTATCTATCTATTAACTTACCTAGCTATCTATCTATTTATCTATCTATCTAACTAGCTAGGTAGCTATTTTTCTATTTATCTTCTATTTATTTATCTATCTATATATTTATCTATCTATTTATTTGTTTATTTATCTATTTAACATATATCCATCTATTTATCGATCCTACCATCTATCTATTTATTTATTCATCTATCTATCTATCTATCTATCTATCTATCTATCTATGTTCCTTTCTATTTGTCTCAGTGACTCATAGCCTTTTTTAAATAGAGGCATACTATTGTTTTTTTTATTTGTTGCTTATCATTTTGTAATAAAATAATAAAGAAACAAGGAAATTTATATAAAGAGAGTTTTTGTTCACATACATCAACATTACCTGTATTCATTATCTAGAAGAGAATAATATTGGTGAATGTACATGGGTCAGTTGTGCACATAACTACTACTTGATATGAAAATATCAGTGAAACGAATGCCAACAATAACGATCAGATTCATGCGAAACAAAATAAACGATGCTCAACAGCAACAACAACAACAACAACAAAAAACAGCAGCAAAAAATCATGTTTTGTAAAAATATCAACTGTTGATTGGTCGAAAATCTTAATACAGAAAACGTACGAGGTGCCTTCAATAAATTTCCAGACTTTTTCGCATCGGCAATTTTATTGTTAGTACGAACATAGAAATCTAATTCGCTTAAAAGTAATCTTCTCTGGTTTCAATGCACTTGTTGTACCATTCCAAAAAGTTCTGGAAGCCTCAGGAAAGCCGACTTGTCAGAGCGTGTCAATGGCTCTTTACTCTCCATACTTGTTTCATGACGGCAGACTGTAAGATTTTCCTTGAGCTTAGGGAATAACCAAAAGTCACAGGGAGCAAGGTTTTGACTATGAGGAGGATGAGGAACGATGCTCGTATTGATGAAATAATCTGTGACAAAGATGGAATTCTGCATCAGTGCATTCGCGAAAATCTTCCGCACCTTCAGTTCTCACATCAAACTGTCCACTTATTTTCTCTAAAGATACACTACTGTCATTATCCATGAAATTCTTTATTTTGCCAGTTAACTCTGGACTTTCTTACTACCTCTACACTTCTCATCGTCTCTCACAGATGCCCTGTCTTCCTTGAATCTCCTATGCCACTCAAAAACTGATGCTCGATTCATGCAAGGAGGTCCAAAAGCAGTCCGAAGCATTTCAACCGTTTCTACAGTATTATTTCCTATTTTAAAAGAGAATTGTTTTGCATTGTAATCGAGGAAGACGATTATGGAATTCCAAAAGCAGCAAACATTATACGACAAAGATTCCAAGGAATGTTCACCGGGAAGTAAGTGTAGTGCGAGGTGGTTTCGATTTCGGAACACGCAACAAAGGTCATATACGATGACACAGTTTGATGCGCGTCTCTGGGTTTCCTCTTTTCACAAGTGCTCAGCAAGTAAAAAATTTAAATGGCGACCCCCCCCCAAAAAAAACAATAAATAAAAACAGAGAAACAAACTCCACGTCTCCGGGGAAATAGGTATGTCGCGGATCGCAGTTTGTATCCGGCGTTGGGGTAGGTGCCCCTCTTCCCGCTTGTTAGGTTGCTAAATAGAAATTAACTCAAGTGGACAGTTTCGTTTGGTAGTTAAATTACATAGAAATGAATACAATAAAACTCTAGTCGTCAGTACTTGTTTTTTTTACAAGGATTAATTATTAAATATAACTACTGACTACATGTTTTGCTATTATACAGTGGAATTAAATGGACCAAAATATGCATTTAATTTTTAACAACACAAATGTTCACAGTCGCGTGTACGAACAGAAAAAGAAACAAATCTTTCTTTTTTTGTGTGAATTTCCTATCACCTTTAGTAAGTGAGATGGGTGATTAGCGGTCGGTGTAGGTGAAGGAGCTAATTTAGACACTGTCTACACCTTAACTCAACTCAATTCAAATCTGCTCGATTCAACTCGACTCAACTACCAAAATTCGCATTCGCATTCGCATTCGCATTCGCATGTCTGCTTATAGCCAGGTAACAGGGAAGAGCTGACGAGATCTGAAATCTCATTCAACCACTTAACCTCTGCAATATCAAAATTTAATTCTCCCGAATTGGCTAATTTGGTAAAATCACTTGTGCCTATTAATTAACTTTCTATCGAAAGCTTCCAACACTGAGCAATCCTTAGGGATTGCTCCTCATGGTCAATACTAGTTCCCAAGTTTAGACAAAACAACGTTAATACTATTCTCCCTTATTCAATGGGTTCCTTCACAAAACATTATTATTATCAAATATTATTATCGATCCCCAAATCTGGTCAGCAGAAGTTGTTGTTTTTTTTTTAGTGGAAAGCTACAACACCGTAGGATAAAGCACCGAGACTCTGACCAGTTATCTTCAGCTATGAAAGACCGCGCGAGTATGATGATGAAATTTGAGAAAGCATTACAAGTGTCAACGACGACATGCTTTCTAACCATACTTACTTTAGAGACCGACAAACCTGGGTGCTGAATTTACACTTGATCCTATTGTTTGCCTATATTAAAAATATTTTTTATTTAGTGTATTTCGTTATGTAGCGTTACAATGGACAAATTTGTTTATCAAGCGAAAAATTTGTTTTGTTGGTGTTGTGGGGTAAAATCACCCCTATTTGAAAACTAAGTGGAATCAACCAATCCTATGAATGCCACTGGTTTCAGAGACTAAATGGAGACATTCATACCATGTTTAACTGAATGCTACGAACACTTTCCTCTCATACCATGTTAGTGGCTCCTGTATTCGTTGTGATAAATACATACTTTACACTACTTGTGGTTTCTTTAATTTGTGACCCCTAGGACTGGTCTACAACAGTTGGCATATGCTGAGTTGTTGCTCAGCGTATAGTGACGTCACATTCTTTCACTGCTTGTTTTTGTTGCAGTTGTCTTATTAATAACAAAGGTTGTAATTAACTGCGTCTTAAGTTTGTAAAATTTTGCCATTTATCAGTATAAATTTCTATTTAGCACTGCACACACATACATACACATAGACACACATACTCACACACACTCACACACTCGCACACACACACACACACACACATATATATATATATATATATATATATATATATATATATATATATATATATATACTGTTGAGCAAAAAAAATGGGGCAACAAATTTTATACATTTTATTGCACTAAAAGCTATATTGAACAATAAACAATTGAACAAGGAAACTTAAACGAAACTATTAACACAGAACAAGACATTTACTTTAATAAATGCTTAGTTTGGAATCACATTTCCTTTTGATTCCTTGAAAAGAGCAATCCTTTTAGATATTCTCAACCAAAGTGGAACACTGCGAAGAGGAGATGCTATTCAATTCGGTTTGCACAGCTTCCCACAGTTTGTCACTATTCGATAAAGTTCTTCCAGCCAATGCACGAGATATAATGGACCAAATATTCTCGATTGGGTTTAAATCGGGGCTTTGACCTGGCCAAAATATCAGATCAATTGAATTATCAGAAAACCATTTTCTTTTGACTTTAGCAGTGTGTGCAGGGGCATTATCATGTTGAAAAATAATGTTCTGAGATATTTCCAGCTTCTGAATACTTAGTAACAGTCCTGTTTCTAATATTTGAATGTATCCTTTTTTTTTTAAAAACTCACATCTAATAAGTTCCCCAACTCCTGCTGAAGTAAAAGTTCCCCATACCATTATCCCCCAATTCCCGTATTTAACTGTCGTTTTTGTGCAACTTGGCGAAAATCTTTCTCCAGTTCTTTGATTGCACGATTCGGGAGCATCGGGAGAATCACTAACAAGACAAAATCTTTGCTATGGTCAACATAAGTTTTCTTTCAATCCTTCAAAACAGGTAATTTAAGCCTGTGCTAGTTCTTCAAAGTGAATGATCTAGGGCGACCAAATCCAGATTTCCCTTTTACCAGGCGTTCGACTTCGAACCTTCGAATAATTCGCGTTACTACCGAAAGAGGTTTTCACCTTTTCTTTTCTTAAAATATAAAAAAATCTGCTTGTAAATCATTTTTGACTACCTTAATCTTGCAATTCGGGTGTTTTACACCCTTCCCAAGATGCTGTCTTACCATTTTTAGGATTAATTTTCCCCGCTTATTATTATATGCGATAATAATAATGATCTGCAAAATAGAAAATTTCAGTTAAAATTAACAAAAATTCACAGACGAATAGTGAAACATCGATTTCTTCCTTCTTTCACACTTGGCCACCTTGTTTTTTTAGCTTATGAGTGTATATATACATATGATTAAAAAAGTAAAATTCCGACGATTAACTCGGCGACCTTTTGCTGTTTAGTGCAGGTTCAAGAGTAAAAATGTAAAATTCTCACTGTTTCAGAGAGTATTTTACATTTTACTCTTGAAAAAGCCTGCACTAAACAGATATATATATATATATATATATATATATATATATATATAGAGAGAGAGAGAGAGAGAGAGAGAGAGAGAGAGAGAAGGAGAGAGAGAATGAGAGAAAGTAAGATTATTGATAATTTATAACTAAGATTAAAAATCGATTTAATAAGGAAGAACAAATAAAATCAATAAATTGTACGATCGTTTTCGAAACAATGTTTTTATTGTGATAGACAATGAGTTTGGACAATAATTTTATCATATAGTTTTTTTTAAACAAAGTCTCCTCATCAGCAAAAAATATGGGGTGGGTTTTTTTTTCTAAAGACACCAAAAATAAACCTAGCATTTTTTTTAAGTAAGGCAGATGTATCTGGAAAATATTTAAAATATAAAGGAAAATAGTTACTTTTTTGATGTTGATAAACAAAGAAAGATAAAATCAAAATAAAATTAAAATTAAAATAAAAAAATGCAAATAAAATAAAATAAATCTGGTTGAAAGGTAAGGTTAAGAGAGTGTAAATTTTGAATATTTTAAAACAAAAATATAAATACCTTTTAATGGCTCGCCTTCTAAAAGTCGTGCGTATCATCGTCAATGTATTCATTTTACTTCATGAATGCTTGAAAATGTTGAGATAGAAAAACTTTCAAAGGAGATGCCAATGGAATAATATTAACAGTTAAAATCTTTAGTGACGTTAAATTTAAAATCAGCTGAAATATTTCAATTACAAAGGGAGATAATTTTATTCAAATTATTCAAATAGAAAAAACATATTAAAATAGCTCTAAGATATATATATACCTATCGAGCTTATTATATATCTACATTACAACGAGCACTGTTTTATTTTATTTTAATTGTATTAATGAATTTATTAATACATTAAAATATACTCTGCTCTTTAGACTCTTGTTCTTATCCCCTAAGTATATATATATATATATATATATATATATATATATATATATATATATATATATATATATATATATATACAGGGTGGCCGAAAAGTCCCAGGACACTCTATTTTTAATATTTTAATGCTGTTAAATATGATTGATTGCAGCTTTTGCTAGCGTATCAAGGAATTCTCTAAAAAAAATGGCACAAAGAACCTGGAGGCGAATGAGATTGTGCAAGAACAACGAGGGCCAACATACTGATCCCCTAGACCACTAAATTACTCTAGTTGTTTTCTGCTTTGTTTAAAATAAAGTTCTCTTTTTTTGTTGAATATATATGTTTTCTGTGTGTTCCATTAAAAAATACGGTTTTTTATTAAAAATACATGTTTAGTGTCCTGGGACTTTTCGGCCACCCTGTATATATATATATATATATATATATATATATATATATATATATATATATATATATATATATATATATATATATATATATATATATATATATACTAGCTGTACACCCGGAGTTCCTTGGTCGTACAAAACGCTTAAACATGATATTTTAATTTATGCAGATTGTGTATTATTAAAATAATAATATTAACGTCGGTCTTCAAATTTCATCAGTGTTTCTTTGCAATTTAACGTCAGCTGATATTTAGGCTTGCCAGTCCTAAAATAGTTTTTCTTCTCTTATAGATAAAAACAAGAATGCTTTACGTTACACCAGCCAATGTTACACTGGTATAACATAAAACATTACTCTGTTAAACTTCTTTTTTATCGATAAGAGAAAAAATACTATTTTTAAGATCGAATCTTTTTCGATTTTCGATATGTATCAGATGAATATATATATATATATATATATATATATATATATATATACATATATATATATAAATATATAGTAATTTATAAAATATATATATGGCGATTAAGCTACACTGAATATTCTGCGTTTCATCCAACTATAGGATTCGTCAGGCTTATGCGCGAATTCTGTCGTTGCTTCTTGTTTTTATATATGTTGAGGATTTCTAGTTGGCCAATCAGCTTTCTAGTATACACCGCACCCCTTCCTATCAGCCAATGGGCATGCATTTTATCAAACAAAGGATCTGTTTTAGAACTAGGTTAGTGGTTTTACTAACTAGCTCTACCTACGTATTGAGCACTTTTGAAGTAAATACTTAAAGTTTACGCATAAATCTATACTTTCGTATATTAAATTTATGTGAATAAATGAAGTAGTAATATATATATATATATATATATATATATATATATGCGAATTGAGAACATTGCAGTCCGAATAATCCTAATGATGCAAACTATAAATCCTCACAAAAAAAGCAGAAGCCTAATAAAATTTTTCTTTTTTTACCATCATTTTTTAAAACGCAAGTATAATATATAAATATTAGATAAATTCCTCTCCACTAATTGCTATCTTTATCTTTTTTGTTCGACGTATTAAGCCATTGTCTATTTCGTAAGACGCCTGTCATATTAACAAAAATATACAAATGACCCAAAACACACAAAAATCAAAAACAGTATATATATATATATATATATATATATATATATATATATATATATATATATATATATATATAGGAATGAAAGGAAAAGAATCTAACGCTATATTTTCCGTGAAGCTAAATTCTTTCAGCTTACATCACTTAACCTTGCAATACTTTGAAAACATCAGGAAATATGACAGCATTTAAGATTAAGTGACAGGCTTCTTTTTGGTCATGGAAAACAAATAGTATTTTCAATGACCTTTTCCCATGCGGCAACTCATACGAACTTTTTTCTCATCTTTTTTTCTCGGGAATGATCTTCTATTATAAAACGATACTGATAGAGTGAACGTTTAAATAGATTTTGATGTTTTTCCCCCACCTTTTCTTTCTTTGTTGATGTGTCCTCGAACCTCTGAAAGAAGCTTTGTCTCTCTGTTAGTATGTAATTTTTCACTCTGAATTTCATTTTTTGCATCAAGAACAATAGCTGATAAATGGAAATACTCAAAGGATAGATATATAAAATGATTTGTATACATGCGCATGTCTATATATCTATAAAAGTGACAATGTGTGGGTGGATACTTCTCAACCTATATACTCAACTAACTTTTGATCTATAGACTTGAAAGTTTGTATATAAGCTATTCAGACACGTGGACACGTTTTAATCAAGTTTCCTCTAGTAAAAAGGCTGCTAATGGATAAAAATTGAAAAGTTGGTACTTAGGGGGCCATTGGATTTTTATCTACTTGTTAACTGCTTCACGACTACGCATGTGCAGTTTAAAACATGACATCATCTTTATGCTAATAACAAATAGGTTCAAAAACACTTTTTAAAGACAGTGTTAAGCTTGTCTAATGGTTATCTCACTTGAATCACTGTTTTAAGGTTTTGGTTTCGATCTCAGCTCGAGTATTTATTTAGTTATGAACTATTTATAAATTTTACGACGGGCAACGCCGGGCGACTTGCGAGTATATATGTATATTTGACATTTTCGTCAGTGATTTATATATATATATATATATATATATATATATATATATATATATATATACAGTGATGATCATATTTATTGGCACGGTAAAATAAAAGTTAAATTTTGTCTAATAAATTCTAAAAAAAGGGATTAAATTAAAGAAAATAACAAAGTATATTATGTATTTTTAACTGGCCTTTCCGATGCAGCAATCGGATTTTAGAAAAAATAAATAACAAAGGAACAACAAACATAATTGCAAAAAACCCTTGTTCAAAATTATTGGCACGGCTTTGTTTTTCTTTTAGTATCAGTATAATATCAATCAATTTCCGGTTTACGTGCTTTCTGAACTTTTTTATAGCCATATTATGCTTGTTTAACGCTAATTCAGTGAATAATTTTTTTCAGATAATTTTTAGATAGCGATTTATTTAAACTATTATAAGTGACTAAATTATAATTTTCAATCGCCATGGTTAAAACTAAGGAACACAGCGAAGACGTCAGGAAGCTTGTTGTAGCATGCCATACCAATGGGGAGGGCTATGATAAGATTTCAAAGAAGCTAAACCTTCCCAAATCCACTGTTAGAGCCATAATAAACAAGTTCAAATCGCAAGGCCACGTTATGAGTTTAGAGGGTAGAGGGAGAAAAAGGATTCTTTCCCCAAGAGATGAACGGAAAATTGTTCGACAAGTAAAACAAAACCCAAGGATCTCTGTTGGGGAGATTGTTGATGAACAGAGCACCCCTGGAGTGAATGTATCTCGACATACAGTTGGTAGAGTTTTGAAGAGAGCTGGTTTAAAAGCATGTCGTCCGAGAAAGACTCCCTTATTGAAGCCTATGCACCTGAAAGCAAGGCTAGCCTTTGCAAAACGTCATATTGATAAAGATGTTGCATTCTGGAAACGTGTTCTATGGACCGACGAAACGAAAATAGAGTTATTTGGCCATAATAAAGTGTCTTATATTTACAGAAAATCTGGCGAAGCTTTCCTGCCTAAGAACACCATACCCACAGTGAAGCACGTTGGAGGCAGTTTGATGTTTTGGGGATCCTTTGCTGCCTCTGGACCAGGGCGACTTGTTAAGGTCACAGGTAGCATAAAAAAGGAAGATTATGTTAAAATATTGGATGAAAACCTGAAAGACTCTGCTAAAGAGCTCTCACTTGGTCGTCGTTGGTGGTTCATGCAAGATAATGACCCAAAGCATTCGGCTAAACTGACTAAGAAATGGCTTGAGGACAATCATATTAATGTTTTGGAGTGGCCATCACAAAGCCCAGACCTTAATCCAATTGAAAATTTATGGAGAACATTAAAATTGAGGGTAATGCAAAGGAAGCCTAAGAATCTTATTCAATTGGAGGATTATTGTCAGGAAGAGTGGGCTAAAATTACTACTGAAGAGTGCAACAACTTGGTTGTAAACTATGAAAAGCGACTGAGGAAGGTAATCAAGGCCAAAGGCTATACAATTGATTATTAAATAAATCGTGCCAATAATTTTGAACAAGGGTTTTTTGCAATTATGTTTGTTGTTACTTTGTTATTTATTTTTTTCTAAAATCCGATTACTGCATCGGAAAGGCCAGTTAAAAATACATAATATACTTTGTTATTTTCTTTAATTTAATCCCTTTTTTAGAATTTATTAGACAAAATTTAACTTTTATTTTACCGTGCCAATAAATATGATCATCACTATATATATATATATATATATATATATATATATATATATATATATATATATATATATATATATATATATAAGTAGAAGAAGAAGAAGAACAGAGATATGAAGTAAAAATTTATGAAAAGTTTTATTATTCGGCAGATTACTCCAAAGCTAGTAGCTAGGTGTTACTTAATCCGCGGTATTTTAAAGAATACAAATTATTCTCATCAGAGGAAAAACTGTTAGCAAAATAATCCAAAAGTCACTTTTTTTTTTTACATTTCTATGTATTTGCTGGTTGCCGCATAGGATGAAAATGAAATTTTTATGATTTGTAGTCACAAAATTAAGCAAAAACATGCAGACAGTTCATACAGAGTTCAACATTAAAATAAAATAACCAACTGTAATTAAAGGAATCCAGTGTAATGGAAGTTGTTATTTGCAGGTATGTGAATCATATAGCAGGTGCTCGTCCAGTTGTAATTGAAAACACAAAACGTCAGAAATTGGACTCTCAAAAATTTGAAGACAGGCAAAAAAAAAAAACGCTTCCATTTTGGCCAGATGAAAAGTTGAAATTGATTGGGGATAAGAAAAAAAGAAAAGAAAAGGAAGGGGATGTGTAGTTGAATGTGGGTCACGTGTTGTCATGGCAATGAGTGTCAGACGACCGGAAACGTAGCAGACAATAAAATGTATTATTTCTACTTTGACCTTTTGTTCGAATCTTTTTTATGACCCTTTTCCTAGTGCCACAATAGTTTACAGCAAATATCTTTGTACAATAAAATATTATGCACGTACATTTTTCTCGTCTCTTGTTGTGATGTGTCTTCCAGTTGTTTTCGTCTCCCCACCGTCTATCACACTCTGTAAACAATACCCCTTTGTAACACAGCAATAAATGGGTGCAACTCTCTTGGGTTTTAGTGGATATAATAGAGTTTTTTTATTTTGCTTATTACCGTCGAAAACGCGTCTTAATGGTGGGGGCTGGCTCTTGAATTTAAGTTACATTTAAACGGCAATGCACGTTCCGCATTCCCGCAAAAAAAACCTGCCATGTGTGTAAAATACCAGTAGCAGCGAAGGATGGCCAGCATGTGAAAAGATTAACAGCAGCAGTCCAAAAACAACATGTACAAATTAGAAAGTGTCCCCAAGAAGAAGAAGGAAATAAAGGTGAAAATGTTACACGTGTTCGGATAGAAACAAAGTCGGCGTTGAAGAGAATGGACGTGTAAAGCGAAGGTGAGAAATAGTTTGTTTCAACCGGCGTGCTGTCAGAGGAGCGAGAAACGCTCACCAGGTAAGATGAACATATGACAGCGAGATACTTTTTTTAAGCGGCGCCAAAAGTGTTGAATAGTAGGGCTTTATATTTAAGGAGGGATGACGCGGACAAATATCACGATGACATGTATAACAGAATACAAAGATAGTGATGAGAGGGGAGAGAAGACATTTAGATATATTACAGTTCTGGAATGCTTCTTGGGGACTTCATATATAACAGTTCTTATACACATATAGTGAAGAGGAAATACTTCACTTATGATGATGTGGGGACATTTAATAGTTGGAAGGGTTTACAGAGTTCGTTACGAGATTATAAACGCATTTCCTTTTCTATTATAACTGAACGACGACACGAGACAACACGTACAAAACATGATGATAACTTCTTTATTTATCGGATCGACCGGTCGAATGATGTCAGGAATTCACTTGTATCTACATGGTTAATCCTCTACACCTTCGCTTCTAAGGGAACTCTCCTCTGATTATGTCAACTCTTGGCTGATCAACTCTCTCTGGCTGATTGACTAACTGACTGACTAAAACCCGAACCCATAGAACTATATTGAGAATTGTCCTTTGTCTATGACGTCAGAAGTGTGTTTTTCAAACGTGATTAATTCCACGTAGTTATGCATGTGTTTGTCCAAAAGACACTTCTGCAAACAAAAGAATCTTCTCCTAACCTATTTTTTAATCTAACCTATTTTTTTTAACAATATATTTTTAATTTTCATTGTTCATTCTTTTACTGACATATTCAATATTCAGATTTCTAAAAGACTTAACAATAGCCTTAATTTCTAACATTCCATTTCTTTACTTTGCCTACAGGGTTCAATTCTAGGCTTATCCTTATCTCAGTTTCACTTATTTAATATTCTTCTTATTTACATGGAAAAGGCTGTCTCCTTTCCATGTAACAAAAGTAACGGAAAAAAACGTTTTGTAAAAAAGAAAAAATGCCGACCAAGATTTTATTTATTTCAAGTTTTATTTTTATGAATTATTAAAGTAAAGTGTAACAGCTACGTTGTATTAGTAATTGCCTTATTCACAATTCACACTGATCAAATTTGCTTTAATCGCTCTACAGCAACCTCCTAACTTACTCACAGCGTGATTATTTTAACATATCTCGCCAACACTCGTTCTCACGATTTGGGCCCAGCACAGGTGTCTGCACCCGTACACGTCTCTGCAGTAACTCATAATCTTTAGTCCTGTCACTCACAGGTTTTTAAACTCATGTAACGTGCAAATAAAACAATGGTCTTAGTTACTCAAATCTATCTCTAATGTACTAGCTAAAACTATCTTATAAAACACTTCGTTGCTGGCTGTTCCACTCCTTGTGACATCTTTAAAGGATGAACTACAATTGATAGGAAAGACCGAAATACGGGAAAGATATTGATAAAAAGAAAAAGAACAGAAGCAAAAAGACAGCAAGAGAGGACGAGAAGAAAAGGGGAGGAAAAATGTAAAGAAAAATAAAAAGAGGACAATGTTTAAAGTCATTCGGAAGAGAAAAGACAGGACAATTGCGATGAACAAGAAACAAGGGAACCAAAATGTAGAAAGGGAAACTTGGAAATGAAAATGAAGTCATACAAAGAAGAACGATAAGTAAGAGAGGAAAATAACAATGCAGACAGCAAAAAAAAGTTGCCAATTGACGTAAGAAGAAGAGGAAGTAGAAGTAGAAAAAAGAGAAGAAATACACTTTAGAGAGGAAGAAGAAAGACACATAGAGTAATAAGAAAAAGAAGAAAAGATGAAAAATAGAGTTAAGTGAGGGAAAAGGACACTTGATATAAAAACAAACATAATAACTAGAAAACTGTTTAGATAAAAAGAAATGGATCAACAGAAATATAAAAAAGAAGGTATAAAATTTAGAGAGAAAAAAAGTTGAAACAAGTAAAGGAGGAAGAAATAAAAAAATACAAACATTTAAGATGAAAAGAATAAGAAAAAGTAGAGAAGAAAAGGCACTTGATAGAAGAAGAATAAATGCTCGTTTCTAGAGGCAATAGGTTCTTTTTCATTAAATAAAAGCCTTTTATTCGATGTGTAATCTTCTTAACCCATTTATTAGCTCGTTGCTTCAGCGAATGTAATATTTCAATCTCTATTATTGTAACTAATCGTTATGATTCTCTTGAGGCATGCAGCTATTTTGCATTTAAGCGTAGCCGTGTCGAGATACGGTACCAGCAAGGTTCGTTAAATGTACAAGGAATATTGGAAGTCATAAACAATACAAAGTTATTCTTCTGCGTTTCGGAGATTACGATTGATTATTTGTATTATTGATTTTTCATAGTTTTTTACTCACGGTCACCCAAACAAGACATATCGCCACTTGGACGTAAGGGGCTACTATTTGGGCATATTCCTAGGAAAACAAACAAGATGTTGGTTTACATTACATTTAAAATTCTGCATATCAATACAATCAGGGAAACAAATAGAATAGAGCGAATTCCAAAGTCTATCTGTTCGAGGAAAGAAATTATTAGAATAGAAAGCTTTATCGCATTTAGGGGCTTAAAAGCGAAGGGATATGATTTTGTTGCTAAGCGGATTTGTCGGGGATATCTACGTCGAGAAGGCACAAGCGCAACGAGTTCATCAAAGCACATTCCATTAAAATATTTGTCAAACAAGCACAGAGACGCAAGATTGTGGCGATGAGACAAAGGCAGGCAACTGTTCTCATCTTAAGCGTGATTTTTACAACGTTTAAGTCAATGTCACTTCAAACATTCTTAAGGTGTATCCCCAAGGACTGTGCCGTAGTTTTAAAAATATTTTGTAAAATTCAGTTTTAAGTAACACTTTTTGGGATGTTAAAAGTTTAATCATCAGTGCAGACGATACTCGAAATACAAGTGTGAATTACTTAAGACGTCTACACAGTCACGGCTGATGGAAATATCCCCGCGGATTAAATAAAGGGTTTCGTTTGAAATTTCGTCTGGATTACCAAGTTCGACAGAATATATGTATAAGAGCCAAGAACGCCTCAAAATAGAGTACTACTGCCACATCTGAATAGAGGCTGCTCAGCGCACCTTATTTATCCTTGATAGAATTCAAAATCGGCTTCGAAATCTAACAAGTGATGCCCTTTTCTCTTCCCTGCAACCTCTTTCCGACAAAACACACGTTGCGAACCTATCCATGCCCTATGGTTATTTTTATGGCAAGTGTTCGATTGAACTCCAATCTATGGTGCCCCATTTGCCAAACTTTCACAAAAAGAAAGCACTCGACTAGCTACAACTACTATATACGATTTCTCCCACTCTCTATATGTGCCGAAATCTAAACGCTGATTTCATAAACAAAGCTTCTTTCTCGGAACTGCCTGCCTGTGGAACACTGTTCTACTGTCCTGCTTCCCACTTGAATACAATATGGTAGCCTTCAAACCCAATGTAAACTAGCCGTTCCCATAACTAACCCAAATTCTAACTAATTGACACCATTAACAATTACTATACTACTACCTTCACCATCTTACATTAATTAACTCTAATCTTCCAGTGGCCTTCGGACCTGCATAAATGGTGATTCCTAAGTAAAAAAAATCTATATATCTACAATTATATAAAAGAAACTTTTCTGTGTATATGCCTGCGCATGTGAGATCATTCTCTATAAACTGGAAAACCCATTTTATAAGAATTTATACGGAGGTACTTTATATGACTGGCAGTGCTTATAAATAAGTTTTGGATCGGAATGTCTTCGATAAGTATCTATAATCGATAATCGAAATAAGTTGATAAAAGAATGAACAGACGATTTTCTCGAAAGCTAACACCTTACATAGCTTAACATCACAAGTGCATTTGAAAAGTTTTATTACCACACAAGCTGAAAGGCCCAACAAAGCAACAGTAAGTTCTTTCATATGACAGGAGCGTTTGAAATGAATATTTCTGTTTAAAGCAAAATTGCACGATGATACTTGATTTATTCAGTTTAAACTTTAATTCAAGCCATTGTCACTACACAAGCAGTAAGGCCAGGCATATAAAATCAACTGTAGGTCCTTTGATATGACAATGACGATTTTAAAATGAATGTTTCTGTTGAGAGTACAACTGAAGAATAATACTTGTCGTTTGCATTTAAAACTTCAATTCAAGCCATCATATATAAATAATACTTTTATAAAATCAACAGTAGATTCTCCACAGTGCAATGTCGATTACAATGAATTGTTGATTAAATCACTGCAGAAAGGCATGCTAATATTTCTTCCAATCCTCTAGCAGATAATTAATCGATTTGATTGAAAAAAAATGGGCGATTTCACCGATTTTGATCACAACAAAAATATGGGAGTGTGGAACATTCGTTGACCATCATTCATTCCCGGGCAACATCAGGACTCCCTGCTCGAAAAGTAATAAGTAAATATTAATATTACTTAAAAAAACAGATGCATCGCTCACTTGGCATTCCTGAAATAGAAAAACAATTTAGGAAGAAAAAGATGTCTTCATGATACTTGAAATACCAAAATAACTATCCTTGCCTTGAGGGCAAAATTTAAGCTTTTAGAAGGGAAATTCTGCCTGGCTCACGCTACCACATAATGTCAAGGGTCTGGATAGTCATGATCGTACTACAATGTCCTTCCGTAAAGATGAAGCCACACGACCAGTTGAAAATAGATACTTAAACAGCTAGGTAGATGCTGCTGCCATGATATCACGAAGGCCAGGGCTTCCATTAATTCAAAATTAAGGGGAAACATGTGCATGCCTACCAAAGAGGGTGTGTCGAGTGATTCTTGGCGATGGGCCAATATTACTTTGCGTGTTATCCTTCTCTGGCTGTGCTTCTTCATTTCAAGTTTTTCTTTTTTTTTTCATTTTCATTCATTTGAATTTATTGATTATTCACCCTTTTCTTCTTTATCGTTTTCGTTTCATGTATTTTGCTTTTCCATTTTTTTAAAAGATTCTTTTTCCATTTTATTCTATGGTATTCCTTTTATTCTTTGCGTTTCATCTTAATTTATTTCTGTTGTTTGCATCTTCGATGTTCTTATTTTTATTCTTTCTCCTCCCTATTCTTCTTCGAAATTCTTCTGTCCTTTCTTCTTTTTTATTTTTGTTTTTTCTTCCATTGTTTCTTTTAAAAATGTTTTTGTATTATAATTATTATTATAATTATTATTTGACTTTTTAACTTTTCATTCATTTTTTTAGTCTGCTCCATTTTTCTATTTTTTAATTCATCCTTATTCCCTTATTCTCCTACCTTCCATGCTACTACTACTACTACTACTACTACTACTACTACTACTATTTCTACTGCAGCTACTACCACTACATTTTTCATCCTTTTTCATCGCTCATTTGTAACCGAGCGCATATAATTTCGTGTGAAAATATAAGCAACGACCGAAGGATAGATAGCTACCGAAGCAGCAGTGTTAAGGCCAGCACGTGGTCGGTGAGAAGAAATTAATAATCAGACGAGATGAACGTGTGGCCGCGTGATGGCGGCGTGAGACTTTTAAGCTGATGTACCTATTTACTATGCCTCCCCACGGGACAGAGTTAGACACCAGGGTCGTTTTTTAACGTGGAGAAAAGGTACAAAAATAAAAATTGTCTCAGTCGTGAAGGATTTCTCCTCCACCGAAAGAGAACAAGAAATAGAAGTGCAGCATCTGAAGAACAGATACTACACTTTGATCTTCTCCCGAAGGCCAAGAACATTTAAGCTGATGTAGAGACAACGGAATTTTGTTAATCTCATATGGCAGACGAAATGAACAGCGAAAACACACACAAGAAACACACACACAAAAACTAAACAAAACAAGAAGCGAGCATTGTTTGGAAACTAACGGTAATAAACGATAGTGTCAAAACAGAAAAAAGTCGAGTCAGATTTCCTAATTATTTCCCTTATTTGTTTGTTCCTTTTAAACGGTACCAGACGATGTGAGAGTCCCAGAGAGGTTTGAACTGTAGCGAACACCGTTCGAGCCCAACGGCCACGTTATACATTTTCTCTTTTGTTTCTATCTTTTCGATTTTTTCGTTCATCTCTTTCACCTTTTGTTTTGTTTTCTTTGTTCAATTATTTTCGTATTATCATTCTTGATTATAATGCACCAATTTCTTTTGGCAGATTTTGTCTTCTTTTTCATCTCGTCTTTCTATTCTCCTTTTACTATTTTCACCCTTCCTCTTCCTCTTCCTCTTTTTCTTCTTCTACTACTACTACTACTACTACTACTACTTTCCTCTTTCTATATCCACTTCTGCTTTTTCTTTTTTCTTCTCCTCCTTTTTATTCTTATTTTCCTATTCGCATTTTCAACCTAAGTTTCTACTCATCTTCTTCGCCATACTTCTGCTCCTCTTCATTATTCTTCTACACAAAACTTGCAAAATAAAAAAGAAAAAAGAAACGAAATACCACAGAACACTAGTAAAATGCGTATATTACTGATCATGGTTGTAGCACTGCAAACGATTATGAAAAAAAAAAAAAATGAAAACACGTGTCTTGAAGCAAGTGGTTATTCAATAGTTTTACACTTTTTCTACACAATCCTTTGCTGTTATATTCTGTAAAATCTTTCAAGCTGCACCGGTTTGAAAGCAGAAGACAGACAAGGCAGTGTTGCATCGTATCATCCTCATCTTTACACTCGCAAATGGTCAAGTCGATTTTGTATCTTTTATCTGGTCATATCAACTTTAATTCTCGTAGGAAAAAAAAAGCTAGGAGAATTTGGGATCATGACACCATACAATACACAGAAAGAGTTATTCAAGAAAAACATCGAGCGCATAACTAGGTGACCCCCAACCTACCCGAGAGGAGTTGAAATACAAATACAGCATACATATTATGAAAGAACATAGTGCAAATCGGAGGGAACAAATACTACCAGAAATTTAACATTTCATTCCACCAAGTGATGGGGAAAGCACAGCATTATTATGAGAAATCAAGGGGAATGGAAAATTGGAGGGATTAGTATTGAGAACTATACTGAAAGTGCGTGGAGATATTTTGAATTTTAGGGAGGCTGATTCACAATCAATTTCCAGAAAACTACAATAGTCGTAAATAGTAAGAAACCAATGGTAAATGGTGATTGCGATATCGAAAGAGGTAGAGAGTTTTTAAGATAAAGAGAAACGTGCTGGTATTTTAACTACAGGAACACCACATTTTGTTGCCAGTTGAAATAACACGCCCATAGATTACTAGGATAGAAATAACAGAAATTACTATAATATGATTCTTGTTCAAAAAACAAAGGCCGAGACGTCAACATCAGTTGAGATCACAGTAAATAATATCGTAAGTCTGATGAGATTAAAACAGCAAGTAGCTATCATTCAACTCTGGAGTTGAATGGTATGAAGAGTACTGGAAATATTATGCCATTTTGTCACGCATATTTCAGAATAACCATTTTGTCACGGATATTTCAGAATAATGATAATTAATCAACTATTATAAGAACGTAGTAAAGCTCTTTCTCTTTTCTATGCACCTGTAAGGTGACCGTTACTTTTGAACTGTGTCGTTACACCCCTTATCTTTCGGAGCCACACGCTGTCTAGTATCGTCACAAAGGAATAACCAAATAAAACAGGCAAAAAATAAAAATCCGACATTATTTTTTAAAGTGCTAATAAAATATATTCATTCGTAGTTCTTCCGAAACATTGCAATTTAATTTTCTTTCCAAAGTCTTTCCGCACACACATGTGTTTTTTAAAAGTCTTCCTCGCCTCAGCTGGTGCTAGCCAGCGCTTTCTCACCCTCGTATTCATACATCCATCTTGCCTGGCTTGCAAATTGATTCTCTTCTCGACAACGTTTTGTATTTTTCTCTGTTTTTTCTTGTGACATAAGCTCACGCACACTTGCTAATTTGCATATGTGCTTTAACGGCTGCTGCTACTGCTACTGCTAATATATTTGTTAGCCAGCTATCCTTCTTGTCTGCTGATGTTCTCACACCCATTCACACCTACGTGAAATTCCTAGTCTCAATCTTTTTTATAAGTTTTTTTATGGCAAGTTAGCTTCAGAATCATCTGATTTATCCTCTGCTTCGTTTGTTTTTGCTCGTTTACATGTCCCGTTATAGTGCACAGCCCAATTTCAGCAGCTTTTTTCTAAGAACTGCAAACTTCTGGTATTATCTTCCATTGAATGTTTACAACTTTGATAAGCACAATTTTCTGGAGAAGGCACCTTAAATAAGTTTGAAGAATTTTTTCTATAGGAATTTAAAATTTATTATAGACTCTTAAAAATTCCATACGTTATTGCTATAAATCTTATGAGATGGCTGACCAATTTCTTTGGTTTCAGGTTCAAATGAACAGTTACAGCAGGAATTGGAATACACCCTACTAAAGCCTGATTGTCACAGCTGGTGAATTTAAAAAAAATGCAATCTTGACGAGATGACACTTTAGATGAAGGATATGGAATAAAATTATGTTTTAAACTTAGAAAAATTCCCCAGAAACGTATGGAATGCTTCATACTGTTTTTGGACAATCTTGCATGAATCCAGTTCGTTCAGCAGAAACACTTTCACTTATGTTGGAAACTTTCATGTGGGTCCTTCCTACATACACTGTGTCTTTTTGGGAAAGATTATAATAAAAAAGATACACAAGACAAATGTCAACAATCTGATTCATTCAAAATAAATGAATAATGTCCAATAACAACACTAGGGAGGTGACGGTGGTTCATTGGTTAACAACATGAGCTGACAACCTGTGTGTGCCAAGCAGGAGAGCTGATGGAAATTCCAAAGTTTATCAGTCCTAGTGAAGAAACCATTAGAGAAGAAGAGTTTCCGGGATCAAGGAACCTCATCAGTGAAATGCTGGGAGTTTGCTACTTGTTGATTAGTCGAAAGTATATATATATATATATATATATATATATATATATATATATATATATATATATATATATATGTGTTTTATTTTTTATTACCGTATTTTTCTGATAACTTACATTATTGTTTCAGCTACCCGGCCGTTTTTTGGCCGTCTGTAGCTTCCTCAGACTTTTACAGAAATGTTCGTTATAATGGGATGAAAGAGTGAATGATGTAAGGGGATGGGTGCGAGAAGAGCGGAAAAAAGAGGAAGGGAACAAGGAGGAAAGGTGGGAGGGGGTGCTTGGTATGTCGGTAATGTTTTAGTTTTGGTGTTTAAGGACATTAGATGGTTATGGGGGAGGATTTGGGAAGTTCATTTCTGGTGTAGCTGAGGGCATAGGTATACATGGAGGGGGAGAGGGATATGTGGGGTAGGAGGAGGGAGGTTACTTTAAAATTCGCGTCTTAATGTTTACGTTTTTGGCGTCACGTTGGTGAGATGATTTTTTGATAGGTATGTCTTGACCTGTTGGGTGTTCACTTAGGTTCGGAGGCGGGGGATGGGCTATGATTCGGTTTATTTATTTGGTTTTTATTTGTTGTTAAGTGCTTGGAAAGGGTTAGTTAGCCGTGCGCGCGAGCACACACATGTGCATATACACACATATATACTTAAAGAAACGTTCACATGTGCACATACATCTCCGCCTTGGCGTGCAAATACATATTGCATGTGCATGTATTTACACGCCAGGGCGGAGATGTATGGACTTTCGGTAAATTAGGATACACTTTAGGATGAGTAATTTTCAAGCACGGTATAAGTTAAAATGTCATATGAACAGACATCATATTGCTGAACACTTGTCAGACATGACTCCGATTTGTACCCTACTACCTCTAAGTAGTAATACGTCTTGCTAAGAGTGAAATAGCGCATAAATATAATACGCTAAGACAGTTAATGTCTGTACGCATGTTATTACTAGAGCAATGACAGCAAAATATTCTTATCATCGTTTTTACTCTCGATTATATATCAGAGATAGTTAGACAGACTTAATCAACAACAAAATTACATCACTCTATATAAAAACATATATACGATATCAACGAATATATAGTCAAAAGTCAAAACAATGAAGAGATTATCCTGTTGTCCTTGCCCCTGATCGTCCGATATGTATATTAGTGCTCGCGCGAAAGAGCAGGACACAAAATGTTTTAAATAATAATAGAATAACAATAACAAAGATTTTCGTTTTTTTTTACACAGTGATCACCACTTATCAAGGCCCGGAAGCCACTCAGGGATAAGGGTTATTGCAAGTACATTACGTTAGTGTGGAGATTTGATGAAGTGTTTACTTAAGGGGACGGTTCATTAGGAATTTGTTAACGTTGGACTTGAAGACATCCAAGTTGTAGTCCGGAGGGAAGCAGGCAGACGGAACAGAGTTCCACAGGCGTGCACTTCTAAGAAAGAAGCTTTTTTCATGGAATCCGCGTTTTGATTTAGGCACAGATATAGAGTGGGGGAAATTTTTCACAGTGCATTCAGCTAGACGGGTGTTTTTCGTGAAAGATTGGCGAGGGGAGACCAGGGATTGGAGTTCAGACGAGCACCTGCCATGAAAATAACGATAAAACAAGGATAGACGTTGGCGAGGATTACTATTGACCGTAACCAGTTATACAGTCCTTTTGAAATTTTGATCTCTATTTTTCTCGTTATGTACTGAATATCTGTTAATGAAAACTATATGCAATACGTTCCTTATAAAATTTTAAAGAGTTTCTATTCTGAAAGACGTTTAAAAAATTTAATCTAAAAAAGTTATTTTAAAGTTTTATTAAAAAAAATTCAGATTTTCTCATTATTCAGACCTGCATTACAACGAGGGGGTTGCAAAAAATTAGTTGTGGCGCGAGGATAAATACAAACTGAAACAGAGAGAATATTCAGACCTGTAATAATACAAAGAGGGGGCTGCAAAAATGAGTTGTGGTGTGAAGAGAAATAAAAACTGAAACAGAGAGAATATTCAGACCTGTAATAATACAAAGAGGGGGTTGCAAAAATGAGTTGTGGTGTGATGGGGAAATACTAACTAGAATAGAGAGAAGGATAGTTTTAAAATATAATCTTGAAAAGGATAAGATACATGTTAGAAAAACTTACCTTGTATTTATTTTATGTTATGTACATTTTGTTGCAATTTGAAAACATTATCTTTCATCTAGCAATTAATGATATAGATATAAAATTTTCAATGATTTTTCTTTTAAAGTTCAACATAATGTACATTACATAAAATAAATCTAAGGTAATTTTTTTATTCAATTTAAATTAAATTTTTATACCTTACTTTGTAAAATTTATAAAAGTGCACTTTGAAGATGAATAAATTTCAAATTGAATCTTGTACCTTTATTTTTAAAGCCTATAATAAAAACATTTTGTTTAACAATTGTCATGCCTTGGATGAAATGCTTTTCAAACTTGTATTTCTTATTAAGCTGGTCTCGCTATGATAAAACGTTCTGACTTCATCGATTTTTTGTTCGAATTCAAATTATGTAAGCGTGTCATCTAAAACGATATAACTTCACATTAAAACAATGGCGTTCGTTAAACTAATTTGAAAAATGTTTAGCTGATAATTATTTTGTCGGCAAAAACAAAACAGATTATATTTTTGCTTGAAAAGAATGTTTACAGTTTTAAATAAATATTGAAAAGATATATTTGTTTTATTTATTTAAAAATTAGTTATCGTACAAGGACAATAATTTTTTACGGAAAAAAGAAAGAGTCACCCTTTCTTAAATAGTATTTAGCCTGAGATGATATTTATAATTTCTTAAGGAATATCATTATTATTAGGTTGTCAAGAAAGTTCTTTCAGAATTTTTATTCTGATTTTAAATGATGTATTTTCAAATAGGCTTTCGTTATAATACCTGTACTTTATATATAATTTTAAAGAGCATTTTTCGTTTTATCTAATCGTTTTAAATACAATCGTTTAAAAACAATTATGTCTTCTTTTCAGAACATTGAATACAAGAAGGGAAAAAAATCGCACAATTTTCTTATTTCAATTCAAGCTGCTAAAATAGCTCGCGATATCAACGAAACGTTTGACCCAGAAACCACTACTGAACGCACAGCACAGTGGTGGTTTAAGAAATTTAGTGACAGCGACGAGAGTCCAAAAGATAATGAGCAGATGTCGGCCATCGAATGTTGACAATCAATTAAGATCCTACGTCGAAAGACATTCCCCGCACAACTGTTCGAGAACTTGCTTCTGAATTAGAGGTAACGTATAATGTATATAACGATTTCCAACCAATTAAGAGAGATTGGAAAGACAAAAATCTTGATAAATGGGTGCCTCACGAATTGAACACCAATAAAATAAAAATGCTGTTATGAGGCGTCATCTTCACTTTATTTACGCAACAAGAACGACCTGCTTCTACACCGGGTTGTAGCTTGCAATGAAAAGTGGAATCTTTACGAGAACTGGCGACGCTCAGCTCTGTGGTTAGATGCCGACGAAGCTCCAGTGTTAGAGAATGGATCAAGAGAGAGAGAGAGAGAGAGAGAGAGAGAGAGAGAGAGAGAGAGAGAGAGAGAGAGAGGGGGGTGGTAAATTAGATTGAGACACGTTGACCGGAAGTCAGGATCAGCTGATAGGATTGCGTGTGAGTCACGTGATCAGGTTAGCTGAATCGTGGAGATTTGTTTTTTTTTGTTTTTTTTTTACATAGGCATCACCACATTATCAAGACCCATAGGCCACTCAAGGATAAGGGTTAAAAAGTGTACAGTAGAAATTGGACAATATAGTAATCATTAGTAATGGAACGGCTCATCAAGAACTTATTTACTTTAGACTTGAACACAACCATATTGTAGTCAGCCGGAAAGCAGGAAAACGGAAGACAATTCCACAGGCGTGCAGTTCTAAGAAAGAAGCTTTGTTCATGGAATCTACGTTTAGGTTTAGGTACAGATAAAGAGTGGGGGGAATTATTGATAGTGTTTACAGCTAGACGAGTGTTTCTTGTGAAAGTTTGGCGAGGGGGGACCATAGATTGAAACTCAGTCGAACACTTTCCATGAAAATAACGATACATCAGAGACAAACTCGCAACATCTCTTCTGTGAGATAGAGGTTGCAAGGAGGAGGAAAGGACATCTCCTACGAGGCTACGAAGTCTATTTTGAACTCTATCAAGGCAGGACAAGTCCTTTCTAGCAGCTCCTGCCCAGATATGGCAACAGTATTCCATCCTTGGACGTACCTGGCTCTTATATAGATAGAGAATAGCATCAGCAGTGAGATATTTACCGGATCGATAGAAAGATCCCACCATTTTTCCAGCGGCCTTGGCAACAGATTTGATGTACGTGTTCCATTTAAGATCAGGAGTAATGGTCAAGCCCAGAAGCTTGGGCGTAGAAGACGACGAACGGCTACCACAGACGTCTTCTCCCCTTCACGGGGGGGGGGAGGGCGCAACGAGATCAAGAGAAACTACATAAGCCAGAGATTCACTTTCCATCTTTCTGCGAGACATCTGGAAAGTGAAATAAAAACTATAAAACCAATTCATCGTGTTGGAGTGAATGAATATTCGTCTAAAACAAGTACCAGTCTCCCCTCAAAGACGAGAGATTTCCAGATGAACCGACATCGAAGACGCAAAAGGTATGTCTGAAAATACATGGATCACACACACACACAACGGCATATGAACAAATAGACAGAAAAACTAGACGATCACATTATGTTAACCATGATTAGATCACACACGACATTAAGGCTGATAAGATAATCACACACGATCCCCTTTATGTTATGATACAACGCAACACCAGGACACTTGCTGAAGCCAGCATTGCACATAAAAATTGGCATGCTGACTGTTTGATGGTCTGCAACAGGTCTCATTTATTACAATTTTTGAATACAAATCAAATCATTACAGCGGTTAAGTACTGTCCGAAATGGATGAACTATATCAGTGACTTCGATAATAACACCCAGGATTAGTCAACAGAAAAGGCCGAATTCTCCTTCCGGTTGCTAAACCGACACTGCAAAAGTTGAACGAATTCGGTTACGAAACTGTCTCATTCGCCATACTCTCCAGACTTCTCACCTACCGACTACTACTTTTTTCAAGTATCTTGACAATTTTCTGCGTGAGAAATGCTTAAAAAAACGATATCAGAAAGGCCTTCAACAATTCCATCGCCACCAAAACGCAAGATTTTGACGTCACTAGCATGAATACACTTGTCTTGCGTTGGCAAAAGTGTGTCGATTCGAATGGTGCTTATTTCGATGAATAAACTTCTGTTTGAGCCGATATATGTTCATCTGAATTTAAAAGTTAAAAATAGCAAGAACTTTCTTGTCAACTATTAACAACATTCATTATTACAAATAGATGTAAAGACCACCTTTAAATTTCCCGAGAATCCCGCCAGTTATATTTCAATTTCTATGAGTGATGTGTGTCACAAAGGAGGAAGAATTGTTGTTTTCTTAGCCAGAGTCTATTAATCTAACAGTTATCCTTATATAATTTTGAATATGGAGTAATATTTTTTAGCTACTTACATCACGTAGTTTCATGCATTGTCTGAAGCAAAGAAAAACAAAGAACAAATCTCATGTCTAGATGCTGGAGTTTAGATCAGAATGCAATGCATGATATGTGCATTTATTCAAATCTTCATATGTCCTTCAAACACACTGTTTAATAACTGTTTAGTATACGAGCAATAGTCGCATTTCGATCTGTGTCGGAGAAACCTCTTTATATATTCCGCTTCAATATGACTCCGAGCCTGTTATCTGAATGTTTGTTCGCTTAACGTCACCAGAGACTAAATTAATGGATACAAGTTTAGAAAATTTTACTTTCTTTCATTCGTACAAAGAAACTTTCGGAAAAAAACAACAACAACATTGAAATCGACGTCGGCTTTTTTCTGCTCTGTTTGTTTTATCTCTCTATCACTCAATGATACGAAAGCAGTTGGAAAAAATTGCGCATGAATAATATCGTCACAGTTGGATAAAGTGATGTTTGTATATTTTTGAGATGAGGCTTGATAATTAATTTTTATACTATTTGGATTGTTTGAGCTATTGTTCTCATCTCATAGATACTAATAAAAGAAGAAAGAAACTTGGCGCTGTTTTTCCCCATTCCCCAATAACATCGAGTGTGAATGTACATAAGAACGCTCGGAAGTTACATCGGTCGAAACGTTGTGAGAAAAACAAGATTAGAAGAATAGTTAAAACAATACAAAAATATCACTTCACAAATAAACAAACATCATAACAAACATCATAACTAACATCACAACAAACATCATCACAAACATCATATACAAACATAATATCAAAAAGACGGAATGAACTTGGATTTATTAAAAAAAAGAAAGAAACAGGCTTGGCTGTATTTTTTTACCATTCACCAATAACAGCCAGTGTGAATGCACCTGAGGCTCTTCGGAGGTTACTTCTGCCGAAACGTCGTGAAAAAACCCCCCAACCAAGATGAGAACAATAATCAAAATAATACAAAAATTATATAGCCTGTCTTTTTAGAGGAAAAATTTCAAAGAACTATTCTAAAAACATTTTGTGAATTCTTTTATTTTTTTAATCTATGCATCCTGACAATGCCGGGTATTCTTGCTGATGTATGACATTATGTGGTCATGTATTTTTTGCGTCGTATCTAATAAGTTGCACCACGTAAACTCATTTCCCTGAAATTGATGATATTCTAATGAAAAAACGTGACATTTGTCATTTATTCGGCAACATTTGTTCCGACTTTGCAACCACAAGCAATTTTCACTGCTTAATCTATATCTATCTATATATCTATAAAAGTGAACGTGTCTTTTTTTTTCTTTTTTTTTTACACAGTGGTCACCACTTATCAAGGACCAGAAGCCACTCGGGGATAAGGGTTATTGCAAGTACATTACGCTAGTGTGGAGATTTGATGAAGTGTTTACTTAAAGGGGCGGTTCATTAAGAATTTGTTAACGTTGGACTTGAAGACATCCGAGTTGTAGTCAGGTGGGAAGCAGGCAGACGGAACAGAGTTCCACAGGCGTGCAGTGCTAAGAAAGAAGCTTTGTTCATGGAATCCACGTTTTGATTTAGGCACAGACAAAGAGTGGGGGAAATTTTTCACAGTGGATTCAGCTAGACGGGTGTTTTTCGTGAAATATTGGCGAGGGGGGGAACAGAGATTGGAGTTCAGACGAGCACCTGCCATGGAAATAACGATAAAACAAGGATAGGCTCGCAACGTCTCTTCTGTGTGTCTGTGTACATTTCCCTACGCAATAACTCTGTCAATTTTTAGTCTACAGGCTCGAAATTTGATATACAGGGTACTGAGATTTGGGAAAATCGATGTGATCGGTATTTAGCCAGAAATTTGGCGAGTAAGTGGTCAAAGTTCAACGATTTGACCTTTGAGAACTCTACCACACTCCTCCGACAATTGTGGGTCTACGCACTTGAAATTTTAGATATAGGTTCCTTGGACATGGATCTAACTTAATAACTTGATTTGAGCCCAAAGGAATACATTTTAAGGGGTCATAATAGGGGTCAAAGGTAAAAAATTGACCTCTGCGGTCTCTTCCAAATTACTCAGACAATTTCTGGTCTAAATATTTGAAATTTTACATAATGGGTATTCAGAGATAAGGCAAGCTTTTTCATCAGTTTGGGTCAAAAAATTTTAGTTACCAATATATAAATGTATGTATGTATGTCTGTTTGCATGTCTGCCTTAAACTTTCAATAGAGGCGACAGATTTTACCAAGATCAGTATCGTTTTAAAGTCCCACCTTTCATACGACAAATATCGAAAAATCGGTTTAAAACAGTAATATCTTCACCTTCAATTAGGCAGTTTTCTTCAGGGGTGGGGTCACTTTTTTTTTTTTTGATATTTTTGAAAGTTACTTTCTCCTTTAGATTGTCTAGCCTTGATTTAAAAAAATCACTTCCGGTTTGACGGTGATTGTAATAGAATAAACGTTAGGGTTTACCCCGTTCTTTTCCTCCTTTGCGGTACGGGTTCGAGCCTGCCTTCCTACTACCACTTTTTTTGCTCAAAACACACATCGAAACATACGGACAACGCCGGGCTGAAATGCTAGTAATTAAAGAAAACAAGCTTGTCTATTTACTTAAATGTGTTTTCCTAAGTATATCACAGAAATTTTACGTCTGATACTATGACTATGGTTGCAACCAATAACAAGATGTATTTCCCACCGAAAGAAGACGTGATAAAAGATAGAAAAATAGAGCCATCACCATTAAAGAGAGAGCACTTTAATACCTCAGGTCACTTCGTGTAGCTATCGACTACAATTAAGTGAGAGAGGTCGTCGAGCGGACCTGCAAAAACGATATGAATTCTAGACCACGGTTGAACAGTTTTCAGCAAGGGTTTGAATGTAACGGGCGGTGATTTTGCAGTGAGGACGCAACCTATCTATCATCTCCATTATGTCTTTGTCCATCTTAGACCAGTAGATGTAGCTTCTCATTAAGCTCTTCATTCGGTTTTTTCTATAGTGTCCCGTGTAAAAATCCCGTAGAATTCGATTATGGAGACTTTTTGGAATCACTACTCTTTCACCATATAGTAATACCTCGTCGCAAAACGAGAATACTTCAGGAACATTATCATCCTTTATGGCGATCTTGTTTTTGATGTCGCAGATAAAGACATCCCTAACGGCCTCTCTTTTAATTTCAGATAGGGGTACCGAAAGCTCTCTAATTATTCTGACTATCATTGCTTTTATATCGTTGCAAGTACGAAGAGCAGCAATTATGGAATTCTCAAAAGATTCCCGTAAATTATAATTCAGTACGATTGTACCCCAGTATACGTCGGTAAGCCTTTCTTGGATTCGAAGATCGTAAGGGACAGCTTACGGTCCGTTTGCAACGTAATGTTTCTATCATGTAACTATCTATGAAATTTTGTTAAGGCGACTATGATACTTAGTGTCTCCTCTTCGATCTGCGAGTATTGCCTCTCGGCTGGCAGTAGCGATCTGAATGCATGGGCATCGGGCATTATATGAAGTATATGAAGTATACAAGATTCCACATCATGTGAGCTTGCGTCGCACGCTATTATTATTTTCAGGTTTGGATCACAGTGTTTATGAAAAAGATGCGATGTTAAAGTACCCTTGATTTCCTCAAACGCCGCTCGGTACATCTTTCGAGACCCGATGAGAAAACTTCTGAAAATGTTTACTTTAACTTTTCCTTCAGTAGTTGTGCCCCCGTAGACGAGTCTTCTACCTTATGACAGAATTTGTTCATAGGTTGGTCCCACAATTCAAATCGCTCCACCCTTTCCATTCCGAAGAGGTTTTTGGATGTCTTATGTACATAATTTCTCACTTTTTTTGTTGTACCATTTAACGTCACAGGGAGTGTCAGTTCTCTCTCAAATTTTATTTTATCACCTGTGACTGCTCAAACATGGTTCATTTCTTCAACCTGTTCCATGTGGTAATGGACAAGTCTGAGCCGGAGTGTAAATGTAACTCCACTATCTTATTAAGGATGTTGACAGAGACTATTTCCGCCTGTTCTTCTTCATTTCCCTGTCGGATCTTGTGTTGTTTTTTTTAAATTCCTTTTGCAATGCGTTGCTTTGTAGCCTTTCTTGCCTCAGTCATTTCATAATTTGTTTTTGTAAAAACATCTAACGGACCAATGTTGTCTGCTGCAACGGTTGAACAACCTTAAAGGCGAATCAGGTTTGGATATAAGAGTGCTACTCTTTAGTTGTGCCTGGCGTTACTTCTCGTTAGTTTGTTTTTCCCATGAGAGTATCCTTTAGTCTAAAACTAGTCCATCGAACGTATGACACGCCTGATTAATCGATGTTTTGTGAGTCGTTCTTTACACAAACCACACGTTGGAAATCCTCGGCAAACTTCTGGAGAGTAAGCCATTGTTCACTTTCCAGTCTAGATATAACTCGTCGTCTTATATCTGCGTTGTTTGCTGAGACGAGACCCTGTGCAAAAATGACATATTTGAAATCGTCTGCTAAAAATTTAGCTAGCCGAAAATCGTCACAGTGTTTGTTATCAATAGGATGCGTAGGTGAGATAGTCTTTGTTGTCGCGTTTTGCCATGTTGAAGCACTTCCATATCTTGTGAAAAGGCGTCGTATCTGGGCTGAAGAGTTAAGATAAGAGCTTGACTGCTTCGGAGAATTCTAGCTCGCTCGTCTTCCCGGGTAAAATATATTCAACGAACTTACTGTGTTCTGTGGACTCTAACTTCCGTAGGAGTAGGCGGACCTTTTTGACATTGTTCCACTCTTGGTAGTCAACAGTGAATAAATCCTCGAATGTCCTATCAAAAGAGTAAAACGTCATATTCTGCTTGGGTAGATAGTTAAAGGTGTTGATCGAAGTCCATATGGTGTTTTGGGAAAATGTGGTGCTGTCATAACTGTACTCAGTCTTATTCGACACTTTTAAAAATAATTCCTCGTGTCTTTTCTGTGTAAACAGCAATTTATTGTTTTGTTCCTCCCGTTGAAGTAACAACTTCTTGTCTTGTCCATTCTGTTGAAGAAGCAATTTCTTTTTCAACGTATGTTGCCGCTTTGCTTGGTGTTGCATTTGGTCCTTATAACGTTATTTCAACTTTTCTGGTGATCCATTATATCCCTTAGTGATTTCGTGATTATGGTTTTAAAGTTTTCCATATTAGATATCCTTTTCAGGCGAACGACAAATTCTTTTTCTGAAACAGGGCAAAGAAAATCTCTAAGCAAAATAAAGTTCTTCTTATATGTGTGTGTGAATATGTGTGTGTGTGTGTGTGTGTGTGTGTGTGTGAAAGCTGTCAGGTGTCATTTGGTATTTCCATATACAAAACTTTAAAAGCAAACTAACGTGGGGAAAAGAATCTTTTCCAAAAATTTACTGTAAAAGACAGCCAGGAAAAATTAAAAAAAAATATTCAAAATTCGAAACAAAAACACTGGAACAATTTTCAGTTTGCAATGAATTACTCACTAAACCAGTTAACTGCGTACAGGTGCACAAAATTAAGTCAACCTTTAAAAATGGACACTTTCATTTTACAAAAAAGAGAATCTGCATTTTTTTCAAGCTCAAAAGTCTCATTTGCATACAAGTGGACAGTTATATAGAATTTCGGTTAATTCTTTCTTGTCTTCACAAATACAACGTAAACCATTCTTTGTTATCATTTTTTTTTCATTTGCCGCAGCAAAAAGTTCAAATTACGAACGCTTTATAACAAAAAGTCGCTTTTAAGACAAAAAATATTTTTTGCATAATTTAGAAATAAAAAAAAACATTACTAAACCGTCTTGTTTACAGTTGGTTTACTTTTTTCATAAATAGACAAGCAGGGTTACTTAGGATTTCGTTCAAATTTCTCGTATTTACAGACAGCTTCCTTGGATTTGTTTCTTTAAAGGATCCTCGCGTAAACTGTTTCGAATAGTCGGTGACAAGTTATTTATGTGTAAAGTTGAATTTTCGCGTCGCCCAAGTTACTTTTGGGTTTCTCGTGTAAATCTGAACCATTGTTCGTCAGTGTTGTGAGGTTAATGTTCGAATAATTGACGAGGAAGACAGTGACAATTTAATACATATCCATTAAGAAAAATACATATAAGAGGTTAATATATTTGCTCACTGCTGGAATAGACGTGATGACTATCCTCTCCGTGTGTCTGTTTCTGATTGACTCGGTAAACCGGTTCTCGTTATTCGGAAGATTCAACCTGGATGAGAGTGACATCATAGAATAGTTCATTATTCTAGGCAGTAGGGGTGCGCCCCCAACACATATTTAAGCGTATATTACGACCGAGCAAAGCCGGGCGCTCTCCCGCTAGTATATACATCTATCTTCTTTTCTATCTATCTATTTCTGTGTTTATTTTGTTTGTCTATCTATCTATCTATCTATCTTTCTATCTATCTATTTATCTATCTATCTTTCCATCTATCTCTCATTATTTTTGTCTACCTATCAATCAATGTATCTATCTTTTCATACGACTGTCTATCTCTGTTCTTTTTCTATGTTAGCATGTATTTGTCTATTTTTCCCATTCTCTACCTATAAATCTAGCTAGCTAGCTTACGATTTATCTATCTCTATGTATCCATATATGTATGAGGTCCTTCTTATCGGTCTATTTTTCTCGTTTTGTTGATCTATCTATTTATATATATATATATATATATATATATATATGTGTGTGTGTGTGTGTGTGTGTGTGTGTGTGTGTGTGTTTGATAACTTCTATCTATTTGTCGGTCATTTTTTAAATTGAAATCACCCCGGACAAGGCGTGAAACAACTTGATGTAATAAGGCCATAAAAAAGAAAACAATTATCACAAATACAGACGATGTCCATTAACCTTCATTTTGAAAACAGCAAGGTTGCAGATAGGAGGAAAACAATCAGCAGTTCCCCAAGATTACAGTCATTGTCTTCCACAAGATTACATTTCTTGCCTTCCAAAAGTGTGTTGACCTTAATAAAATCTACTAGAATTAAATCTGTATTACAACGAGATATCAATACAGCGAACCGAGTCAAACGAACTGAGAAAAAGTAATTAAAGAATGGATGAGAAGCTTCAGAAAAGCACATACTATAATAGTATCTAAGCAAACACTGAGACTAGCAACATCATGCCTATGAGAGAACAGTTACAAAGAATATGAAAGAGTTTGCTAAGTCAAATTACAGATACGTTTCTGCACCTTATCAAGGACCCTAAACTGACACATGGTTTACGATTCCAAATACGACAGCAGTACTTCATACATGGTCTGATGAAAGTTTTGTAGAAATAAAGAATAGTCTGAGGCGCGAGAAAATGTTTAGAGAGATGAAAACGAAACAATGTTCTGAGAAGCAGAAAAAACAATGGATCTAATATAGGAAATAAAGAAAAAATTGATAAAGAAAAAAGATTTAATAGTTGATCTACATGCATCATGTGGCGCTACATAATCGTCCGTTGAGTGGACATTTAGCCTAATCTGAATACTTGATTATTGGAAACGGTTATTATTAATATTTGCTTTTTAGACTTGCTTTCAATCCCTTATCAAATCCCGATGCTAAAAGCCTTTTGGCACATTTATTGGAAAATCTGCTTCCTTTGAAGTTTTTCACATGTCTGTGACAATTTGATACGACGGCTGGGTACAAAGAACTAATATTTAATGAAGCGAAAAATATCTCTTTATTGTCTGCCCTTTACTTCATTCGCACGCTCTCTATGGGGACCAACTATCTTATTATATCACAATCTTTTCATCGGTTATTTTGAAGCGGACGTTTCTTTTATTATTTCGATTTTTCCTGCCAAAAGATAAAAATACATACAAGATTTAATTATAAAAATCGTTTTATTAAGTTCAAAAGAATGATCTTGCGGAACTTTTAATTTTGATTTCAAATGATATATTTTCAAATCTGTCTTATTTTTATATATTATTTAAAAGAAGGTTTTTGAACATCTAATCGTTTAAACTACAGTCGTTTAAAAACAAGTATATCGTCTTTTACGAACGTCTAATACAAGACGGAAAGAAAGCAAATTCGCACGATTTTCTTATTTCAATTCAAGCTGAAAGAGCTCGCGATAACAATGAAGCGTTTAGTGCAGGAACTACTAGTGAACGAGAACAGCACAAGGGTGGTGTAAGAAATTTCGTGGTTGCGATAAGAGTCTTAAAAAGGATGGTTTAGTGGTACGCCATAGGATGTTGACAATATGAGAGGTTCCTTTTAATAAATTTCCAGACATTTGTGTAGAAGCATTTAAAATTATCGTAGGCATTTGAACATTCAGTAAGTTATTGCTATACATCTTATAAGATGACTGAGACACAGTTTAAAGATTTCAGGTAAAATGAAAAGCTTCAAGAGGAATTGGAATATACCCCTCTAAAGCGTGAGCTGGTGAATTTCAAAAATGAAATCTGAACATGAGGACATTTAGAAGAACGATATGCAATAAAATTCTGTTTTAAACTTTAAAAAATGCTAGAGCAACATGTTGAATGCTTGAGATTGTTTTTTGATATGGCATAAGAGATTCAAAAAAGGCAGCAAATCTGTGAGTGATGATAAGAGGCGTGGTAGAAGTAAGGAAGTCAGAAAACCAGAGTTGATTAACCCAAACAAAATGTTCATTGATAAGGACTGTCGTGTGTATATAAAGATAATAAATCTCCTCACTAACGTAATGTACTTGCAATAACCCTTATCCCTGAGTGGCTTCCGGGCCTTGATAAGTGGTGATCTCTGTGTAAAAAAAAAAAAATAAAAATAAATGCACAATTTGACGTAAGTGTGAGAACTGCACACACAATTATTCGCAAGGAACTGAAGATGCAGAAGATTCGTGCGAAGTATGGTGCAATGGTGCTAAGAGACGATGAAAGACTATTTGACCAAGATGGGCATCAAGACAGTTCCTCACACTCCCTATAGACCAGACCTTGCTCCCTGTGACTTTTGGTTATTTCCTAAGCTCGAGAAAAACCTTAGAGGCTGTCGTTATGAGAAAATTGAGTAAATGTTACCAAAGGCAAGATGATTTACTCTTCCACCTTCCTGGAGTAGTTAGATGACGTGATTGTAAGCGATGATCAAACGGAATCTTATTAGACTAAACATTCTAGCGATCAAAATATGACACTCACGTTTTCGAGCGAGGAAAACGAATTTTAGTCCAGTCTATAGTTTGAATGTCAGCAAACTAGACACGCACATGATGGTACAAACTGAATCTAAGCTGAGTGTTTCCTTGAAACTCTGTCTGTGCGTCGCTCTTTCGTAAGACTAAGTTGAGACAGACTAAAAAGTAAATAATTAATAAGTTACGTGATCTCTCTTTCACTCAGTAAATTCTCTCTTCAAATAAAATCATGAAAACTCAACAAAGTCATACGCGTTTTCATGAATAAAAAGAACATACTCTGCCAAATTCAAAAAGCTGCTCACTGCCAGGCATGAAACGGTAAAAATAAACGACTATGCAGGCAATAAAAAAAATAGCGCCCGCGCACGTATGTATTAAAATAGTTTATAATTTATCTCCTTAATAATTAATGTTTAATAGAACCATAATATTGCAGCCAGGGTTCCAAGCATGAACATTTCTCTGTTTTTTCATCTTTGTGTCTTTAACTTACTTTCTTTCCTTTTTATTTCTTTTCTTTTTAAACACTATCCTCTCTTCTAATGCTTTTTTTTTTCTATTATGTGTTATGTTATCTTTTCTGTAATGTTTCTTTATTTTTTTTCTCTATTACACTGTTTTTCGTTTAATTATCTTCCTTCCACTATTATTTGTTTAATTTGGTTTATTTCTCTCTATCTGAATCTCTTTTTCAGCAATATTTTCGCTTTTGTTTAATTTCCTTCATTTTTTTTACTTTCATTCTTTCTTTCTACTTTTTCCTCACCTTTTTCCCCATTTCTCCATTCATTTATTCTTCTTGTTGTTGATTCTTCCTTTAACTTATTATTAACATTCCGCTTTCTTCTCGTTGTATTTCATTCACTCTTCTGTCATAATTTCTTTCGAGTTCTCTCTTTTTATTCCTCTCTTTTTGTATTTCTGTTAATCCTTTCTTTGATTCTCTTTTGTATTTCATTATTTTTTCGGCTTTCGATTTAGTATCTCCCCTATCATTTTTTTCGTTCATCGAATATTCATTTGTTTCATCATTTTCGTCTTTCTAAAATTACTCTTTACATCATTTCCCATCTCTTTTTCCTCCTATTATTCTATTATCCTTTATTCTATTAATGTTCTTCCCCCAATCAATCAATCTTATCCTCTGAGACAACAACGTCCTATCATCAAATCATCTAACAGAATGTGGCGCTTTCAAAATCCAATGATAAGAATAATTCCTATCCACTGATTTCCTGGTTTTAATTAAAAAATCTGTAAACGACAACAAAAAATGAATCTTATTTACTTTCATATACAATCAGGTACGATAATCTATCGAATTACTTCATATACAATTATATATAACGGCAAAATAGCAAAAACATCCGCATAATAGCACCAATGTCGTTTCTTTAAAAACGAAAGTATATATATATATATATATATATATATATATATATATATATATATATATATATATATATATATTTATTTACCAGTGGTGAAAAAACCGGACTAGAGTGCTCAATGTGTAGTCAGAGCAGTATATAGGAAATTTATTACTATGAGTCCAGAATGAGTTTACAAATTGTTTCAGCTAGAGGAAAATCCTCAAAGAGAGGAAAAATCCAACTAGCATCATCAGAATTATTACGCACAGATTCTACAATGGCTGCCGATTCACGTTCCACTGCTGAATGTCGACGCTCTGACTGCGAAAGGCAGGCTGCTAATGCTGTCGCAGATGCATCAGTGTCCATCTATGAATTCTGATGATGCTAGTTGGATTTTTCCTCTCTTTGAGGATTTTCCTCTAGCTGAAACAATTTGTAAACTCATTCTGGACTCATAGTAATAAATTTCCTATATATATATATATATATATATATATATATATATATATATATATATATATATGAATACATATTAAGAAATGAAAATAAATAAAAGCAATAACTCATGTTAAAATATTGGGCGACCACATGCAAAAAAAGGGACATAATTGCTTCATCGCTTACGAACCATGATTTAGTTAAATACAAAAACAGCGTTTCCAAACTAGTAATATTGTTAAACAAACAACATCAGCTTTTATATTTAAAAGCAATAACAACCGTGCGTAATGTCTGACGGAATATGTACTTATGGAGTCGATCGTTTTCAAATAAAATCTAGTACTGCTCACAACTTGTAACCATAAACCTGTATCCAGGGATAATCTTTTATGCATGTAAATATATTTTTGATATAAGTACTAATTAAAAAAATAATAAAAATAAAAATGAATTAAAAATACGCCCGTAGAGGACAACTGAATGCAAAAACAATATATATATAAATAAATATATATATATATATATATATATATATATATATATATATATATATATATATATATATAGATATATATATATATGTAATGAAAAATAAATACCTTTTAAGATATTAGAAAGGTTTTATTCAACATAAAATTCAGCAGGTACAGCAACATGGTCGGTAACGAACGACTAAGCTGGGAAAAGGCGCCAATTTCGTTATATTTGTAAACATCTGGAGCGCATGCGTACTAGCGCTCTAAACTCACAACACTCTCCACCAAATTTTATGTATATTTCGGGTTGCAGGTGATCTTCCTTCCCCTTTTTGTTGCTTCTGGAAGAAATTTGAAAACGCCCTTCTTCGAGTCAGACTGTTGCTGCTGCTCTTCTATTTCTAAACACTTTGTTTCGTCGGCTGAAGAGAAAGATTCTCAATTTGGTGAGGTATTATTCTTTAGGGTCTCCTGTTGATCAATCAACTCTGGTTCGCAGATGTTTGATGGAGTAGTAGAATCTGGTGATGTACCATGATCAGGGGAGACAGGAGATTCCAGGTTTGTAGAGGAGGGGTCAGTGACAGGAGTGGGGGCTAGGTGTTCTGTTGAGACTGTTGACTGACGGCCGTCAGGGAAACGAATTCTGGCAAAATTGGGAGTTGCAGATATTATATCTACTGGTTCCACTAGGGGATCTGACTTGTGTTGGCGGACAAACTTCCTAAGGAGGGCCGGTCCTCCTTGCAGCCACTCGGGTAAGATATATCCGGTGCCGACCTTCTGGAAAAGTTAAACATTCTCTCGTGTGGGGTTGAGTTAGTTGCTGTACAAAGTAGCGATCGAATAGAGTGCAAAGCTATGTCGAGTACTTCATGTCAGTGACGTTCGTCCAATTGCCTGGTTTTGAGTGCAAGTTTGATCGTTTTCCAAATTGTGCCATTTACTCTCTCGCATTGTCCATTGCTGATTGGGTGGTATGGAGTTGAGTGGGTAATCACCACTCCATGTTGCCAGAGAAACTCTTTTAGTTCACATGAAATAAACTTACTTCCTCGATCACCATGGATGGAATCTGGGCAGCCAAAAAAGCTAAATAAATTCTGGAGACAATTTATAACAGTTTTTGTTGATCTGTCCTGACATGGATAGACAAAAGGATAGCGTGAATATTCATCTACAATCACGAGTAGGTATTTGAGATTATTCGTAGATGGTTTCGGCCCCATGAAATCTATTGAAAGACGTTCAAAGGGGGATCGAGAATGGATTAATCGACCTGATGGAGGTTTGAAGAACCTTGGTTTTAGTTCAGCACATATTTAACATTCAGCGCAGGTGCGCTTAGCATCTTTCATGGAGAATGGTAGATTCTTCTGCCTCACAAAGTGATAGAGTCTCGCTACTCCAGGATGACAAAGTGATGCGTGCATGTCCTTTTGTGATAATGAGCGCGAAGCAGAGCATGATCGACAAAGGGTATCTGCAGAGTAATTAAGAGAACCTGGTCTATATACTATCTCATAAGAATAGTTTGAAAGTTCAAGTCTCCACCGAAGCAGCTTATCGTTTTTAATACGATTTGGTGTCTGCGTGTTGAACATAAATTATGCAGCCTGTTGGTCAGTAATAATGGTAAAGTGTCGACTGAGTAAGAGGTCACACCATTTACGCACAGATTCTACAATGGCTGCCGATTCACGTTCCCCTGCTGAATGTCGACGCTCTGACTGCGAAAGGCAGGCTGCTAATGCTGTCGCAGATGCATCAGTTTCTATCGTAAAAGGAACTTCATCCTCAATGGCTGCAACCGAAGCCTTGCAAATTTCATCTTTCATGGCTTGAATTTGATTTTTGAGTTTCTCAGTGATAGGAAAGGACGTAATGTTTAATAAAGGTGAAATCCGATCTGAGAAATTCTCTATCCATGGTGAATAGTATGAGAAAAGACCTAGAGCCCGCCTGAGTGACTTACTGCAGTTCGGAATCGGTAATTCTTTTAGTGGTGTAAGTCTGTCTGGATCAGGACTGATTGTTCCATTTTCCAATAAGTGTTCTAGAAACTTTAGTTTGGTTATACCATATTCACATTTTACAGGGTTTAGTTGCAAGTTAAGACGGTTGATAACCTTTCTAAAAGCTTCCATATTTTCGTTTAATTCTTTATTAGTTTTTCCTCCGATGACAATGTCATCAATGTAGGCAAATGTACCTTGGAGTTCATGTTCTTGAATCAGATTATGCATAATTCGTTGAAACACAGCTACTGAGTTCGTTAGCCCAAAAGGTAACCTAGAAAACTCGTATAGTCCTCCGTCAGCTTCAAATGCTGTGTAAATTCTCTCATCTCTACGTATAGGGCATTGATAATATGCAGACTTCAGGTCCAACTTATTGAAAATTTTGTACTGTGATAGTTGGCGTATGATATCCGAAATGTTGGGAAGCGGAAAAGCATCCAAAAGTGTAAACCGATTTATAGTTGCAGAATAGTCAACGACCATGCGACGCTTATGTCTTTCATTTCTAGTTACTAGTACTTGGGCTCTCCATGGGGAATTCGATTTGATTATGATACCTTCTTTTAATAATTTTTGTATCTCATTCCGGATAAATTCGCAGTCCGATGCTGAGTAGTTTCTGCTTTTTGTTGCGATGGGTTTACAATTCTTTGCTAAATTAGCAAAAAGAGACGGTGGCTCGATTTTCATCTGAGTGACGTTACAAATCTGTAAAGATGGTATCTTTCCGTTATAACGGAATCCCACCCGGTTATGCAATTGCATGAACTCTTGTCCTAGTATAATTGGAGCACACAAGTTGGGAAGGATAGATAGACGCATATTAGTGTAAATTTGTCCATTAACAGCGATGGACGCAACACAGTGTCCTAAGGTTTTGCTCGTGAGATTCGAGGAAGCCATGCTTACCGTATCATTAGAAGGTAATATACTAAGGCCGAGCGATTTCACGATGTTCAATCGTATAAAGTTATGAGTGCTTCCACTGTCTACCATAGCTTTCAAACAGGTACTATTAATTGTTGCATTTACTACAGAATATTGTGTGCATGGAGTGCATTTGGGATGACGCAGTGAGGGCAATATATGCAGAACTAGTCCTGGTATTATAAGTTGTTTGTTTTATTTTAGATCGACAGACTTTAGAGAAGTGGTCCCTCTTTCCACATTTAAGGCAGTCAGCATTCCGAGCTGGGCAAATATTTTGAGAATGATTTTCTCGTCCACAGAATTGGCATCTGGCGAAGTGAGTCGCCTGATTATTTCTGGAAACAGCAGCACATTCATTAGTTAGTTCCAAACTAGAGTTATTTTCAGATTCATCTGCATGAATAGATACCTTTGCTACAATTGATGTGTCATAAGCTGCTGCATTATGTTGGGCCATTTCTAGACTTCGTGCAGTTGCTACGGCATGATCTAGGTTAATTTCAAAACTTTCAAGTAATCTCTGCCTAATAGTTGAGGAAGTGAGACCTGTGATAAATGCGTCACGTATCGCTAGCTCCGCATGTTGAGAGGCAGTAACATCTTCAAATTTACAATCCTAAGAAAGATTCTTTAGTTTTAGGAGAAACTGATCAATAGATTCACCTTGATTTTGTTTCCTAGTGGCGAGAAGGTGAGGAGCAAACACAGAATTTACCGGTTTTACATAGGTTGCTTGAAGGATGCTAATAGCCCTCTCGAATGTTGAACAGTGAGATATAAGAGAATAGATCTTCGGTGAGATGAAATTAATCAGAATACTTAACTTATTCGGAGGATTTTGAGGATGAGCGACTGTGAGAGAGTCGATGCAGTTGATGAGGGTAGGATACCAATGATTCCATTCGTCAGCGGTTGTATCTAACGATCCTTCGAATTTACCAGGTCTTAGTATAGCATCCATTGTTGCTGTTAATTTTTAATTTTATGTTGAATAAATTGTAATGAAAAATAAAGACCTTTTAAGATATTAGAAAGGTTTTATTCAACATAAAATTCAGCAGGTACAACAACATGGTCGGTAACGAACGACTAAGCTGGGAAAAGGCGCCAATTTCGTTCTATTTGTAAACATCTGGAGCGCATGCGCACTAGCGCTCTAAACTCACAACAATATATATATATATATATATATATATATACATGCATATAATGTTTAAATTAAACGCAAATACGAAACCACTATACAATTCAGCATTCAATAAAATGAATGAATGAAATAAATGAAAACCTTGAATATGTTTATTTCTTAAGTTTGATTGTTACAACCAACATTTACGAGACTTGTTATTCTAAGAGCTTTTTTATTGTTGTCAGTGAATTAATAAATTTAAAATCACACCTGTTGATTTCGTATTTCATTTAAGTTTGTTGCGTCGGAAGAAATTGTGTTTGCTTATATTGTGTCAATATTTACTTCACGGTATATCAGACCTTTCGAGGGGTTTATAAAAACGAATCAGAACGTACGTTTTATATCTTGTTCACATTTCTCGAACTTTATTTAGTTTCAGGGTCGAATGTCACGTTTCTGTTCTTTGCGAATCCTTGAAAGGAGGGTGGAAATTTAGCTATCGATTTATCTGCCTTCCATTCCCATGTCTCGCCACTCCCACGAGAAATTTTCCATCTTTTCGGAATCACAACAGACTCTAGACTGTCGAATTGTGGACTCCAAACTGACGAACTAACAAGAAAAACGCATGCGCATCCTTATTTATTTTAAGGTGTGTATGTGGGGTGATGACGCCCGTTAATCGGTTTACACTCAGAACGCACTGACCTCCTTCGTGATCCTTTGCTAACATGCGGGTGCCACGTTGCCAAGGTAAGCCAGTGGGTTTGAAATGAAACTTAGACCACAAACCAGTTATGTTCAACTTAGTCTCGCGTTAACCGCGTTATTGACGCATTAGTTTTCACCTGTTAAAAAAACTAAATTTGTTAAATATTGTAATGAAATTACTTAATAGCGCGGAAGCATCTAGAGAATGAAACGATAAAATAGTTACCATAGAAAAAACGACATGATTCTATTTCCGTTTAATGAAAACTGGTTTTCTATTTTGTTGCAAACCATCTACTAGTTGGCCAGGCGTATAGAAATCCCAAGAGCGATAGGAGCCTTCTCTGATGTCTGAAAGTGACATAATAGTCACCGAGCGAGATCAGAGATGCGCTACTGTACAATAGGGCAGGTCGATTTGCAACTTTTTGTCAGAAAATCAACATGGTACTGGTGATGATAGTTGGGATTTGATGTGATAAGAACATATACCAAAAATTAGATTCCTATTTTGAACCGAAAATTGAGTATTTAATTTTAAATCTCGTGTAGAAAAATGCTGAGAAATCCTTCATTTTCATAGCATTTTACACAATACTGACTTTGAAATTTCACTATTTTTATAAAAAATCCAATTAAAATTTATATACATTGAAAGAAAAATCAATACATGAATTATAATTTTAATTATGAATCACAACTAGCAAAATATCTCAACTTTTACTGCATTAATTAAACAAAAATTGTAATAAAAGCTAATTAGGAACTAAGCCTGTTAAATTTCACAATCTAAAAAGATATGTGAAGATGTATTTCACAATATTGTAATTCTGTAACTTGATACAAGTTACAAAACCATGTATTTTAGTTTTTTTTTTTATTAAACACAATAATATAAACTGTTATAATAGAACTAAATTGTTCTGTATAATTTCTTTTCAAGAAAAATGAAGGTCTAATTTTCTGGCACGATGACTTTATAATAATGTATCTATGTCTTGCTTCCTGCCCATATACAACTTTGTTTTAGAAAAATCAATCGAATTTGACGAGTTTGGCTGCAAAATTGATAGCAGTAATCTTTTTCAGTCTTTTTTTTTGAGTGGTTCACTATTTCTGGAAAAAACAACATAAAAACAATTATTTGAAAACACTTATTTTTTATATTTTTGTGATGAAATATGAATAAAACTGACTATTGTTTAGGTAAATTGAGAAAACTAATAACATTTAATGGATAAATATTTATTCACCTAATGGACAAAATCATTTGAATGCCCTCTTGTCTCACATCCAATTCATTTGAGCTTATCATCGACATTATGATATTTTCCGGAAGTAGTGCAAAAACACTATATTTTAAACTGTTTAAAACAGTAATTTTGATTTCAGTTAATTGTTTTGTTCTCTGAATCATATTAAAATATACTGTTGTTGGTTAAAAAAAATTATTGTCGGTTTTGATCTCAAACCAACTAACTGCATACACTTGGATGATAAATTTGACCAGAATGTTTTATTTATCATAGTGTTTGAGGATAGATACCTCTGGTCCATAATGTTAGCCATCTTGCTTGATTCAGGGGCCCAATTTTCTGAGGTGCATATCTTAGTTAACTTCTTGAGATATGCCAACAGCATACCCTCAAAAAGTAGACTCTGGTCTTCACACTTAAATTATTTGTTTCTTCTGCTGTCAGATAATGATGATCGGGAGGGACACTATTTTTTTAGAATTCTACTTGAGGCAAATCTTGATAATTATTGATACAAAGTTTACCCAAAGGACCAGTAAATGTTGTTAGGTTTTTCCTTGTTTCATCAATTAACTTAAAAATTGCTCTAAATGGCAGTTCTAGTGAAACCTGAAAATTTCCAAATTTGCATGTTTAATAATAGAGCCAGAATTACAAATAAATACCAATATATTATTTTATTTTCCACAAAAAAGGAATATACTTGCAGGCGAATCTATAAAATTAATTTCACCTCCTTGTTAGCAGGACAAGTGCAGACAATGTGCCTTTTTGAGAATTTCCTGTCTTGCACTTTACTACAAATTCCTCACATCTCAAGTCAGAAAATTTACAGCTACAAGAAAGTATATCAAACAATCTGTCTTGCAGTTCCTTCACTTTTTCACTTTGGTTGCTGCAAGATATTTCCTGTCAATCTGTTTAGCCCTCTTATAGCAAAATATTCTGCTTTCTGTCTTATATAACGTTCCCCTAACAAGGGAAATTGTGGATTAACTACTTGCCAAATTCTTAGCAATTAGCATAAAAATCCCACTATTTTTTTAAGTATGGATAACTGTTTTCGAAAAAATAACTAAACTAGATGACTTGTAGTGAAGTTGGATGTGCTGTTTCATCCATACGACAGGGTAGACCAGCAAATTTTATTAACAACGGGTTAAAACTGAACATTGTGCTTTTACTGACATTTTAATCTGAAAAGTAAAATAAATAAATGGATTATAACTGAAGGAAACTGTTTTAAGCTATCTTCCAGTTTCATATATAAAAAATAGTTATAAGAAATAATGAAAAACTTTCTAGAGTTGCATTAGATGTATTGAAGAGAGAGAACAAAACCAAATCAGAGGCATAGTGGTGTTTAGTTTAGATACTTTTAGCAGACTTTGGATCCTCTTTCGATGACATGAATTTACTCATAAAGCTGTGCCATTTTAAACGAGTGTTTAGGGTTTAAAAAACAGTGCTTGTGCATCTATGTTACCATGCTATTTTTAATAGTATTTTCAAGTTAAATTTAATTTTTATTAAATTTTTGTTTATTAAATTTTTAGGTGAAAGTACACAATAATTACAACACAACCTCCTATCTTCACAATGTTAAGAATGGTTTTCTAAATAATAAAGTTATTTAGAATAATAACATAGATACACAAATAAAGAAAACCTTTAAAGCAATTTCCTTATTTACTCTTATTAAACTTTGTGTGTTTTCTGATTTTAAAACTATAATTTTAGAAGAAATATACTGCTTAAAAATGGAAATAAAAGAAATAAAAATGGAAATAAAAGAAATAAAAATTTGACACTAATTTTCTGCAAAGTATTTTTTATTAAGTAGAAAAACTTGAAAATGTCCGTGGTTATGTTTCGCAAAGAATGTGTAGAATAAAATTGTATGGACTATTTTTTTAAAATATAAAACTGGAGTATTACCATATTTAAAAAAAAAATTTCAAATAGAATTTGATGTGAAATATTAGGTTGGTTTAAAAATAATGGCATTTTTTTGGCGTTCATTTGAACGTGAAAAAATGCCATTATCCTCAACCACCTAATAGAAAAACAAATCAAAAAAAAGATAAAACGAATATGTTTAAATGACAGGACGTTCTTGGCAATTCACCTAAAAACTTTTAATAGCTTCAATTTTTCAACTTTTAAAGTCATTTCCTCAAGGAAAGATAACGATTTTAAAAAAATATTTCGTGTAGGTCTTTTCTATGTCAAATTCCAACTATCATCACCATTGCCTCACCGGGATTCCAAAATCGACCTGCCCTTCTGTACAACTAATGTTCTCTACCGATTTAAGTTATGAAAACAGGACCATTGACAAGACAAATCACGACGGTTCAACGTACGTTCCAGAGTAATGGGTTTTTGGTGTGGTTTTAAATGGGGTCCTCATCATGCCGCCTCACATATTCGAAGTTTGCTCGAAAGTCAACACCAAAGTGGACCTTAATATGCTGAAGATTGTGGTAATCCCCTAGTTCAATCAGATGACAGTTGGTAGACCCTGGTTGTGGGAGTAGGACGCGGCGCCTGCCCACAGGTCCAAAGAGACCAGGTTTGGCTTTAGAAAGAGTACTACGACTTTGTGCACTTCTACTCAGACCTGAACTCGCTGAACTACTTCGTTTGTATTATACGTCGAGAACATCAGCAACATGATTTCCCACAACATCAAAACCAGCCTGATCACCGCTATCCACTAAGTATTCGCCGAGCTCTCACCGGCGCTCGTGGAAAAGGCATGCTCCTAGTTCTGGATCCGGATCGAGCCGGTGATTGAGGCTGAACGCGACTATATTGAATAGATCTAAGCTCTACTGCATAATTAAGTTACCTGAATTAGTTTTTTGATAAATGTTTATAAATAAAGATGCAGTGTGTTTTATTTAGGGTGACAATGCTATCGATTTACCTGTACAATAACATTAGAATGATAATTTAATTTTAAATAATAATTACACAGAACGTTTTAATGAAAAAAAAAACCAAAAAAAAAAAATCTTTTAAATAAAGTTTATTCATAATATGAGCAAACAATCTATATATCTATAAAAGTGAAACTGTCTGTATGTGTATGTGTTTATACATTTCACTACCAAACTACAGGGTGGTCGCTAGAAAAGCGGGAAATTTGTCAGGCAACGATTTATTATTACGAAAAATAATTTTTACAAAGTTTTTCAAAGACAAATGTTATATTATACTCATAGATACTCAAAATATCATCGGCGCTCTTCACTGCAGCGTCTTAACCTAGAAAACTAAGCTCGTGTGGCGTTTTGAAGGGTAACTCGTGGGATAAAATTCCAAGCTCTTGCCAAGCACGTTTTCAAATTTCCCGCTTTTCTAGCGACCACCCTGTACTTTGTCAATTTTAAGTCTGCAGACTCGAGACTTTACATAAGGGGTACTGTGATTTGGAAAAATCTTTTTAGTCGGTTTTCAGCAAGAAATCTGGCTGTCAAGGGGTCAAAGTTCGACGGCTTGAAATTCGAAAACTCTACCAAAGTCCTTAGCCAAATTCGAGTCTAAACACTTGAAATTTTAGATGTAGATTATTTGGACATGGATCATTGTTTTAAATTTGATTTGAGCCCAAAACAACAAGTGCCATGCGATCCAAATTACAGTCTATAAAAAATTGACTTCTGAGATGTCTACAAAATAACCCAGCATATTTTTGATCTAAACATTTGAAATTTTACATAAAATATATTCAGGCATAGAACAAGCTTTTTAATCGAATGAAATTATAAAACCATTAGTTTTTGTCTTAAAATTTTGTTTTACTTCCCTTAAAATTATAAAAACATTTTTTTACTCCCTCTAAAATTTTAAAATCTCTCTCTCTATATATATAAAAGTGTAAATGTCTGTGTGTCTATGTATCTGTGTATCTGTGTGTCTGTGTACATTTCCCTACGCAATAACTAACAAATTTTAGTCTACAGACTCGAAATTTGATATACAGGTTACTGAGATTTGGGAAAATCGATATGATCGGTTTTAGGCTAGAAATTTGGCGATTAAGGGGTCAAAGTTCAACGATTTGACCTTTGAGGACTCCACCAAACTCCTTCGACAATTTGGTGTCTAAAAACTTGAAATTTTAGATATAGGTTCCTTGGACATGGATCTAACTTAATAACTTGATTTGAGCCCCAAACAATAAATTTTAAAGGGTCATAATCGGGGTCAAAGTTAAAAAAAATTGACCTCTGCGATCTCTTCCAAATTACTCAGACAATTTCTGGTCTAAATATTTGAAATTTTACATAAAGGGTATTCAGAGATAGGGCAAGCTTTTTCATCAGTTTGGGTCGAGAATTTTTAGTTACTAATATATAAATGTATGTATGTATGTCTGTTTGCATGTCTACCTTAAACTTTCAATAGAGGCGACGGATTTTACCAAGATCAGTATCGTTTTAAAGTTCCACCTTTCATACGACAAATATCGAAAAATTGACTAAAAACATTAATATCTTCCCCTTCAACTAGGCACTTTTCTACAGGGGTGGGGTCACTTTTTTTGCCGATATTTTTTAAAGTTATCCTCTTCTTTAGATTGTCTAACCTTAATTTTAAAAAATGTCGCTTCCGGTTTGGCGGTCATCCTAACAGCATAAACGTTAGGGGTTACCCGTTCTTTTCAAATTTTGCGGTACGGGTTCGAGCCTGCCTTCCTACTACCACTTTTGTTTTGCTCAACATACACATCCAAACACCCGGGCAACGCCGGGCTGAAATGCTAGTAAATAAATAAATTTAATTACAATTTCTACACAATTATCTCCCGGTCTGGGTCAAATTAGCCTCATCTGACCTAAAATATTCTGTTGTAAAAATAGTTATAACGATTTTTCTCCATATACCTCCTCCTTTCTTACTCTCTTTTTCTATTAAGTAGGTTTATCTTTCTTTCAGTCGTTTTTTCGGCTTCTTATTATTCTTTCTTCCTCTCCTCCGTTCTTTTCCGTCTTTTCTTTCAATTTCATCTTTTATTGCTGCCCCTTTAATGTTCACTTAAACTCATCCATCTGCCTTATTCGTTATTTAAAAAAAAAGCAGTTTTTGTAAATGTTTTAGTGATGTTCTTTTTTTATTGAAGCACTGATTTAACCTAGACATCTATAATTCTGTTTTCTCGTTCTTTATGAATTACCAATGTAGGCCAAAAAGAGAGAGGAGATAGGAAAATTTTTAAAACAAATTCATATACGCATACATAAATATACATAGAACGAAGTTTGTGTTTTGTAGCCAAATTTGTTCAATTTTTGAAGGATCGGTTCAGAAAAGGATGGTCGGACATTATCCTGAATGAAGATTGGTCTTTTTCTGATGAGTTAAATTCTATATTGTTGTCGAAGTTTCTGATGCATTTCATCCATTTTTTGACAGTACTTCTCCGCTGTAATAGTTTAACTTGAATTAAAAAAAAAAAACTGTAATGGATGAGACCGGCCACAGATCATCAAACAATCAACATGGCTTCCTTTTTGGTGCAACTCTGGCCTCGGGAAGTATCTTGTGGCTTCGTCATCATCGAACCACTGAGCTGAGCGTCGCCAGTTTTCGTAAAGAAGCCACTTTTCATCGTAAGTCACAGCCCGGTCAAAAAACTTGTTGCGTAAAAGAAGGGAAGATGAAAATAGAAAAAGACGACCCTTTTGGTTGTCGTTTATTCGCGAGGCACCCATTTATCAAGATTTCATTTATTTTTTAAATCTCTCTCAAATGGTTTGAAATCGTCGTATACGTTACATCTAATTTTGAAGCAAGTTCTCGGACAGTTGTGCGTGGATTGGCTTCGACTAATGCTCTTAATTGATCTTTGTAAACATCTGATAGCCGACCATTACGCTCATCATGTTAAAGACTCTCGTCGCCGTCACGAAATCTTTTAAACCACCAGTATGCTGTACATACAATTGTGGTTCTTGGGCAAAACGCTTTGTTGATATCGTGCTGTTTCAGCAGCTTTTCGGCCTAGCTTCAATTGAAATGAGAAGATTGTGCAATTTTTTTTCTATCTTGTATTCAACATTCTGAAAAGACGACATAATTGTTTTTAAAACGATTGTAATTAAATCAATTAAATAGAGAGAAAAAACACCTTTTAAATTGTATATAAAGTATTATAACGAAAACTTATTTGCAAATACATGATTTGAAATCAAAATTGAAAATCCTGCAACGACTTTCTTCTCAAGATACTTTTAGAGTATATGTTTAATACATGAGGTGTTAAAATAACAGATATTCTAAAAGATTGTATGCTTTTCTGTATGAACGCCATTGTTCAGAATGATGTTATTTCTATCGTCTCATTACGTAAAGTTCGATTTCTAAATAACCTCTACTAATTAGTTTTTCTCATCATTTGTCGGCGTTTAAGACTAACGACCACAGAAGCAAGTTAGAAAACTTTCCTAACGCCAATGTGAAAACAAATTTCTTTTTTCTATTTGTTTGTAACCTGATCATATTGTTATTTATTTGCAGGACAAAAGAAAGAAAACGAAGACATCAATAGACAATAATTAGCAACGAAACAGACGGGCTGATAGTGTAATTATTTTTTCGGATTTTCTTAATAATACAAGAAAGATTTACAAACAAACCAATGAGAATATTAATCAACAAAGATTTCAGTCTCGCACAAAACGACATGGGAATTAATTTGCCACCTTATAGATTTATGTCGTTGTGTATATGTAAACATTTGGGATACATCGATGTTGATAGCTTCGTTTTCGCAGACGACTGCTATCCTGTTTATCAACATCTCTACTGTTGTCTGCTCTATTTTAATAAAATTATGTGACCAGTTATCATATGGTCGTGTATGTGTAACTAATAAATTATTGTTTTTTTTTAAATTTTAATATGATTATTTGTTAAAATCAGAAATGCGATAGCATAAGTATAAAAATAAACTTTTTAATACTTCTTTTTAAACATAATTTAAACAATTTAATCCACCAAAATGCATTTCATTTCTGTTTCTTTTTAAACATGTATCGTACTTTGGGTAATTGCGCCAAGTTTGGGGGTAATTGCGCCAACTAGCAAGAAGTGCTCTTTTCACAACCACGCATATAAAAAACACTTGTTTTAGTTAGCGCAATTACCCCCCGGATTTGGCGCAATTACCCCAAAGTATGGTAATACATTTATTATATTATGTACTTAAAAATGAATTAATTTGTCACTCTTAGAAGTGTAAAGTCAATTTGAATACTTTGGACTAATTTACACAACAGTTCGGTCCATATATTGAACTCTCTCTCTCTCTCTCTCTCTCTTTATATATATATATATATATATATATATATATATATATATATATATATATATATATATTAAAACTGATTTAAAGACAGTTAATCGAAGTATTGAGAATTTCAACCAATCTTATAAAAAACTTATAAAAACGATAAAACTTGGATTTCATACATTGAATACCACCCCAATGTTCCGTCACTATATGGCCTCCCCACAACTTACAAACCAGATATCCCTATGCGCCCTATAATATCCGGCATCGGTAGTGCAACACACAAAATTGCACGTGCCATATCCAACATTTTGACTCCACTACTGGTCACTATCAACACCTCTCACATAAAGAACTCCGGAGATTTACTCAACAAAATAAAACAAAAACATTAATGTACAAAACAAAACTATACACAGCTTAGATATAACATCATTATATACTAATGTATCCATTAATAAATGCTTGAATTTACTCCTTTAACATTTAAAAAAATCTAACATTAGCTTACCTTTTCCTCCCGACACTCTTATAAAAATCATTAGACTTATAACTAACATGACTAATTTACACTTCAATAACAATTTCTATGAACAGAATTTTGGTCTTCCTATGGGTAACCCTCTCGGTGGAGCATTAGCTTGCCTTTTCTTAGAACTCCTAGAATCTAGTCCTTTCAAATTCAGATTACCGCCAAACACAGATATTTTGACGGTATTTTAATTTTTCTTCCTGAAAACACGCGCATAAATATCAATAGAGATAAATTAGACTCAGTCGAACCTTCCATAAAGTTTACCTATGAAGCAGAATACAATAACTCATTACCTTTTCTAGACATACTTATTATAAAATCCTATAATAAACTATCCTTAAAAGTTCACCGCAAAACTACACACAAAAATGATTACGTGCATTTCTATTCACACCATAATAATAAAATAAAAACAGGGATGATAATTGGTTTCTTCTTACGCGCTTTCAGAATTTGCAGTCCTGAATATCTGGACGAAGAATTCAAATACCTCACAAACATTTTGAAAACCTTGCAATATCCGACATATTTCATATTGAATGCTAAGAGAAAAGCCACACAAATATTTTCCAGGATAAATAATAAAAAATCATATACACCAGACCTTTCTCTCATAAACAGACATCTTCTTTTACCTACACACACCAATAATACAATAATCTGTAACACACTAAATAAACTAGAAATTCCTATCGTACAAACCACATCACTAACTATAAAACATATTAAAAACTACGAAACATCTCCAAAATAAACCAGTTTCCAATGGAGGTATATACACTATTCCTTGGCAAAATTGCCATCATAAATACGGTAGTGAAACCAAGCGTAAATTAGAAAAAAGGCTCAGTGAACATAAAAGAGATATAAAAAATAGCAATTCTCTAAGTGCATTATTCTCTCATTTATTGCAGCATAATCACACCTTTGACTTTAAACAAGCAAAAGTAGTTAAATTTATTTCAAATAAACCACGCCGGAGACTTCTACTTCTTGAATCTGCGCTTATCGCAAATTCAAGCACAATTAAACAACGTGCAGGTTTCTATAACATAGCGCCATTAATAAGTAAACTTTTATTAAATGGAGGTAATTTAACTGTAGAGACAGGTTAACCTTCTCACTCCATTCAAACACCCCATGTAATAATTAATACATATAATCTCAAGCAATAAATTACATAACAAAAAACAAAAAACAAAAAAAAACACCCATTTCATTTCTGTTACACACCTATATTTGAATTTCAACAGATATATTTCTTTCCAGTAAGAATATTAACTGCGTTCACATCTTTTAAAATTACATTAACAACTATATGACTTCACTAAAATTTCCCTCTCTTTAACAGCGCAAGCCCCCCCCTCCTTTTTGAAATTCCAACGTCTTTTTCCGTTTTTCTGAAATAGAACAGCGTCACATTTTGCACGTGGAACATTATCACATATTTTGTACTGGTGTTTTTTGTTTCTTAATCTCATTCATCCATGCTCCTTTTTATTTCTCTCTCTCTCTCTCTCTCTCTCTCTCTCTCTCTCTCTCTCTCTATATATATATATATATATATATATATATATATATATATATATATATATATAGTCTTTTCCTATGGCTCCGTAAGTTACTCACAAAGCAACATTTAATTCATATAAAGTTGCGCCTCTCGATTGGGTGGGGGGTTCACCTGAAACACACAAAAGGGAATAAATCCGAGAAAGTAGAATCTCCACTCCCGTTGCACCTACTCTCCTACCAGATCTGGAATCTCTCCAGCACCGAAAAATGAAACTCGTTTTGTAGTTTCCAGCTTCACGCGCACACGAGATTTTGCGAGAACGCACGTAATAAAATGCTGGCTGCCATCTTTGTTTTTCCTTTTCTCGGCATGAACTCACTCGCTGCACACCCACGGTAAGACTTCTGTTTTTCTTAGCTTCTGACCACAAAAGTTATGTACCTTAAGTTGATTGTGTTCTCTGTCATTTGAATAATTCTCATTTTTTACATGGTAGTCACCACTTATCAAGGCCCGGGGGGCCACTCGGGGATAAGTGTTATTGCGTGTACAGTAATCAACGGGATAATATCGCGGTAATCGTTAGTAATGGAGATTTGATGAAGGGGACGGTTTATCAGGAATTTATTTATATTGAACTTGAAGACATCCAAGTTGTAGTCAGATGGGAAACAGTAAACCCTGGCCATATATCAAAGAAACATGGTGTGCTGTCTCTTCAAGCAATCCAACAGATCCTCCAATTTGTCTTTGTATATAGCTTCATGCTTATTTAGTTTTTTCATCTCTTCTGCCACCATATCCGGTTCTTCTTCCAATAGTCATGTAAGTTTTAAATGCATTAGCTGATGGAATTGATTTGAAGCAAGTCTATCATGATAATTACAATGCCTTCACCGAATTGATGAGCTTGCTTGGTAAAATATGGTCTTTGTGAGCACTCATGTTTGTTCAAGTTTTCAGTAGTCTCTTCGGAACGAAAGGCAAATGGTATACATGAAGATGTCCTTTACCTAACTTCCTATCTAGGTTTTAACAGTAGAATATGACCATATGTTTTACATCTACAATATGAATCTCACCTGTCTGTATAAACATATATATGTATGTATGTATGTATGTATGTATGTAGGTTCGTGTATATTTGTGTGTGTATATGTGTATTGGGGTAGAGAGGGCTCCCGTAAGCCGTGGTGAAGGCAACCTTTCTAGGAGAAGAACATCTCTGATTTAAAAAACCATAAAGCGGAAGGCCATTACCCGCATTAAGCTGGTCTGCAGTTTAATTTGTTGCTGGCTATCTTGCTCTTGCTTGTTGCTGGATCTCAACATTTTGAACCGAGAGAGAGACTTAGCTGTCGTACAAAGCTAAGACTCTGTAACATCATCTTTGTATATATACTCCCTCAGGCATTTGGGCTCATGGACTTTAAGTGTCTGAGGGAGTGGCACTCGTCTAATACGACGTTGCAATCATCATCATGTAGGTTCGTATGTCTCGCAAAATTTTCGACAGAGACGACGGATTTTCATGAGATCGGTATCGTGCTGAAGCTCGACTCTTCGGACGACAACTATCCAAAACTTGGCTAAAAACATTAATTCTTTCGAATTCAACTAGGCAATTTTCTACAAGGAAGAGTAGCTTTTTTCGTCGATACTTTTGAAAGTCATCCCTTGTTTTCGATTGACTAGACTTAATTTAAGCATGCGTCACTTCCGGTTTGGCGAGAGGTGCAATAGCAAAGACGTCCCGATTTTTACTTTCTTTTCTTCCTTCGCTGTATAGGTTTGAGCCTATCTGCCTACTATCATTTTTTTGCTCAACACACACACTCAAACACCCGGGCAACGCCGATCACCCAGCTAGTTAGAAGTAAAGATTTACAGGCATTTAGATTTATCATAAAATTTTACGCAGATTCCGTCTTCATTATGCATATTCCAACTACTTCGAGGTATTATGTACAAAAATAAACATAGAAGAACATAAAATATAAAACGTTTGCGGAAGTTACGAATACTACAGGCCTCCTCACCTAAAAATGATTAATCAGTGCTCACTGCCAAATTGATTGTTGAATATCGTTTAATTTGAGTTTGTATTTGCATTAAATACAAGCGAATCCCTATTAAGCCTTATTAATCTCTACCTGTTAATAACACTATATTCGTTGTATCTTATAGCAAATGTTTATATACATTTGCAGAACGGAGATACACATTGACCCAGAATTATATATATATCTTTAACAGACGATTTGAGCACTATAAAGGTGGTGGCGGGCGTCTATTTAAATAGACATTCCGACGAGTTATTTACGGGCGTCAATTCCATCGTCGAGTGGGAGAACCGCTGACTGTCAACACGACGGTTCTAGGTTCAATCCTTGGCTTGGGAGAGATGCCAGTCTAGCGGCACTGATGAGTTGTGATACAACGAAACATGACTGTATGTCGATGACTACAAATATATTTTATATATATATATATATAACTATATGTACACATATATATATATATATATATATATATATATATATATATATATATATATATATAAAGATTTTATGGGTATATAATTTTATAAAATATTTGAATAACACCGAACGTTGTGTCATTATGAATTATTGAGTGTTTACTTTTTTTCCTATAGTTTAAACATAAACCATTAAAGAAGAAGATTAAAAAAAAAGAAAAGAAAAATACACTTCTAAAGTATATTTCTCCTAATATATAATTATATATTTAACAAACATAAATTAGATAAAAGGGGTAAATAAGGGGTGGGGCAGAAAACCCCCGTATCGAGACGTCATTCAGCCAACCCTTTTCAAGATTAATGTTGGCAACAGAGGAGAAAACGTCGTTTAAAAACGACGTCAAAAGACCATAAATTATTAGGGAGGTTAAAAAAATGTATGAGGAATAGAAGAAAAAGAAACAATCTCAACGAATACCCAATAAGTTCCAAATTAATGGGATACTCTCTTTATTTACATGGTTGGCGTAAATTAATGCATACTGCCTCGAGAATTTTTAAGAAAATTCTCGGGCGCGCTCTGTGTAAAACCGAACAATATACTTTAGAAGTGTATTTTGGTTTTCTTTTTGAAATTTTCTTCTTTAATGGTTATGTTTAAACTATAAGAAAACAAAACCAAAAAAAAAACTAAATCCTCAAGAAGTAATAATGGCACTACGGTCGATGTTATTCAAATGTTTTATATATATATATATATATATATATATATATATATATATATATATATATATATATATATATATATATATATAAGTATATATATATATATATATATATAAGTATATATATATATATAAACCACTTTAATCTATGAATGAATTTGTGCATGAAAATAGTAATAAAAATATGTCGGCAAGTTGAAATGAACATTTTGCATTTCAAGTTGCCGACATATCAATCAAAACAAATATTTTAGTCGTTTTAAACAAATCTTAGTGTATGATTACTGTTTTATATTAATTTCAGTGTTTTGCGACCAGTAGTTTAAGAGTTTATTGGTTAAATATTTACACAGACACACACAGACATCTACTGTTTTATATGTACATAAATATATATACACACATATCCATGTACACACACACACACACACACACACACACATATATATATATATATATATATATATATATATATATATATATAATGTATCCTATTTTGTAACAATGAGAATTCTTAAAAAGCTACAAAGATTCCCAACTTTTAAAAACAAGTAAGCTTTTGTGCTCCAGAATTTATTTTTCTACATAGTCACCTCAATACATTTTCCAGCGATGGGTGGCACCTTTGAAGGGGTTCAGGAGCGCGTTTTGTCACACATCTCTGTTGCTACTCTGAAGTCGACGAACCCATCATTTAACTGACATAAACTGCATCAGTTTTGTACCAACAATAACAACAAAAATCGAAACATATACAGACACACCCACACACACACTGACAAACACAGACACACGCACACACATATATATGTATGTGTGTGAGATAACAGCTGGGTGGAAGCATTCAATTGTCTGTTATCCTTTTGTCTATCTATCTATCTATCTATCTACATAATCTCTATCTATCTAGCAGAGTATACAACAGAGAATTTGAATGGTGACATATTTTGACATGTAACTTTGTGACCGGTGAATTGCACCGGAAGTATCCGAACGTGTCAGGTGCGTCGGTTTGAGTAAGCTTTTTTTTTTGTTGAGTTGTATCTGAGACGCCGAACAAGAAAGATGGCTTAAGAAGGTCTCCCCATGGAGGAGGTGACGGTCTCAAAGGGAGAAACCACAAGGCAAGAATCACTCCAAGTTTGTTGTGACGAGATGCCTGAAGAGTGAAAAAAATTTATGTTAAAAACATTCATTCGTCTTGGGTTCCTGTCATGAAGCGTTTCCTTTAAACACATCCGGCTCCACGCATGATTGACGAATCTTTCAGGCATCGGACAAAAAAAAAAAAAAAAAAAAAACAGAGACGGCCAACAGCGTACAGGTATGTCTTCTTCGTTTCGTGTATTATATGTTCTAAACTAGACGAATAGCCGGCTGTTGAGATAGACAATTAGGAAACGAGGATAACAGTCCGGTATACTAAGAACAACGTACATACATATACATATGATCCGTTATGATAAGAACACACCATACACTTATTTAGTGCCACGTACACACACAATACACGTACGATTCAACACTATATACAACATATGTTAGTTTGGTCACAATACAACATGTGTGCGCACATGTTAACGTTTGTCCAGTGAATATTTGTCTTCTTTCGATTTATATTAAGGCAATTCCTTATTTTGATATTATTTTTTATTATTTTTCCGGGCTACATTGATAAAAAAATCCTTACTTTGTAGGGATTTCTTTGTGTATTGTTAAATCTTATCTAGAAATACAAACATACAAGCTCACATAGAACTGCCGCTTATATTATAGATTCACGTAAGTTCAGTGAATCTATACGTTCTTGTGTTTTATATCAAGTGACAGTTTCTTAATTCCCTCATGACGTTATCTTCATTTGCCTCTCAACGTTTTTCACTTGTTGTGTTCATTTAAAATAAGAAGAAAAGATGGAAAATGTCAGATTTCATTGTTTTCTGTCGTCATGTTTTTACTTCATTTCCTTCTATTGCAGCTCAACAAGTCACCAGTATAGATATCTATCCCTCTTGGTATTTATCTATTGATCTAATTTTGCGGAAATATAGCCTTTAGCTTACGGTAAAATGACGTGCACACACACACACACACACACACATACATATATGTATATATACGTGTGCATGCGAGTGCGAGTGCGGCCATTTATGGACATGTCATTTTACCGCTAGGTAAAGGCTACTTATCCACAAAAGTATTTATATAAAATGACGTGTCCAGTGTGGCCACACACACACACACACACACACACACACACACACACACACACACACACACACATACACACACACACATATATATATATATATATATATAAAGGTTGTATACATAGGTTTCCTAGATGTAAATCCAATGAAACCCGCGGAATTATTAAATAGGGCTCAATGTGGGACACTGCTGGTGTATAGTCTGTTTATTATCTAAACAATATTGGTTACATATGTGCATATATGTTTCAGTGGAATCTGAATTTGAAGAGATCGCCTCATCAGACCAAAAAATGAGGTTGTTATTGAATTGAGATTCCATTTTTGGTTTGATGAGGATGTTTATTTGAATTGCGATTTCTACTGAAACATCTACGCACAGATGTACGCACTAATGTTTATATAATAAAAAGATAATATATATATATATATATATATATATATATATATATATATATATGTATATATACATACGCATACATGTGCGTATGAGTGTGGTAAAATATGGACAATGTATAAACATTTTATTTATCTATTAGTATAATTTAGGTGGTATGTAGCCTTAGGTAGCAGTAAAATAACGTGTCCAAATGTGGCTACACACACACGCACATACACAAACATGCATATATATATATATATATATATATATATATATATATATATACACTTGTGCCCGATATTATTCATACCCCTCGGATCTTTGAGATTTCTATAAGAATATTGCTCAAACCAGAAGGTAGACAATATTAAAGGGATTTCAAACAATAAATCAAGCATAAGCATTCAATTTAAACTCAACAAATAAATAAATTATGCAAGTTTGAAACATTATACAAAGAAAAACAATAATGGCACTAGTTCAAAATTATTCATACCTCTCTTACTAATAGTCAATAGCATGCCCTTTATTCTTAATAACTGCCTGTAACCGTTTTGGATATTTATCAACAAGGTTTTTACAAGCATCAACACTGATTTTTTACCATTCTTCAATGCAGTAGTTCTCCAAATCCCTCAAATTTCTAGGTTTCCGCTTTTTAACCCCAGTTTTCAATATGTGCCAGAGGTTTTCGATAGGGTTCAGGTCGGGACTCTGGCTAGGTCATTCCAAAACATTAATTTGATTATCCTCAAACCATTTCTTGACTATTTTGGCAGTATGTTTTGGATCATTATCCTGTTGAAGGACCCAGTTTGGTCCTAAATGGAGCTTCTCCGCATCCTGTCTAATGTTTTTCTGGAGTATCTCCAAATATTGCTCCTTCTTCATGGTTCCATCTATCTTGACCAAACTACCTGGACCACTAGCCGAAAAGGAGCCCCAAAACATTAGGCTACCACCACCATGTTTCACCGTGGGTATGGTGTTCTTTGGGTTGTAAGCTTCTCCTTTCTTCCTCCAAACGTAAGAAGCATCCATATGGCCAAACAATTCAATTTCTGTTTCGTCAGTCCACAAAATACTTGAGAAAACGGACTCTGGAGAATTCACATGGGGCCTAGCAAACTTTAGACGTGCTGCAAGGTGTTTTCCGGTGTGCAATGGAGTCCTTCTTTGTCTTCTTCCTTTCAGACCATTTTCATGCAGAGTCCTTTGCAATGTTTGTCTTGATATTTTTATGCCAGAAGACTCCAGATTTTCTAAAATGTCCTTAGTAGTGGTGGTTGGATTTGCATTAACACTTCTTACAATATTCCTGGTGGCTCTAGCAGGCAGTTTCCTTTTCCTTCCTCTACCAATCAAGTTGTTTGTTGTGTGGTGGCTCTGGAATTTTTTGATGATGTTCTGTACTGTTGCTGTAGGGACCTCAAATTTCTTGGAAATTGACTTGTAACCTAAACCATCCTTATGTGAATTCACAATTTTAGTCCTAAGATCATTACTAAGCTCTTTTTTCTTCCCCATTTTAATAATTTTTATTCTTTTATTGGTTTTCAGTTGATATCATTTTAATTTCTGAAAAATGCAAAAAACGAAATGAAATTAATCAAAGGTTGTATAAAAGCATTCAAAATAAGAATCAAACAGGAAACAAACAGTCAGAAACTCGATTAATACTGAAAAAATAAGGGGGTATGATTATTTTTGAACATTGCAGATTTTATAAATAGCTGTATATTTCTTTTATTACAAGTATCCCGAGATTTTAAAATGACGAAAATGATCAGTAGAGGTTTATTAAGAATATGTATCAATATGGACGTAAACAATAAATTCTTACAAAGTTACACCTAATAAACTCAATTTTCAAGGGGGGGTATGAATAATATCGGGCACAAGTGTATATATATATAGTAAGTTATAAAATATATATGGCGATTAAGCTACACTGAATATTCCGCGTTTCATCCACTCTAGGACTCTTCAGGCTTATGCGCATAAGCCTGAAGAGTCCTAGAGTGGATGAAACGCAGAATATTCAGTGTAGCTTAATCGCCATATATATTTTATAACTTACTAGTTAGCTCTACCTACGTATTGAGCTCTTTTGAAGTAAATACATAAAGTTTACGCCTAAATTTATACTTTCGATTTTTTTGTTTTTTTTACACGGTTGTCACCACTTATCAAGGCCCCGTAGCCACTCAGGGATAAGGGTTATTGAAAGTACATTACGTTCGTGTGGTGATTTGATGAAGTGTTTACTTAAGGGGGCGGTTCATTAGGAATTTGTTTACGTTGGACTGTAAGACATCCAAGTTGTAGTCCGGTGGGAAGCAGGCAGACGGAACAGAGTTCCACAGGCATGCAGTTCTAAGAAAGAAGCTTTGTTCATGGAATCCACGTTTTGATTTTGGCACAGATAAAGAGTGGGGGAAATTTTTCACGGTGGATTCAGCTAGAGGGGTGTTTTTCGTGAAAGATTGGCGAGGGGGAACCAGAGATTGGAGTTCAGACGAGCACCTGCCATGGAAATAACGATAAAACAAGGATAGGCTCGCAGCGTCTCTCCTGTGGGAGAGAGGTTGCAGGGTAGAGAAAAGGGCATCCCCCACTAAGTCATGAAGTATATTTTGTACTCTGTCAAGGCAGGATAGGCTATTTTTAGCAGCTCCTGCCCAGATATGGCAACAGTATTCCATCCTTGGACGTGCTTGGCTTTTATATAGATAGAGAATTGCATCAGTAGTGAGATATCTTCTGGAGCTGTAGAAGGATCCCACCATCTTTCCAGCGACCTTGGCAACAGACTTGATGTACGTGTTCCATTTCAGATCAGGAGTAAAGGTCAAACCCAGAAGCTTGTCAAAACACGGGGCCTCACCCAGACGAGAGCAATCAATTTCAATTGATGCCAGATGGGGATCAGAGCGTTGATGATGTAAGGATAGGAGTTTGGTTTTGGATGCATTAAAGGTAACCAGCCACATCTTCCCCCACTGAACCACGCGCTCGAGATCAGAGGAGAGAGAATCAGAGAGAACTTTGTCATTTACAGCCTTTGATGTGTTGCCGTAGATGGTCGTGTCATCAGCATAGATGTCAACGAATGATTTAAGTATGTGTTTAGGGAGATCATTGATGTAGATCAAGAAGAGAGTTGGGCCCAGGATTGACCCTTGAGGGACTCCAGCATTTATATTGCAGGCCTCCGATTTTTGTCCATCGACCACTACTCTTATGAGCGTATCGGAGAGAAATGATTTAATGATTGAGAAAACATTTCCAGTTATACCGTAGCTGGAAATCTTGTGAATTAGGCCCTTATGCCATACCTTGTCGAAGGCCGTTGATATGTCAAGAGCAATTGCCCTGGAAAGGAAGCCTTTGTCGAGAGATTCACCAATCCTGTGAGATATAACCGTCAGCAAATCTGCCGTAGATCTTGCAGAGCGGAAACCATATTGTGTGTCACTAAGAAGGTTGTTTCTGCTAAGGTATTTGACTATTTCTCTATTTAATATGGATTCCAGCTACTTACTCATAACACACAGGAGAGTTATTGGTCTGTACTGAGAGGAAGATGACTTATCACCTGAATTCTTAAATACAGGGCAAACTGATGAGGTCTTCCAGGGAGTCAGAAAGCACTTCTCCTTAAGGCAGCATTTAAATAGTTTCGTAAGTATGGGAGCGAGTTCTGGTTGAAGCTTTTTTAACACTATAATTGGGATGCCATCAGGGCCAGTTGCTTTACTGGAATCAAGGTTTTTGATTAGCTTGGCGACCTCATGCACGGATATTTGTATGTTACCTAGCTTGTTCTCTGTTATAGGAGGAAATATGGGGAGTTGATGGCCTTCGTCGCATAGGGTAGAATTAGCTGCAAAGTTCTTTGCAAATAGTTTGGCCTTGTCTGACACTGACGAGATGACCTCTGGTCCATTGATAATGGTTGGGATAGAACGCACACTTCTGTTCAGGATCCTATTTGTTATTTGCCAAAACGTATATTAATTTTATGTGAATAAATGAAGTAATTATATATATATATATATATATATATATATATATATATATATATGTGTGTGTGTGTGTGTGTGTGTGTGTGTGTGTGTGTGCGACAAAATATCGTCGACACACCGGTTCCCGTTACATCAGCAAAATTAAGCCAAGTTTAACCTGGTCAATACTAAAATAGGTGCCCATTTGGGAATTTCAGGTGCTGTATGTAATCTCTTCTCGTCTTATTTTTCCCATTCGCCCTGAAATTCTGCTTTTTGAGAGGTGTCGTTAGAGATTGCGCAATCCTTGTCTCATAATTACATGCGTAGTTACCATTACAGCGGATATCCATAGTATTCTGAGACTGACACGAGGCTTCCAATTTCCACTATATATATTTCACACTTGAAATCCTATTTATAATTTTTTAAAATGTCGCAAAATTGATGTACAAAAAAAGAAGTGATGCCTTTTTCTATTCTCTGCAACTTCTTTCCCACAGAAAAAAACGCTGTGAGCCTCTCTCTGCTCTATCATTATTTTCATGGCAAGAACTCGACGGAACTATAATGTATGGACCCCTGGCTAAACACTTCACAAAAAACACTCGCATAGCTACAACCACTATAAACAGTTACCCCACTCTCTATCTCTGCTTAAATTTTACAAACAAAGCTTTTTTCTCAGAACTGCCCGCCTGTGAAACACTATTCCGCTCTCCTGCTTCCCGAGTGAACTCAACATGATAGCCTTCAAATCTAATGTAAAAATATTGTTGGGGCGTCCCCACAAATAATAAAATTCTACACAATTTACACCATTAAATTGTACTAAAATACCACCGTACATTCATTAACCCTTATCCTTGAGTGGTATCGGGCCTTGATAAGTGGTGACTCGTAAGAAAAAAGTAATAATATGTGACTGTGTTTTAAAAAAGATCAACTTTCTGTATCTCGTGTGGCAGGTGCATAGACTACCAGAACAGAGAAATGTTCGGATTTTAGAAAGCTACTATTTTTATAGGTATTGCCAAAATTATGGTGTTAGTAAAAGCCGCCAACAACTTCAATAAATCCGGTCGAACTTGTTAGTTTACTGACACAAACGATTGTTATTAAAACGCATTGTTTGAAAACCCCACTTGTCGAATTAATGTATCGACTATTATGCTGAAGCTATATAGTGTGAGTATATGCACATTAAGGACCCTGGTTTAGACCTGAAATATTTACTGATTATTTATAGAAACGGTTATGTATAAATCAATACTGTAGTAGCTTTAACATGTGTACCTTCGTGTGTCACCGTTTCCAGATTGTAAATTATTCGATCGGGAGACCCTATTTATTAAACAGCAGGATAGAAGGTGATACTATTATGCGAACATTAAAATAAAATATAGATACGTGGATTTAATGTTCGCAGTATCTGATCACTTTTTATCCCCCTTTTTAATGAATAGGATATCCCGGTAATCGAAAACGCAGTGTAAAATAAAAACATTAAAATTAAACAAAAGTGAAGTTGATTCTATGTCGTACGTGAAACTTAAATATATCTTCTTAGTCTTCCGGCTATGGTTCAAAAGGGTAGAATCTGTTCTGTATAAAGATGATATAATAATATGAAGTTTCCGTTCGTGTCGTGCGTCTATACTATAGAAATATGTCACAGACTCCTATAAGGCTATTCAAGATAAACCGTAATAACCAGACATATTCTGACATTACATTAATTACATTACTTAGATAAATAATTTTACAGTTTTAACAAAAGGGCGACAATAATATCGTGGGGTCTCCAGCAATATATTATATATAAAAGATGTTGTGCAATTTCCACAAGATCTGCTAGTAAGATATCTCCTATATAATAAAAAGGCTGCAGAAATTCCCCACTGGACCAAAGTATTAGATTAGAAACTACAGATAACGCCTAAAAATTCAATACATGTAAGCCTAATAGCCAATATCTTATGTAGCTTTTGAACAACATTTTTACACATTCAGTCGTGATAATCAGGTGATGAAAAAATTATCAGCATCAAGTGTCGACGTGTTAACCAAAGACGGGGGAATATTAAAGGCTGAAGTTCGTAAGACTGGCCAGATGATGAGTGCGTGAGTTAAAGGAGAGATAGTTGAATACTGTCATGATAAAATGATGCAAGGTTGTGCAGTGGTGGTTGAAATGTACCACCAATAAAACTTGTTATTCCCTTTTTTTGTTTGGTGAATTTTTACTATTGTTAGCCTAAATGCTCAATATACAGATAAAGCAGAAAAATAGGAAATAAATAAAGAAAATAAGTGTAAATAAATTACAATATTTATTGATGCATCAAATTCAAAGAAAGAATTACGATAATGTAAAATCAAGAACCCAGGGTTTTTATTTTTCAAAGATTTGCCTGAAATGTCCAATAAATTAACGCTGTGAACCTCTTTAAAGCCGACATAGAAGGAGTGTACATGCAAATGAAGCCAACCGGAATTTTTCGGGGAATTTTTCTGAAGAGATTTCTTTTGAATATAACCTTTCTTTATTTGAAAAAAAATAACGGCGTTTGTGTGCTGTAATAAAAACAATAATGTACATTAAGATTATATGAATCTGCAACGTATACGTATTCAGAAGTACACACTTACGAAATTAATTAAAATTTACTTTTAAAATCTGAAAATAAAATTGGAAATTTAGTTTTGAACATTGTTTATTCATATAAACATCAAACTTTTATAATTTAAAGAGTGTATAAACAGCAATGAACAAAAAATTGATAGTCTTCTTTGTATATTGTATATTTTAGTACATTTCTAGTAATATTTTTCCAGACATTAAACGGTGAATATTTAATTTGATACAAAGAGTTTTTGCGCAACGAACCATACCAATTTGTTCTGCTTCGATATTCTTTTCTAAATTAGAATGTATCATCTCGTCTATATACAAACGGATATCCGGAAAATGTTGCCACCATCTTTAAAAGAAAAATAATAGCATTAATAAACAACAAGCGGAAGCGTATGTCTTCGATCCTAAAATAACAAACTATTTTCATTATATATATATATATATATATATATATATATATATATATATATATATATAGTGCTGGACAAGACTTAAGAAACATACAAAAACACAATTTTTTTCAATATTAAGAATACTTTTAAGAATTTAGATTCAGGAATACTTTGGCATGCTCTTACTAGGAGGTCACGAATATATATTTTTTATAAAATAGCAATGAACTCATTAAATTCGTAATGAAGGAAATTTTCTGTAGTTTTCACTGGTCAATATTTTAGAAACATTGGTGAATTTTATTGAAATCTAAGTTCTTATTTTTGTTAACTTTATCAGGAAATTATAATTTTTCGTGTAAAGATGATGGTTACTTCCCCTTTCCGGAAGCCAGTTACGCCACTTTGACTCAGCCGGAAGTACGTTGGGATTCTCTTCTCTTTTCTCTATAAAAGAGGCAGGACACTGCCAAGGGGTAATCTGGAAAATTCTACGCGCACAATTACACACAGAGTGCTGTTGCCCGAGAGTTCCCCCTCAAGTGTCAACTCATTCGGTGATAGAACGCATGAAGCTGGATTATACCCCAACAACTCTATAATATAAACCAATTATTCTGATTTTCGTGATGGGCAAAGGTAAAAAGGTATCAGAATTCGAGTGTCGGAAGATTCTTGCTTATCGGGACCAGAAGTTGACGATTTGGAAGGTCAACGAAAGCAGTTTACTCATTCCTGATCAACCCAAATGATTATAGTAAGAAAAACTAATAAAGGCATGCTCAGCTCGAAAATTAAAGCTGAAAATGAATGCACCGCTTCAGCAAGAATAGTTAGAAGATTTTTGAATAAAAGTGGAATGAAAAAAAATGAAGAAACAGAAACCGATATTGTTTAAACGGCACAAAGCAGCCAGGCTGTAATTTGCGAAAGATGTACTAAACGTGGGACAATGAATGAAGCAATGTTTTGGTCTCAGATGAAAAAAAATAAACTTAGACAGTCCAGATGGCTTGATCCAAAAATTATCCGAAAGTTGTTTTTTACTAGCTAGTGGAGGTCGAGGAGTAATGGTTTGAGAAGCAATGTCAGTAGCGGGAAATACGAACTTATAGGTGGTCAAGCGTAGAATAAATGCTTCTGGATACGTGAACATAACATGATGCGCAATGCATCTATTAAAGATGAAGTAGGAAGATTATGTGGATGAAACTGGATTAATCAGCAGGATAATGCCTCAATACACACTGCTCATTGTGCTAGCAAGTTCTTTGAGATTCAAGAGATCCCAGTTTTGCTTTTGCCAGTGTGCTTACCCGACTTAAATGACATCAAACATTTGAAGGGACAGCAGTAAAAATTGTTTCCGAAAATGGAAAACAATTCGATTCCATTAAAGATCTAAGTCAATATTTGATGCATGGAGGAGCGTGGCCACGGATTAAATTGCAAGTCTGGTTTCCAGTATGAAAGATAGAATTTGTGAAGTTCTAATTACCAAGCAGTGAGTAACACATTATTAGAGTAACACATTATTAGAGTAACACATTATTAGAGTAAATTTTATTAGAGTAAATTTTATTAGAGTAAATTTGAGTCAATAAATTTGTTTTGAAAAGTTTTTTTTTATTAGTTTGTAAAGATTTGTCAAGTCTTGTAAAATTTTACATAATTAATTTGCAAATCTAATTGGTTCTCAATTCTATTGATGTTTTACGTTTAATAAATTAATAAGTATTTCATTGTTTCAAATATTCCTTCATTAAAAATAACAGAGTTCAACAGAAAGAATAAAAAATCTGATAAAAGTATGTTTCTAAAGTTATGTCCAGCAATATATATATATATATATATATCTATCTATCTATCTTCTATATATCTATAAAAACAGAGATGTGTGTGCCACAGACGATTTCTGATTGGTTAATCCAATAATCACATCTCCTAAAAAACAATGGTTTCTACGCTCTTACCTTTACCATAAAATATTATCTTCTATATATCTATAAAAACAGAGATGTGTGTGCCACAGACGATTTCTGATTGGTTAATCCAATAATCACATCTCCTAAAAAACAATGGTTTCTACGCTCTTACCTTTACCATAAAATATTATGGCTTTATTTATTGTCCATCTTGGAAGGGTTTAATTTTTTAATAACTTGTTATTTACAAATTAAAAAAATACGAAACTTATATACGAAACTAAACTACACGAAATCAAATGCTCCTACAAACTTAGTAGTAGTACTAGCAAGTACATGCGCACACACGCACACACACACACACGTTCACTACCGTCACGTTGTTATGGCAACCAAACCCGCTGACTTACATAAAAAGTAAACACACACAGTAAATGTGATTTTCTTCATTTTCTCATTTCACTCGTGGTCTTAAATTCATTTCGGGTTTGTATTACTGTACACATAGATTCGAATAAGTTGCCAAAAAACAAATATATAACAAATAAATGTTATCAAAGGCAAGATAAGTTACTTTTCTACCAAACTGGATATATTTTTCGTGTTTTTATTCAATTTAACATGTTTATTCAGCTCGAAAAGCATACAGTGTTTACCGATGTATTGAAAAATTCAAGATGGCGGACGATTCTCTCTTTAACACGGTAAGTTTGGAAAAAGGTGTAATAAATAAAAAACCGGTTAAAATACTGTTAAAAACTCGCTCAATATATGTTACCGTGACATAGGTTGACATATATTCGGTGGGTTTTTAATAGTATTTTGTATAGTTTTTTTTTATTTATAACACCTTTTCCCAAACTTACGGTGTTAAAGAGGGTGTGAGACGCCATCTTGAATTTTCCAACACATCGGTAAACACTGTATGCTGTTCGAGCTGAATAAACATGTTAAATTGAATAAAAACACGAAAAATATATCCAGTTTTTATCGGTTTTTTACCTTCTCTGCAGAAGTACAAAAAAAAAACGGAAGGTACTTTTACAGAATGTTAAACTAACCCTAACCGATGTTTTATGTTTAGTTTAGGAAAAGTCAGAAGAAACAAAAGTCATTATTGCATGAAATATACGTATTTAGTTGAAGTATTGTTTACGTCAATTCTTTCGAAGAAATTTAGCAAGAATACCTGTAAACCAGGAAATCGGTAAAATGTCATCATGGATGAATACTTGTCTATTATAATTTCTACCCTTGACAAAAACTTAGCCATAACAAAAGAGATTTATTGTTCAGATTGTTTTTGAGATTGATTTCTAAAAAGATATTTTATAAATAAAATCGACTTTAAAATTAAAGACTTAAATTACAATAATTAAATTTAAACATTCTTATTTCAATATTTGGCACATAACACCTGCAAAAATGATCACAATGTCAGGATTTCATTTTATTTCAGAATCGATGGCAAATTGTGTAGATTGATATCTCATTATATTAAATACTAATATTTAACATTAGTTTATCATTTAAGCCGATAAAAAGCCTTTTTTTTTTCTTCGCGTCATAAAAGGATTTGGAGTTTCCTAATCAATCTTTTCGGGTGCAGTTGCACGCTCTCAAAATAACTAAAGTGTTGGCTTTAAAAAAATTGGTTCATTAAAACTAAACAGGTTTAGTTTTAATAAAAAAAAAAATCGCTTTGGTAATTAGATATGTCGTATGGTTATCCCTAATCGCTGAATAAAACCGCTAACGAGTTGAATGATTACGACATAAAATTAAACTCGGGTTCCTGAAACGGAAACTTCGTTTGTTTTTGTTTTTTTCTAATCAATATATTTACATTGTTATTTTGTTTTCATTTTCAATCATTCGAACAGTTTTCTTTTTCAAGTAATCCAAGTTACAAAATTCCCACTGTTTACTATGCTAAAATCACAATGACTAATGTATACCTATTAACCCTTATCCTTGAGTGGCCTCTGGGCCTTGATAAGTGGTGACACCCATGTAAAAAAAAATCACTCGAACAGTTTTCTTTTTATAATGTATAGTTTTAAAAGTTTAAAAACTATATAGTTTTTACTTCAGGAAAATTAATGGGTCAGTTTTTACGATGTGCCCTGTTAAAATACTGTTAAAAACTCGCTACATATATATTACCGTCACATAGGTTGACATATATTCGGCGGGTTTTTAATAGTATTTTGTATAGTTTTTTATTTATAACACATTTTCCCAAACTTACGGTGTTAAAGAGGGTGTGAGACGCCATCTTGAATTTTCCAACACATCGGTAAACACTGTATGTTTTTCGAGCTGAATAAATATATTACATTGAATAAAAACACAAAAAATATATCCAGTTAGGTAGAAAAGTAACTTATCTTGCCTTTGATAACATTTATTTATATATTTGTTTTTGACTATTTTTTCGAATCTATGTGTACAGTAATACAAACCCACGATATGAATACTCACGTTGTTATATATATATATACATATATATATATATATATATATATATATATATATATATATATAAATGAGATTATAGCAGTTAAAAAACATTTTTAAAGCACACACACACACCTTTTTCAAAGTGATCAGAAATCGTATAAAAGTAAAAAGGGTAAATTTTTACTTACTTTCCAACTTAATCACCTTCAACGTGACTTTTACAGTTTTTTTTAAATGGAATTCATTTACCGATACAAAAGAAATGATTAGTAAATAAATCCATGAATAAATATTATGAATGGTTTATTTTAATACTTGCCAGGATGCGGAGGAAAATGAATGAAGGGTGAGGGGAATAAAATAAAAACATTTTGGAAACAGAGTAAGTTTGAAAGAATTGCTTTGCACAGAAAGAAATTAATGAAAAAAGAATAAAATTAAATTTCTTTTCTTTCTTGATTTTTTTTTAGTTTTTTATGAAAAGGGAAGTAAAAATTAAGACTATAAAAAACAATTTTTATTAAGAGCGAACCTCAGTCGTCAGGTCTGTAAAAAAAAAAGACGTGGAATAATCAAGAAATGTTTTCTAATACATTTTTTTTTTTACTTATGTGTTCATTTGTCTCTTTGAAGTTCGTTTGTTTAATATATCGGTTTGCAATATAATTTTGTCATTCTGTCAGACTCAAATTTTAAATCTATATATCTATAAAAGTGAAAGTGTGTGTGTGTGTGTCTGTGTACATTTCCCTACGAAATAACTTTGTCAATTTTTAGTCTACAGACTCGAAATTCGATATACAGGGTACTGAGATTTGGAAAAATCTATGTGATCGGTTTTTAGCCAGAAATTTTGCGATTAAGGGGTCAAAGTTCAACGATTTGAGCTTTGAGAACTCTACCAAACTTCTCCGACAATTTTGGGTCTCCACACTTGAAATTTTAGATATAGCTTCCGTGGACATGGATCTAACTTAATAACTTGATTTGAGGCCAAAACAATAAATTTTCAGGGGTCATAATAGGGGTCAAAGTTTAAAAAATTACCCCCTTTTTTTTTGCTCAGCATACACCTCCAAACACCCGGGCAACGCTGGGCACCCATGCTAGTATATATATATATATGTATATATATATATACTTTTTATTCATATTTAAATAAACATCTTCTATAACGCTACACAATCATCACAATGTTTTCGTCAATTAGTTATGAATAACGAAAAACTTCGTCAGGCGATACTAATCCCTTCTCTTAGTAAGCCTGACGAATTCTTCATAAAAATATATGTTCCCGTATTTATTTTTGAGTACTCTTACAAAAAACTCGTAAAATTCATTGGGTTTTATCTTTCAACACTTTTACCGAAAGAATTGTTTAGAATACTGTTGGGTATTTAAAAAAAAATTCATACTCTACAATGCTGGACTTAGCTCAAACGATCATTACATTGAACAACAAGAAAATGAATACAACCCAATCGGTTCCTTATCCCTAATCCTCAATAAGAATTGTAATTTTCAGAATGAACAGAAATGCCTATTTAATAATCATGAAAATCAATTTAGGTAACTTAATTATGTAGTAGAGCTGACATCTATTCAATGTAGCAGCCTTCGGCCTCAGTTACAGTCTACATACGTGTTCGGAACTGGGAGCGCACCATTTCCACAAGTGCCGGTGGGCACTCGGCGAATACTCGCGAATGGTGGCGATTAAGCTGGCCTTGGTTCTGTGGGAGATCATGTTGGTCATAATCTCGACGTATGACCAAACTGAGTACACCAGCGAGCTCAGAGCGGGGAAGGAGGGGGCCAATGAGAGATGAGTACAAAGTCGTAGCACTCCTTCTGAAAGCCAAGCCTGGGTGTCTTCGGACTTGTAAGCAGGCGCCGAGTAATGCTGCCACACCCAGGATCTTCCAGCGCCCACCTGATTGCACCAGGGGATCACGACACTCTGATAGGTTTTAACGTATTTTTAAACATGCTAAAAGTTTACCAAAGTATTATTCCCAGAAAAGTGTTTTTTTTTTCAAAATGGCGTCTAAAATGACTGTGAACCCTTTGAACGATCAGAACTCTTAAACTATAAACTCAAATTTGATTATCTTGGTGTTTAGTCCCACATTTTTATAGACAAGGAACACATTTATATCATAAAAAATGATGTTGGCCTATTATGTGCCAATGTTTTGCGGGTTGAGGTAGCATTTTCCATATATTTGATTGGATCTCACCTCATAAATAATTCGCATCCTTCTCTATTTCAGGTATGATTAAACAATGAGTGCAAGTACAGTCAGTCAAGCTTCTCATCCAATTTTCAAGGAGGAGATTGAGGATTACAGTGATAACTGGGTTGCAATTCAATGGAAAGAGAAAAAAGGAATAAACGATGACAATGTAAAGCGGGAAGACGATTTTGTAGTTGAAGCTGATATGGAAGTGCATAAAATATCGTTAACATGAGATTAATGTTAAAAACATTAAAAGCCATTTTGCAAAGAACCACAAAAGACTCAAATCGAGCTTTTGATATTCTTTGGCTATACAATTGACTTAGACAAGGGATACTTTAGCTGACAAATTTGTGGAAACATTTTTGGAGGTCTGTACATCTCGTTCAGATGACAATCTTATCATTGTGGATGGCAAAGAACCTTTCATGAAATAGGTGGCATTGCCCCTGTCACCATTATACCAGAACAGACGATGAGGCTATTTACTACTATACTGATGAAAGCAGTCAAGAGAACACCAATTATATAACGTTAACCTTATATAATATTTGAACGAAACTCTAGAAGATGAAATATACCCTGAGTTACTTTTTGTACATGTCTTGTCCGGCTGTGATTCGACTTAAACGATTTTCGGCATTGGAAAAAAGTCAGTCTTCTGAAAATTAGTAAAATCTGATCCTATCACCAAGTCCTGTGCTAGTGCATTCGCCCTTCAAAACAAATCTCAGGAGGAGATATCAGATCTTGGCAAAGATCTTGATTGATTGCTTTCGAAGCAAGTCTAATGCTACACTCCCATCATTTTCACCAAGCAAGTAGCAACTAGTGAAGCATTTGTTAATCATGAAAGACTTCCCCCAACATCATAAGCAACAAGTATCCATAGCCAATGTGTGTACTTTTATGAAAAACAAGTAAAATGCACCGAACTGAATGGAGATGAACACTCGAAAATGATCAGTTAGTTCCAGTTATGACCCAAAACAATACTGCGCCTGACAAACTCTTGAAAATTATCAATTGCAACTGTTCAGATGGATTCAGATTATCTCCATGCAGTTGCAGACGTTATTAACTCCTTTGCACTGGTATATGTGGCCCTTTGCAAGATTGAAAACTGTAACAATCCAAACTCTCGAGAGGTTGATACTGAGGAGGAGAAGGATGACACTCAAAATTGAAACTCTAAAACTTGTTCTATGCGAATAAAAGTGTTATTAACTAATTTTTTTTATTCAATTTTCACCCCAAACAAGGCACAGTGCGACTTTGAAGCAGGGGGCTACTATCAGGGACTTAATTAGCGGGGTCATTATGAAGGGAGATGAGTAGAAAGATGTTTGTTAACATTACACTTGAACTTCTGCATATCATTGCAGTTGGGAAAGCAAAATCCCGGAAGGGAGTTCCAAAGACCCGCAGTTCTGGGGAAGAAACTATTAGAGTAAAAGGCTTTCTTGCACCTAGGGATCTCTACTGTAAAGGGATGAGACTTAGTAGCTTGTCGGGTTTGTCGGGGGTAGTTACGTCGGGGAGGTACAAGTGTTTGCAGTTCGTCAGAGCATTCACCATTAAAGTATTTGTAGAACAGGCAGAGGGATGAAAAATCTCGTCGATGGGACAGAGGCTGAAGCCTAGATGACAGTTCAGGACCTATCAGGTTCTTTTGAACCCTGTCCAGGATCGAGACAAGCAGCAGATGTACCAACCCAGATGTGACAAAAGTACTCCATACATGGGCGAATGGTGGCCTTATAGAGGTATAGGATACTTTCAGGCGTAAGTAGTTTTCTAGCACGGTAGAGGGAGCCAACCTTCCTTGCAGCAGCCTTGGCAATGCTCTCAATGTATCTATTCCAGTTCATATTCCCTGTAAACGTTAGGCCGTTGTAACCAAGTACTTGAAATACAAGGTTATGTTAAGTGCAATTAGGATTTGTTATAATTATAAGATTATGTACACCTGAGGATTACAAAGTAACAACCCTAGAGGATACTCGTAATTAGTTTGCAATCATTATACTTCTAAGAATAAATACTTTTGAATATAACTTGTTGTAAGTGTTTGTGTGTAAGGTTACAGTGAAAATATGAAGGTCAAGAATTCAATTTCATAATGATGTAACAGCTCAATGTTATCCCTAGTTTTTTATGTGTCCTTTGTCCCCAAAAATGTAGGAATAGACATCAAGATAATAAAATTTGAGTTGATATTTATAGACTTATGATCACTCAAAGGTTTCGGGAGACATCTTGGACGCCATCTTGAAAAAAAAACACTTTTCAGATGGCCATACTTTGGTAAAGTTTAAGTATGTTCAAAAGCATATTAAAACCTACAAAAATCAGTTGAGAAACATTTTGTTACAATTTTTTGAGGGGGGGTAAACTGTAATTTGCTCTGACTATACTTAAGATATTTTACGAAATAAACTAATTCTAGACCCATTTACTAACATCTACTAACTACAAATCTTAACATGATTGCGAATATATGCTCAATATCCCCATCCTTAAAACTTGATCATGATAATTTAGATGTGCATATATTTAACAAAATGTCGCGCTTATCGCCTCACAAACCCCGCAATTGCAGCGGTTTCTTAAGTTAGATTAGAGTCGCAAGGTCTAGGAAAGCCGCAAGGTTCCTTGACTCTACATATCTAGTGTAATGAAAAAATAATTAACAAAATAATAAAAATTATTATCATATTTGGGAAATTATTATCATATTTGTATGTTAAAATATTTATCTATCAACCCGTCTCTCTCTCTCTCTCTCTCTCCTTCTCTCTGTATCTATTATGATTTCGCAATACCCAAAGCAACACTATATTCTAACATGTTTATTATAAGATGTTATTCTTTAGTGTTACAACAGTCCGTTTGACAAGTTTAAACATTATTTCGCTATATATATATATATATATATATATATATATATATATATATATATATATATATATATATATATATGTTAGAATCCTTCCGAGGCCCAGAAGGGACCGCAAATCATTTTTAATTTGAAAATTAATGAACTTAAGAATTAAATTGATTATATATATATTTGATTCAACATACAAGAACATAACTTGTATATTCAAACTCTCAGGATGTTATGAAACATTTAAGAAAATCTATGAACTGCGTAGCTTATAAATGAGAAGCATCAACGTTGGCGCTAGGCTAATATAAACAATTTGCACTGAGTTCGCAAGCCAGTGATTTATATAATTATACTGTAGTGCCTACCTACCTACCAATTTACCTACTTAGATTTGCCGCGCTTTTGACTAAATGATTGAAATAACCTTCTTATCGAGGAAACTTTTCACACACATATAAACCGACCATCAAGTATATCACAAGTTAACCCATCTTATCTTTTGTGAGCATCTACATGGTTTCAAAGTATCTCACGTCTATGTGATTAACGTAAGACATTGATGTTCGTTCTCTCTTTTCCATTTTAAATGTTTCTGAATAATATAAAAAGTGCGTAGATAAAATCTTATGAAATCAAATTATTTAAAAAATTATTGAAACGCTTGCAGTTCTATTCTGAATCAACTTCTTTCAAACTAAAAAACTTGAAAGAAACATAAGCCTGCCTTCAACACAATCGCAAGTGCGTTTTTCTTCTTTTTTTACTTAATTTTTAATAAATGTAAAAATGCGTTACTAGAAAACAAATAAAAGTCTAAATACATACTGGAACTTGATGTTCTTTTGCCAAATAACGAAGCTTTTTTATTATTGGTCACCCGTACGAATATACACTCTTCACTGCTGTTTGAATCTCTATTTGCAACTTTACGTCTCATTCCTACATATAATTCTTTTTTCACACACACTGTGCTTTCTTACCTACAGTTTAAAATTGCTTATACATACCTCAAATATACATACCTCAATTATACATACCTCAATTATACATACCTCAATTATACACTCGGACTCCAACATTAATGCCATAACACTTTTTACAAACACTTTATTAGCTGTGATATCAGTAACATTTGTTTAACGGTATTAATTAGGAACCACACACTCATTTTTATTTATTCCCGTAGGTTATTTTATTTTGATTAATTGTATTTTGATAATAATTGAATATAAAGTTGTAATCTTAAATGAAACGTGCTCACGAATTGAGCGGAGCTCAGAAACGGAAGTTGAAATTACAGAGAGTAGTGGATGCTGTTAAAAACAAAAAAACTCACAGGGTATCTAAATTTTTCTCTTCCACCAGCTCGCAATTAAAATACTTAATAACCCAGGCGTTAACAAATAATCCGTTTCTGATTTTGATCATGGAAGTGCAGTGCCAGAGAAGCCATGGTCGACTGAGTCAACGTTCGCGCGTACTGAGCCAAGAAGATATTTCATGCCTTGTCGTATCTCTGATGATCCCTCTAATTGGCGAGAATTACATAAAACATATCGTATTAATTTGATTTTATTACAAAGTGTCCAGTTCAGTTGACAGATTATGAATTCCCATTAAACCAGGAAAACCAACCGCGGAAAATTTCAGAAAAGGACTATTATTTGACACAGAAAAATAACAAAACTATTCGTTGTTCATGGTTGTTTACTTCAAGTGTGCTCATCGATTTTTTTCCTGTTTTGCCTGTCGTTTGTTCAGTAGTAAAAAAAAGCCGTGGGGGTCTGTTTTCGTTCCTGTAATTTGGTAAACAGCGGAACCGTCTGTCGAAAAATCTGAAGACAATCAACTCACCATCAAAAGTGTATTATGGTATGCCATGATAAACGGTCGGGCAACCCTGCTAATTTACAATCAGGTAAACTGATTTCGGAAAGAGAATACGTACTTCATGACAGTTTTATTTCCCTTGATCAATGTAATTGAGTTTTTGAGTGAGAGAATAATTTGGCCTTCCCAGGCACAAAAAAATGCTTGGTCACAATAAACATGGAACATTACTCGGAAAAATGAAGCTAATGTCTTATAACGTCAGACACACAAAGAGCCATAACAGACTAATCATTATCTCAGCAACAACATTCAGAACAAACTTATCGACATGCTTACTAAGTAAAAATTATTTCCAAAGTTCTTATATCGAAATATTTTAGCATAATACTAGATTGATCATCTAATATCAGTCACAGAGGGTAACTACTTATTCTTTGCCATGAAGTTTAATACACAGAAGGGTGTGGAGCAATTATTTTTTCACACTTCGTTGAGTTTCTTGATGTATGCGATACAAACAAAAAAGCATTTTTGACAGTATGATCAATCCCTGTCAAAATATGGATTTGGCATAAAGAGCGGCGGTTCCAAGTGTACGAGAGCGGATCCAACAAGCAAAGAAAAATCATGGCGTGCAGACACGTTTCTGGGAAGTAAAAAAAAATTGTATATATGCCATGCGCCCGCCATCGACTTAATCTGGCGATTGCTAATACTGCAAGCCTGTCAGCTACTTTCGTTTCTTTCTTTGGCTATCTGCAACATTTATTATTTAATTTATTTGTCGCGTCGATGAAGTGATGGGCTTTTCTGAGGATGCAGGTAGCCAACTGTACAATTAAAAAAGTTCCGGACACAAAATGAAAAGTAAAGATTGAAGCTGTTTGTGTTTTCAAACAACAGAAAATTTGGAATCGATCGTAGAATTAGAACGAGTGTTCTTGTATAGTTGAGCATGGATAATCGAGTTTTTGCCACTGAAATCATGAGCTGGCGTTTTCTTGTTTGTTTGTTGCATGCTATAACTTACTATTTTAAATAAACATAATATGTAAAGCGCCACAGAGTTTTCAATATGCATTGGTGACCAGATTTCTCACGTCGAGGCTAGCATGTCATTTGTTTCACAGTGCAGTCCGAAAGGACTTGCACTAGTCTAAATTAAAGCAAAGAATAAAACGAATGAACTTAAAGTGAATTGTGCCTATCCAGAACCAAGGAGAAGAAAGAAAACATGTTTCTTCAGATCGAATCAGCAGATGAGTCAGATCATCAGACTGGTAGAAAAACGTTTCGCCGACAACTTTTTTTTTTTATCTACCTATAGGTGGAATTTCATAGAGTTTTCATGAACATATAAGCTTTTAAATCAAAGTTCATGGTTATATATGGCGCAAGTACCATGAAAGCTGCAATAACCTCCAACCTGTTTTCGCCATGCTGCGCTGCTTTATTAAAAATGTTAAAGATAGCGACATTGACTTAGAAAATTGAAAGAGAGATTTTCGATGCTCATGAACAATAACAAGTGTATTAAATTCTCCGCGATTTAATGTATAAATTATATAATTAAACGTAGGTCTGTCAATTTATATCGAAACACAGCTGCTGCACACATAATTGTAATATAGTGGCACCCTGTGAGTGAAGTTCCTTTAAACTGAAACTAATTAAAAACCTTCTTCCTAACTTCATATCTCGGGAAAGACTGGCTTCGAACATGAACTAAGACAGGAAATTGACACGGAAACTTTAATGCAGCAGTTTTCCACAAAAACGTCAGAAAAGTGAAGTTTTAATTACACATATTTTCTTGCAAATCGATTTACATTATTAGTAAAATCTTATTTTTTCTACTTTGACCAAAGTTTTTCTTCGACTGTTCTTGTTGCTTCAGCATGTACAGATTAGTTTGGTGTGATATACAACTTGTTTTCATAACATTCTTGAAATTTTCATCGAGAAGTTCTTTTTATTATATATGTACCCTTTTTTTTACACAGTGATCACCACTTATAAAGGCCCGGAAGCCACTCAAGGATAAGGGTTATTGAAAGTACATTACGTTAGTGTGGAGATTTGATGAAGCGTTTACTAAAGGGGGCGGTTCATTAGGAATTTGTTAACATTGGACTTGAACACATCCAAGTTGTAGTCCGGTGGGAAGCAGGCAGACGGAACAGAGTTCCACAGGCGTGCAGTTCTAAGAAAGAAGCTTTGTTCATGGAATCCGCGTTTTGATTTAGGCAGAGATATAGAGTGGGGGAAATTTTTCACAGTGGATTCAGCTAGACGGGTGTTTTTCGTGAAAGATTGGCGAGGGGGGACCAGGGATTGGAGTTAAGATGAACACCTGCCATGGAAATAACGAAAAACAAGGATAGACTCGCAACGTCTCTTCTGTGGGAGAGAGGTTGCAGGGAAGAGAAAGGGGCATCCCCCACTAAGCCACGAAGTCTATTTTGTACTCTGTCAAGGCAGGATAGACTGTTTTAGCAGCTCCTGCCCAGATATGGCAACAGTATTCCATCCTTGGACGTACTTGGCTTTTATATAGCTAGAGAATTGCATCAGTAGTGAGATATCTTCTGGAGCGGTAGAAGGATCCCACCATCTTTCCAGCGACCATGGCAACAGACTTGATGTACGTGTTCTATTTCAGATCAGGAGTAAAGGTCAAATCCAGAAGCTTGTCAAAACACCTTCTTGTAAATATTTTCACTGACCATTTAAATATTCCATTACTTGTTATTTACCTATTCAATAAAGACCGCACATGTAAATTAATATATAATATACATAAACATACTTTTATTTGCTTTTTTTAAAAAAAAAAATATGGCACCTTAATGGCAGTGTATGTCTTTTTGTATTTAACGGCATTCTCCTATATTATGAGATTTCAAAACGACTTGGTTATATTTAACAACATTCCGTTACTACTACTGACGCTGTTTTGATTCAATTCGTTTATTCTTTTCCTTTCTATACCAACACTTTCTGACACCAACTTCCATGTTCTAAATAAACCTTTGAAGCATATCAAGCTTTTTGTAGGTAAATAATTTTGAAATCTGGTTTCAAATTTTTGAAAGAGTCTTCCCACTAAACTTGTAGAAGGTTGAGAATCGTAATCCATTGAAGTGGCTATGAACATAGCTAGGAAATACTAAACGTAGCTAAAAGTGTTGAAAAGCCCGTAATGTATAACTGCAAGATACTAATTCTGCGATCGCTTCTGTTTTTTAGTGATCACGGAATATCCGAGTCCCGAGAGTATGTTATTTTATTTGAAGTATAATGATTTTGGGTTCAATATGTTGAAAGCGCAGGTTTTATTTGCGAGTAGAGGGGCAGCAATGTTCATTTTGCGGAAAGGAGTGTAATCCTGCTAAGCACAGGAGTGTATCATAACATATATCTATATATCTAAGTCGATATATGATATACTCCCTTCTGTGTGTGTATGTATGTAAATACAAAATAATGCTATTTGTATCTACTTTGGCATAGAAAACAATATAAAAACCAATCTATCTCCCTCTATCTTTTATGCTGTCCGCCCTGACGTTGGCCCGTCTGTTATTAGTCCAGATATCATTTCTGTTAACATTAACCTCGGTTTCAGTTGGTTATAGTTTAATCTTAGCTGCTTAAAATATATTTACTTTATTTGATTTTAATTTAAGCTTACCTCTCCACGCATACTAACTAGATTACTACGCAAGTTTAATTCTCATTTCCACCTGACGATGAAATAATTCTCATAATATCCAACGCCTCAAGAGGTAAACGTCAAACTAAGCTCTTTCACCCCATTATTTAGCAAATTAAGAAAAATTACATCTCACCCAATACTCTTCAACTTACAATAATATCATCCAATCATCCATACAGTTGCACGACTTGAATATCTTTGTTCCAAGTATACTACTAAGTAGATATTAATAAGTCCCTTATACCATCCCCCCTTTTTTTGAGAGTAGATAATACAGTGGATGTGTTATCGGCAGCTCCAGTAACTCTCGCTTCTCCTTTTTTGTCTCTCAGTCCTCATGCAAATGAGTGATTTTTCTGACAAAGGGTGAAGAAAAAGCTGCTTTAAAGGTCGGTAGTACTTGGTAAACAGTAGTCTGAGATGTCGGAAATTTTTCTGTCTCTATGTCTATCCTTGTGGCCATGTCATTAGTAAGGGTGCTGGAGGTAAACGTTTTGTCTGGGCTGACGTTATCCGCCTGATAGTTAGGGACTCGAACCTTGGATTAACCACTAAGAAGGTTGTCCTATCAGCAGACGCAAAGTACTGGTACTGCTGTATTGCCGTTTGGTGAATGGACTATGGACCATGCAGTAGTCTCTGGTGGGGCCTCTTGATGCCATACTAGTGGGTAATTGTTACGGCTTTACCTTTTCATGTGCTACAAAAAATCCTGTCTTTTTCTCTCTTACTTTCCCTCTCTGTACCTTCCTAACCAAGTATGCCGACCTGTTCCACAAATCCCAAAACCTCAACATGAAACATCTCTAGAAAAAAACTCGAATAAACCTAGAACCCCATCTTCCAACGTAGACCCCTACTACCAGGTCTCCTTCTCCAACACCAGGGGGTCTACCTTCCAACCTTCAAAAGGTGAACCCCAATTAAAGGAGACGACACCGGACATATTCTTTCTAAGCGAAACTGGAATAGGGCCGACCACTTCCCTAAATGAGTTCATAATTAACGGATACTCTAACTTAACATCTAAATCTGACCGCCAAGATCGTCATGGACATAGAATATGTGCCTACATTAAAGATGGCTTAACCATGTGGCAGGGATATCTCTAGAGAAGATCCTAATTTACCTTATATGTGCTTCCGGGTTGCACTTGCTTGCACCACTGTATGTATATTTTCCCTCTATCGGCCCCACAACAGCGGAGTAACTATCTTTAAGAGCATATCTTAGAAAATAGACCACATTCTTTCTGCTTACCCCACGGCTAATATCCACATCTGTGGTGACTTCAATGTCCATATCGTGGAATGGCTGACTCATTCAAATAAGACAGACGATGAGGGGAGGTTCTGTCATGATTTTGCCATTGCTTATGACCTCACTCAGATTGTTCGCGAGCCCACCCGTGTGCCCGATACTACAGGTCAATATGCAAACCTCCTAGATCTTTTTCACTCAACTTCCCCTGAGCTATGTTCATGTTCAATTATTTTTCCTCTAGGATCCTCCGATCACTCCGTCGTATCAGTTAAGATAAAAATGAAATGTAATAAGTCGCCAGACGTACCCCTCCACCGTACTTTATACCGATACTGGCTGACTGGGATAGCTTCCGTACATTTATATCTGATCTACCTCTGCATTCCATGTTTAAAAATGATGTGTCCTCTATAGTATCAGACCTGACCGAATGGTAAATTGTAGGCATAGACCAATTCATACAATCTAAAAAGTTCTAACAAAAACCTAACAGCCAGCCATGGTTCTCCCCAGAATTTGCTGCTGCTATCGCGCACAAAAATCACTTTTTTCATAGCTACCAACGTAATAGATGCATTGAGACTAAAGCTGCTTTCAGGACTGCCAGCAACCACTGTAAAAGAGTAATAAAAAATGCAAGAGAGCTATATGCCCAGTCTGTTAAATCCAAAGTAGCTGAATCGCGGCTGGGTTCCCACCAGTTTTGGCAAATAACAAATAGGACCCTGAACAGAAGTGTGCGTTCTATCCCAACAATTATCAACGGACCAGAGGTCATCTCCTCAGCTTAAGACAAGGCCAAACTATTTGCCAAGAACTTTGCAGCTAATTCTACCCTATGCGACAAAGACCATCAACTTCCCATATTTCCTCCTATAACACAGAACACGCTAGGTTACATACACATATCTGTGCGTGAGGTCGCCAAGCTAATCAATAACCTTGATTCCAGTAAAGCTACTGGCCCTGACGGCATCCCAATTATAGTGTTAAAAAAGCTTCAACCAGAACTTGCTTCCATACTTACAAAACTGTTTAACTGCTTAAAGAGAAGTGCTTTCCAACACCTTGGAAAACCTCATCAGTATGCCCTGTATTTAAGAATTCAGGTGATAAGTCATCTCCCTCTCAGTACAGACCAATAACTCTCCTGTGTGTCATGAGTAAGTTGCTGGAATCCATATTAAATAGAGAAATAGTCAACCATTTCGGCAGAAATAACCTTCTTAGTGAGACGCAATAATGTTTCCGTTCTGCAAGATCTACCGCAGATGTGCTAACGGTTATATCTCATAGGATTAGTGAATCTCTTGACAAAGATTTCCTTTCCAGGGCAATTGCTCTTGACATATCAAAGGCCTTCGACAAGGTATGGCATAAAGGCCTACTTCACAAGATCTCCAGCTACGGTATAACTGGAAATATTCTCTCTATCATTAAATCATTTCTCTCTGGTAGGCTCATAAGAGTAGTAGTTGATGGACAAATATACGAGGCCTGCAGTATTATTGCTGGAGTCCCTCAAGCGTCCATCCTGGGCCCAACTCTCTTCTTGATCTACATCAATGATCTCCCTAAACACCTACTTAAATCATTCGTTGACATCTATGCTGATGACACGACCATCTATGGCAACACATCAAATGCTGTAAATGACAAAGCTCTCTCTGATTCTCTCACCTCTGATCGCGAACGAGTAGTTCAGTGGGGGAAGACGTGGCTGGTTACCTTTCATGCATCTTAAACCAAACTCCTATCTTTATATCATCAACGCTCTGATCCCCATCTGACATCAATTGAAATAGATGGCTCTCGTCTAGGAGAAGCCCCATATTTTGACAAGCTTCTGGGTTTGTCCTTTACTCCTGATCTGAAATAGAACACGTACATCAAGTCTGTTGCCATGGTCGCTGGAAAGATGGTGGGATCCTTCTACCACTTCAGAAGATATCTCACTACTGATGCAATTCTCTATCTATAGAAAAGCCAAGTACGTCGAAGGATGGAATACTGCTGCCACATCTGGGCAGGAGCTGCTAAAAACAGCCTATCCTGCCTTGACAGAGCACAAAATAGACTTCGTGGCTTAGTGGGGATGCCCCTTTCTCTTACCTGCAATCTCTCTCCCACAGAAGAGACGTTGCTTTCAACACTGTAAACAATATATATTTTGCCATTTTATTTAAAGTTTGTCATTTTGCGATATTCAAATCAAATTTAGCCGGTGTTAGGGATTATAAAAATAACTAATAGTCATGTTTCTGTTCAAACCCTTATCTACTTCTTAAATATAAAGTACAAATGACGATGAAATATTTTCATTTTAATAGTTTTAACATCTATTTTTTGTTTTTAAATGTCGTAAATTAATGTTAGCCCTTTTTTTTTATTTCTGTTATAATTATTATTAATTTTTAAACTGACGATACCGATGCCTTTCAGATTTTCTGCAGACACGTATATAAATAGTACACTCCTATTTTATATTTTCTTGTATAATGGAGCACTTTACTGGGGTTCTCGAAAAGATACCCACCTACCCTTCCATATATATATATATATATATATATATATATATATATATATATATATATATATATATACTTTCACTACACCGATGAAGACTGAATGGATTGGTCGAAAATTATGTACTTGTAAAAAAATTTTTAAAATTTTTTTTCATAATATTATTTTGTATTCCTGCAGGTCACCAATTGAAAACGAATAATGAAAAGTTATAAGCTTTTATACCTTTCGTATTCTTTTTTATATATTTTCATTCATATATATATATATATATATATATATATATATATATATATATATATATATATATATATATATATATATATATATTGGAGTATTATATGTAAATCGCAATCTTTTACCCCCGGATCTAAATACTGTAACCTCTGCCTTTCTGAGGCAGTTAGGATAATAACGTCTCCTCAATCCAAGAATGTAATCAATACAAAGAGTGAGCTGATTTTCCAATGCAAACATAAGGCAAAATACAAGTATTGCAATTTCGAAATTACGTAGTCCCCCTGTAGTTTTTTAACCAATTCTACTGGACTTAATCTTCTTGTCTTGTTTAGTTTATTGCTTTTATCTTGACAATTATAGAAATAATCAATACCACTATCAGCTATTATTATTTATTTTTGTTGTGGTTGCAAGGTTGAACAATAATTAGTAAGGAAATACAATGAAGACGCAAACAACAAGATAACGCAATAATAAGTGTATTAAAGAAAAGGTATATTTACAATATGTACAAATGACGGTGTCGAGTCAGAGAGTCTTGGTGGGAGGACATGTACGCTCTTCGGCGTCACTTCTGGTGGCATTTGAGTAAGACACACCAAGGTCAACCTAGGCTTGCCATTTATAGTGTTATGTTATTCGCATATGCAAATAAGTGGTTGCCACCACAACACCCCCCTCCCAAGATTTGAAGTCACACAGATTTCAATATCTTTTTCTTTTTGGGTTTACCATTAATGGTTCATTCACTTTTCTTTTCCTACCTGATCTTCGGGGTTCAGGTGCATTTTGAGGCGGTTCCAAATTAAAAGATTCGTATATGATATCTATGGTGTCCTCCTCTTCGACTGTTGTCGTATCATCATCATCTTGGATATGACGTTTTTTTATCTGATTTAGGTGCCTTTTATGTATATTCTGTGGACCTTTAATCATGTATGTACAATCACCAATGCGTTTATCCACTACTCCACATTCCCAGTAAGATGTGTTATTTCTGTAGCACTTAAAATATACTCGATCTCCCGAGTTATATTTCTTTCTTCTCGTGTGTGTAGTGTTTCGGATAATTGCCTGCCTTGGCAATAGTTTGTCAAACGCTGATTTTACCTTTCTGGCAAACATTAGATCAGCTGGTGATATGTTTGATGGTGTACTAGGATGTGGTGTAATCCTATATACTTGCAAGAATTGTTGCAAAGCTTTTTCTGTTGGTGTTTCAATGGATTTCTTTAACGCTCGTTTTAGCGTGTCCACGAACCTTTCCGCGAGGCCGTTCGATCTTGGATGATACGGCGGAGTCGTGATGTGCTTCACTCGGAACGTGTCGCAAAATTCCTTAAACTCTGCGGATGTGAACTGCGTTCCGTTGTCAGTGACCAGTGTGTCTTGTACACCGAATCTTGCAAACAACTCGTGTAGGAACCCTATTGAGTTGTTCGTTGTTGGATTCCTGCAACGCATTACCTCCGGCCATTTTGTGAAACTAGCCACTACAATTAAATAATAGTTTTCACCTACTGGACCTGCGAAGTCCATGTGGATTCTCGACCATGGTTGGTCGGTTTTCGGCCAAGGTTTGTGTACTATAGGTGGAGATTTTGCCGCTAACTGACATCCTTTACATATATCAATTGTTGTCGCTATGTCAGTGTCCATGTTACGCCAGTACACGTAGCTTCTCATTAACGAATTCATTCGATTTATCCCCGGATGTCCTGTGTGGAAATCTCTTAACATCCTATTATGCAATGTTTTGGGTATAACCACTCTCTCGCTGTACAGTAACACTTCGTCACATATGGAGAAAACTTCCTGCACCTTTGTGTCCGTTATAATTTTCTCTTTTATGTCCTTTATATATTCGTCTTTCTCGGCTTCCCTTTTAATGTCCGACAAAGTTACGGGTAGTTCCTTAATGATGTTTGCTACCATATTTTTTACTTCAACATTTGTCCGAATTGCTGCAATGACTGATTCTTCCAGATTGTGTTTCTGTGGTATCAGTCTTGACAGTCCATCCGCATGGCAAATCTTTTTTGATGCTAGATGTTGTAGCTGGAAATCGTAATTAAGTAGTATTGTACTCCAGCGCAGCAATCTATTTGCGGTGTATACCGGCAATCCTTTTTTTGATCCATAGATCGTGACTAACGGTTTATGGTCGGTTTTAAGTATGAATTGTCCACCATATACATATCGGTGAAATTTAGTCACGGCAAAGATTATGCTCAACGCTTCTTTTTCGATTTGTGAATATGCCCTTTCGGCTGGTATCAGCGTTCTCGAAGCGTGCGCTATTGGTTTTCTAGACCCATCCGGCATAATATGTTGAATGCATGCTCCTAAGCCGTAGGAGCTAGCGTCACTAGCGACGACTATTTTTAAGTTTGTGTCAAAGTGCGTTAAGAATAATTCGGATGTTAGTGCGCTCTTTATTTTGTCAAAAGCAGTTTGACATTCTTGCGTCCAGTTCCACGGTGTATCCTTTTTAAGCAGATTATTTAAGGGGGCTCGCAAGTTATGCATTCCTTCAATAAAAGATTGGTAATAATTTGCGAGTCCTAAGAAACTCTGCAAGGTTGTTACATTATCGGGTGCTGGCATATTTTTTATTGCCGCAGATCTGTCCGGGTCTGGACGTCGTCCATGTTTGTTTATTATGTGTCCAAGATACTTAATCTCGCTCATACAAAAGTCACATTTACTTTCTTTTACTTTAAAGCCGAATTCTTGTATTCGAGTAAATACTTGTTTCAAATGTTCCTTATGTTCTTCTAGGGATTTGCTCCTGACAACAATGTCGTCCAGGTATGCACATGCGCACTCAATACCACTTAGCATGGTGTCCATCGCTTGCTGAAAGATGGCAAGCGCTACTTTGATGCCAAAAGGCAATCGGTTGTAATTGTATAATCCCTTATGCGTATTGATGCATAGTATTTTTGAGCAATTCTCATCGACCGGTATTTGCAAATACGCGTCGCTCAAGTCTATCTTGGAGAAGATATTAACCCCATTCAACTTCGTGAATATTTCCTCTGGGCTTGGTAGGGGGTAATGGTAATCTTTTAATAGGGAGTTGACCCCGGTCGAAAAGTCTGCACGCACTCTAACTTCGTCATTCTTTTTCTTTACGTATACGGTGGGGGCTGCCCACTCGCTGTGTTCTATTTTTGATAGAATTCCCGTCTGTTCCAATCTATTTAATTCTTTATCAATCTTTTCCAACCCAGCGAACGGAACATTTCGCTTTTTTCTAAAGATTGGGCTGGTGTTTTCTTTAAGTTCAAACGAGGCCTTGAATTTATTGCAGCGACCTAAGTTAGTCGTGAATGCCTCAGGAAATAATTCTTTTAAATCGTCTATTATATTTACTGTTGTTGGAGAAGAACATTCTAATTTTTTACAGAATGTATTGATTGCTTATCCCATAGTCCGAATTTATCAATTAAATCTATTCCAAACAGATTTTCACTATTTTTTAGTACGAATATTTTTAATTTCTTCGAAATCCCTTTCAATTTTATCGGGAGGACAACTTCTCCTTCAAATTTTATACCACCACCAGTTACCGTCCGGGCTGCTTTACTAGTTTTCATCATGGCCGGTTTTCCCAACTTCTTCCACGTATTCAGGTTTATTATAGAAACATCGTAGCCGGAGTCGAGTTGTAACTTTATTGATGTTTTAAATATTTCCATTTTTACGTATTTTCGCCGATCTTTGTCTAATTTTGTATTTGATTTTGTTTGCTGTACTCTCTTTCTGGTGTAATCTTTATATCTGCAGCAATCGCTTTTGTGTCCCACCTTCTTACAAATGTAGCATTTTTTCTTCTTATAAGGACAATCTGATTCCCAATGCTTTTCTGCACATCTCTTACAGTTATATCTAGGAAGAGGCTTGTTATATTGTGTACTATATTTATGGTTATTATCTTTGTAATATCCCGTTCCATTGCTTTTCTTTGTAAAGTTCTTGGTGTGTGCGTATGGTTTTCTAACTTTTCTTACATATGCCACTCCGGATTCTTCTATATTTTTTGAATCCTTTTTTAGTGTAATGGCCCTTTCACAGTCCTCTGCTAGTTTCTGGAGGGTTAAATCTTGCTCAGATTCCAGCTTAGACAACACTCGTCTGCGTATTTCTGCATTTTTCGTGGAAACTAACCCTTGAGCGAAGATTAGACATTTAAAATCTTCTACCGTTAGTTCTGCAAGCTTAAAATTATCGCAGTTTTTATTGACAACTGATGCGTATGTCAAATAATCTTGGTTGTCCATCTTTCTTAGATTCATGCGCAGCCATCTTTTATGAAAAAGAGATATATTTGGATTAAATAATTCTTTTAGTAATTTTACAGCTTCCATGAACTCTAATTCCGCAGTTTTTTTTAGGTAATATGTAATCTACGAATTTGCTGTGTTCTGATGTACCCAATTTTCTGAGTAAGAGGCTCACTTTCTGACTATTTGGCCAATTTTTACAATCCAGTTGAAAAACATCCTCGTATCTTGTGTAGTATGCTTCAAAATTCTTCTCTTCCTCAGGCACATAATGAAATGTGTCCATGCTATTAAAAATAGTTGTATGAGAGAAATTAACACTGTCGACATTTTCTCGATTACTCTTTAGTAGTTCCAGTGTTTTAACAAAACGTTCATCTTGTCTTTCTTCATATTCCAATTGTAGTTTCTTATGCCTTTCTTCCTGTTCCAATTGCAGTTTTTTCTGCTTTAATTGCGCCATTTTCTGCTTTTCTTCTTGTTCCTGCTGCCATTTCAATAATCTGTCCTCTCTCTTTTCCTCGCGGTCAGCCTGTGCCTGTATTTGTGTTTGCAAAAGCTCGTTTTGTGTAGCTTGTCTGCGTTCATCCCGCTCAGCCTGTGCTTGTAAAAATTGCATGAACATTTTTTATAAGTCTTCCATGTTTTTTTTAATTTTTTATTTTATTTTAGTGTGTAGTTGAAAAAAAATTGTACCATGTACACTATACACCGGTTTGGGTTACAACAAAAAAGCAAATTGCTGTAAGCTCCTGTTTTCAATAATAATATCGCTGCTTGCAATAATATATTCTTTTTGCGAGTCACGCTGCAAAACAAAAAACAGGTTTATCTGGAATCACGAAATGGAATTGACTTTCCGTTTTTAGGCACTTACTAATAAGTAACTCTTTCCACAAAATAAAAGTTTGGGTTTTTTTTTTAATCGAGTCACAATTGAATAAATGTATGCAGTACATTTAGTTCTTTGAGTTTTTTTTCTAGTATTTTAGTACTTTAAAATACCTCTTAAATTGAGATTACCTTTTTTTTCCGTGACGTTTTACTGTATTATCCGTTATTCAGTGACAACTTCAAGAAAAAAAATCCTTTCCTTGAATTTTAGTTTTAGCTGTGGTATTTCCTTTTAGTACTGACGTCAACCAAAACATTAATTAAAAAGTCCTTTAGTTGTTGTTTTGTTTACGGAGAACAGTAATTAGAATCCACTGGTGAACTTTTTTCGTAGGTTACTTCTTTGCTTTTCGTAATATGGGTCTGACCTGTCGTTTTTGCGACAGAACAAAGTTCGCTTATCGTTTGCAAGTTGGTCCTTTAGTAAGATTTGTCGTGTAGCGACAAAACAAAAATTCACTTTTACATTCGTTTGCAAGTCGGATTCCCAGAAAACGGCGTAAATTGTCGCTTTTGCAACGTTAGAGTTTTTTTTTCACTTGAGTTGAAACTTCTCTTTAGCGTAAAATCCGTTTGCTCCTCAACACTTTGCATTCCTTAAAAAAAAAATGGTCAACCTTTGCGTTGTACTTTTTTTTAAAAAAATAGTTCTTCGTCAAACTGTTATATTTGACGCTTCATATCTCGTCGTCAACTGTTGTGGTTGCAAGGTTGAACAATAATTAGTAAGGAAATACAATGAAGACGCAAACAACAAGATAACGCAATAATAAGTGTATTAAAGAAAAGGTATATTTACAATATGTACAAATGACGGTGTCGAGTCAGAGAGTCTTGGTGGGAGGACATGTACGCTCTTCGGCGTCACTTCTGGTGGCATTTGAGTAAGACACACCAAGGTCAACCTAGGCTTGCCATTTATAGTGTTATGTTATTCGCATATGCAAATAAGTGGTTGCCACCACAACACCCCCCTCCCAAGATTTGAAGTCACACAGATTTCAATATCTTTTTCTTTTTGGGTTTACCATTAATGGTTCATTCACTTTTCTTTTCCTACCTGATCTTCGGGGTTCAGGTGCATTTTGAGGCGGTTCCAAATTAAAAGATTCGTATATGATATCTATGGTGTCCTCCTCTTCGACTGTTGTCGTATCATCATCATCTTGGATATGACGTTTTTTTATCTGATTTAGGTGCCTTTTATGTATATTCTGTGGACCTTTAATCATGTATGTACAATCACCAATGCGTTTATCCACTACTCCACATTCCCAGTAAGATGTGTTATTTCTGTAGCACTTAAAATATACTCGATCTCCCGAGTTATATTTCTTTCTTCTCGTGTGTGTAGTGTTTCGGATAATTGCCTGCCTTGGCAATAGTTTGTCAAACGCTGATTTTACCTTTCTGGCAAACATTAGATCAGCTGGTGATATGTTTGATGGTGTACTAGGATGTGGTGTAATCCTATATACTTGCAAGAATTGTTGCAAAGCTTTTTCTGTTGGTGTTTCAATGGATTTCTTTAACGCTCGTTTTAGCGTGTCCACGAACCTTTCCGCGAGGCCGTTCGATCTTGGATGATACGGCGGAGTCGTGATGTGCTTCACTCGGAACGTGTCGCAAAATTCCTTAAACTCTGCGGATGTGAACTGCGTTCCGTTGTCAGTGACCAGTGTGTCTTGTACACCGAATCTTGCAAACAACTCGTGTAGGAACCCTATTGAGTTGTTCGTTGTTGGATTCCTGCAACGCATTACCTCCGGCCATTTTGTGAAACTAGCCACTACAATTAAATAATAGTTTTCACCTACTGGACCTGCGAAGTCCATGTGGATTCTCGACCATGGTTGGTCGGTTTTCGGCCAAGGTTTGTGTACTATAGGTGGAGATTTTGCCGCTAACTGACATCCTTTACATATATCAATTGTTGTCGCTATGTCAGTGTCCATGTTACGCCAGTACACGTAGCTTCTCATTAACGAATTCATTCGATTTATCCCCGGATGTCCTGTGTGGAAATCTCTTAACATCCTATTATGCAATGTTTTGGGTATAACCACTCTCTCGCTGTACAGTAACACTTCGTCACATATGGAGAAAACTTCCTGCACCTTTGTGTCCGTTATAATTTTCTCTTTTATGTCCTTTATATATTCGTCTTTCTCGGCTTCCCTTTTAATGTCCGACAAAGTTACGGGTAGTTCCTTAATGATGTTTGCTACCATATTTTTTACTTCAACATTTGTCCGAATTGCTGCAATGACTGATTCTTCCAGATTGTGTTTCTGTGGTATCAGTCTTGACAGTCCATCCGCATGGCAAATCTTTTTTGATGCTAGATGTTGTAGCTGGAAATCGTAATTAAGTAGTATTGTACTCCAGCGCAGCAATCTATTTGCGGTGTATACCGGCAATCCTTTTTTTGATCCATAGATCGTGACTAACGGTTTATGGTCGGTTTTAAGTATGAATTGTCCACCATATACATATCGGTGAAATTTAGTCACGGCAAAGATTATGCTCAACGCTTCTTTTTCGATTTGTGAATATGCCCTTTCGGCTGGTATCAGCGTTCTCGAAGCGTGCGCTATTGGTTTTCTAGACCCATCCGGCATAATATGTTGAATGCATGCTCCTAAGCCGTAGGAGCTAGCGTCACTAGCGACGACTATTTTTAAGTTTGTGTCAAAGTGCGTTAAGAATAATTCGGATGTTAGTGCGCTCTTTATTTTGTCAAAAGCAGTTTGACATTCTTGCGTCCAGTTCCACGGTGTATCCTTTTTAAGCAGATTATTTAAGGGGGCTCGCAAGTTATGCATTCCTTCAATAAAAGATTGGTAATAATTTGCGAGTCCTAAGAAACTCTGCAAGGTTGTTACATTATCGGGTGCTGGCATATTTTTTATTGCCGCAGATCTGTCCGGGTCTGGACGTCGTCCATGTTTGTTTATTATGTGTCCAAGATACTTAATCTCGCTCATACAAAAGTCACATTTACTTTCTTTTACTTTAAAGCCGAATTCTTGTATTCGAGTAAATACTTGTTTCAAATGTTCCTTATGTTCTTCTAGGGATTTGCTCCTGACAACAATGTCGTCCAGGTATGCACATGCGCACTCAATACCACTTAGCATGGTGTCCATCGCTTGCTGAAAGATGGCAAGCGCTACTTTGATGCCAAAAGGCAATCGGTTGTAATTGTATAATCCCTTATGCGTATTGATGCATAGTATTTTTGAGCAATTCTCATCGACCGGTATTTGCAAATACGCGTCGCTCAAGTCTATCTTGGAGAAGATATTAACCCCATTCAACTTCGTGAATATTTCCTCTGGGCTTGGTAGGGGGTAATGGTAATCTTTTAATAGGGAGTTGACCCCGGTCGAAAAGTCTGCACGCACTCTAACTTCGTCATTCTTTTTCTTTACGTATACGGTGGGGGCTGCCCACTCGCTGTGTTCTATTTTTGATAGAATTCCCGTCTGTTCCAATCTATTTAATTCTTTATCAATCTTTTCCAACCCAGCGAACGGAACATTTCGCTTTTTTCTAAAGATTGGGCTGGTGTTTTCTTTAAGTTCAAACGAGGCCTTGAATTTATTGCAGCGACCTAAGTTAGTCGTGAATGCCTCAGGAAATAATTCTTTTAAATCGTCTATTATATTTACTGTTGTTGGAGAAGAACATTCTAATTTTTTACAGAATGTATTGATTGCTTATCCCATAGTCCGAATTTATCAATTAAATCTATTCCAAACAGATTTTCACTATTTTTTAGTACGAATATTTTTAATTTCTTCGAAATCCCTTTCAATTTTATCGGGAGGACAACTTCTCCTTCAAATTTTATACCACCACCAGTTACCGTCCGGGCTGCTTTACTAGTTTTCATCATGGCCGGTTTTCCCAACTTCTTCCACGTATTCAGGTTTATTATAGAAACATCGTAGCCGGAGTCGAGTTGTAACTTTATTGATGTTTTAAATATTTCCATTTTTACGTATTTTCGCCGATCTTTGTCTAATTTTGTATTTGATTTTGTTTGCTGTACTCTCTTTCTGGTGTAATCTTTATATCTGCAGCAATCGCTTTTGTGTCCCACCTTCTTACAAATGTAGCATTTTTTCTTCTTATAAGGACAATCTGATTCCCAATGCTTTTCTGCACATCTCTTACAGTTATATCTAGGAAGAGGCTTGTTATATTGTGTACTATATTTATGGTTATTATCTTTGTAATATCCCGTTCCATTGCTTTTCTTTGTAAAGTTCTTGGTGTGTGCGTATGGTTTTCTAACTTTTCTTACATATGCCACTCCGGATTCTTCTATATTTTTTGAATCCTTTTTTAGTGTAATGGCCCTTTCACAGTCCTCTGCTAGTTTCTGGAGGGTTAAATCTTGCTCAGATTCCAGCTTAGACAACACTCGTCTGCGTATTTCTGCATTTTTCGTGGAAACTAACCCTTGAGCGAAGATTAGACATTTAAAATCTTCTACCGTTAGTTCTGCAAGCTTAAAATTATCGCAGTTTTTATTGACAACTGATGCGTATGTCAAATAATCTTGGTTGTCCATCTTTCTTAGATTCATGCGCAGCCATCTTTTATGAAAAAGAGATATATTTGGATTAAATAATTCTTTTAGTAATTTTACAGCTTCCATGAACTCTAATTCCGCAGTTTTTTTTAGGTAATATGTAATCTACGAATTTGCTGTGTTCTGATGTACCCAATTTTCTGAGTAAGAGGCTCACTTTCTGACTATTTGGCCAATTTTTACAATCCAGTTGAAAAACATCCTCGTATCTTGTGTAGTATGCTTCAAAATTCTTCTCTTCCTCAGGCACATAATGAAATGTGTCCATGCTATTAAAAATAGTTGTATGAGAGAAATTAACACTGTCGACATTTTCTCGATTACTCTTTAGTAGTTCCAGTGTTTTAACAAAACGTTCATCTTGTCTTTCTTCATATTCCAATTGTAGTTTCTTATGCCTTTCTTCCTGTTCCAATTGCAGTTTTTTTCTGCTTTAATTGCGCCATTTTCTGCTTTTCTTCTTGTTCCTGCTGCCATTTCAATAATCTGTCCTCTCTCTTTTCCTCGCGGTCAGCCTGTGCCTGTATTTGTGTTTGCAAAAGCTCGTTTTGTGTAGCTTGTCTGCGTTCATCCCGCTCAGCCTGTGCTTGTAAAAATTGCATGAACATTTTTTATAAGTCTTCCATGTTTTTTTTTAATTTTTTATTTTATTTTAGTGTGTAGTTGAAAAAAAATTGTACCATGTACACTATACACCGGTTTGGGTTACAACAAAAAAGCAAATTGCTGTAAGCTCTTGTTTTCAATAATAATATCGCTGCTTGCAATAATATATTCTTTTTGCGAGTCACGCTGCAAAACAAAAAACAGGTTTATCTGGAATCACGAAATGGAATTGACTTTCCGTTTTTAGGCACTTACTAATAAGTAACTCTTTCCACAAAATAAAAGTTTGGGTTTTTTTTTTAATCGAGTCACAATTGAATAAATGTATGCAGTACATTTAGTTCTTTGAGTTTTTTTTCTAGTATTTTAGTACTTTAAAATACCTCTTAAATTGAGATTACCTTTTTTTTCCGTGACGTTTTACTGTATTATCCGTTATTCAGTGACAACTTCAAGAAAAAAAATCCTTTCCTTGAATTTTAGTTTTAGCTGTGGTATTTCCTTTTAGTACTGACGTCAACCAAAACATTAATTAAAAAGTCCTTTAGTTGTTGTTTTGTTTACGGAGAACAGTAATTAGAATCCACTGGTGAACTTTTTTCGTAGGTTACTTCTTTGCTTTTCGTAATATGGGTCTGACCTGTCGTTTTTGCGACAGAACAAAGTTCGCTTATCGTTTGCAAGTTGGTCCTTTAGTAAGATTTGTCGTGTAGCGACAAAACAAAAATTCACTTTTACATTCGTTTGCAAGTCGGATTCCCAGAAAACGGCGTAAATTGTCGCTTTTGCAACGTTAGAGTTTTTTTTTCACTTGAGTTGAAACTTCTCTTTAGCGTAAAATCCGTTTGCTCCTCAACACTTTGCATTCCTTAAAAAAAAAATGGTCAACCTTTGCGTTGTACTTTTTTTTAAAAAAATAGTTCTTCGTCAAACTGTTATATTTGACGCTTCATATCTCGTCGTCAACTGTTGTGGTTGCAAGGTTGAACAATAATTAGTAAGGAAATACAATGAAGACGCAAACAACAAGATAACGCAATAATAAGTGTATTAAAGAAAAGGTATATTTACAATATGTACAAATGACGGTGTCGAGTCAGAGAGTCTTGGTGGGAGGACATGTACGCTCTTCGGCGTCACTTCTGGTGGCATTTGAGTAAGACACACCAAGGCCAACCTAGGCTTGCCATTTATAGTGTTATGTTATTCGCATATGCAAATAAGTGGTTGCCACCACAACAATTTTTTACATATTAAGATAAATAATACTCATAAATTATACATATTTGTCTGTATATATATATATATATATATATATATATATATTTACCAATACATTTTCAATTTTTAATTTTCTTTAGGCGCATTGCTAATCTTTCACTTGGTAAGTATTATTATTATTATTATTATTATTATTATTAGTAGTAGTAGTAGTAGTAGTAGTCGTAGTAATGGTGGTGGTTGTGATAGTGGTGGTGGTGGTGGTGGTGGTGGTAGCGGTAGCAGTATCTATCATAATTTGTATATGTTTATATTATTGTCCTAATATGTATCTATGTATGTGTATGTATATATATTTATTTATATATATGTATTGGGTTTTTATGTACATATGTCTATGTATATGTGTATGTATGTGTTTGTGCGTTGTATATATATATTTATATATGCACTTGCCTGTTTATGGCTATATTTATGTATGTATAAATATGGGTAAGTCTGTGTATGTATGTTTTTGTATGTATGTATATATATATGTATACCTTTTATCAATAACGGTATATAATTAACATCATCATTCTTGTCACTTGCTGCTATTATTTTATACTATATTTTACTATTTTTTGCATAGCAGTATTAGATTTATAAATATAATTATTATCGCCATCTTTATTACCGTTTACTAAATTTTTTATCATTATTACTAAATTACTCTTTACTGAATTACTATTATTATTGCACATTATCATTGGTTATGCGGTGATTAGAATTACGTTGCATTTATTATTATTATTATTATTATTATTATTATTATTATTATTATTATTATGTCATCTTTATTATCATCATGACTTTTCGACAGCCTAATAATTACTAATAAGCTAAGATTCTGCCACACTGAAAACTTATTATCCTCACTAATAATAATAATGACATCGAATTTAACACTTTATAGAAATAGCTGTTTCCTTCTGTCTAGGCAATTTCCGATCAGAGTAATACGAGCTTTCACGGACTGATTTTTCCCACTTAGCCTGATTTTAAGTTCTTTAAAATTTAACCTGAAATCACTTTTTCTAATTAAACCGATGATGAAGGTTCTCATACTGGTTTTCTCTCCTTTTATTGCTCAGTCCTATTTGACTGAAGACCGACTTCTCTTTGGGCTACTGCACTGTCCGAACAATAAAAAACAAAAAACAATTTTCATTATTACAGCTGTTTTGAAGGTTTTCCAATCGGTTTATATGCATCGTCACGCTGGACTTATTTTGGACCCCATTCCCTCTAAAGAACTATTTTCGCATTTCAGATCAACTTGAGAGGATTTTCATGCAAGCTCAAATATTATGTGCGGTTTGTGTTTTTATATATATTTTTTACATATCCAACGTTTTTCACTTCTTTTTTTATTTGTCAATTTATAACTACCATAAATTGCGGTTCCACTTAATGCCTTAACTAGCAAATTCTAGCATTGCTACAAATATAATTGGCTGATGAGAAGAATTACAAGAATAGCATTCTTTGAAACTCTGCGGAATACGGACTTTGTAAATTGTTTTTTTTTTGAGTATTAAGTCGAACAATAAATTTTGATTGTAAAGTTCAATTTACAGTTTTAATTTTCTTTCTCTCTCTCTCTCTCTCTCTCTCTCTCTCTCTCTTATATATATATATATATATATATATATATATATATATATATATATGTTGGTAGACACATGTTGTTTCATTGGATGTACTTCTAGGAAACTAAACTCTACTGGCTATATATATATATATATATATATAGTCATCCACATACAGTACTGTTTCGCTGTTTCACAGCTCATCAGTGCGGCTAGACAGGCAACTACCTCAAGCCAGGATTGAAACCCGACCGTTTATACGGCAGTCAAGGCTTCTAACCATTACGCTATTGGCGGCTGCTTGAACGAGTAAGTAAATTATAAGCCTGAAGAATCCCAGAGTGGATAAAACGCGGAATATTCAGTGTAGCTTAATCGCCATATACATTTTATAACTTACTAACTAGCTCTACCTACGTATTGAGCACTTTTGAAGTAAATACTTAAAGTTTACGCATAAATCTATACGTTCGTATATTAATTTTATGTGAGTAAATTAAGTAGTTATATATATATATATGTGTGTGTGTGTATGTGTGTGTGTTTGTGTATGTGTGTATGTGTATGTGTGTGTGCGTGTGTGTGCGTGTGCGTGCGTGTATGTGTGTATGTATGTGTGTTTTATATAAATTTCGTTCAAGTTCACACACTCCGGAGGCACAATCTTCCTCACCTCTATACAGCAGTCAATTTCGCAATACAGAAAAAAAGTAACACACATCTGGCGGTGTAAAACAGAATAAAGCGAAATGGGTGACATAAAAATGCCCGATTATTATTATCAAAATTATTATTAGACTTGAAGACGACCATGCTTCAATGGGTTGGAAAGCAGATGCATAGTGTCTTCTTCCACAGATGGGACTTCAAGAAAAAACTTTGTAAATCGAATTTCTAGTCTGTCTGGGGTACACAGACAGAGAGATAAAGAGCGCACGAGAGAGAAAGACAGAGAGAGCGAGAGAGCGAGAGAAAGGAGTGAGAGGAGGAGAGGGAGCGGAAGAAGGTAAGGAGTGAGACAAAAGTTTATTGTGGTGGTTGTATTTGTTAATGATCGTCAGAGAATTACCAGGGATTGAAGCTCAGCCGAGGTTCTACAATACACATACCGATACAATAGATAGAGGCTAACAACCTCTATTCTGCGTGAAAGACGAGAAGTCTCAGCATTAGATTATAGTGTTGATTTTGTACCAGCTGATATCAGCAGTAAAATGAATATGTTCTGGAAAGTTCGAAGTAATACAAAGATATTATGAGGCGATAATTCAAGTCATCTCCTTCTGAAAACTATTCCGGAGACTTTTTCTTTAAATTAGCTGGAGATGTTTTAAACATGTAATGATTTATGTAGACAATAATGTTTTCCTAAATCAAAATTATACTTATATTATGCATTTTATCGATCATCATCATATTATTATAAAAAGAAGTCAAGAAACCGATTATTGTACGCAGTGGACAAACCTTTAATAAAATATATATATATATATACGCTCTTTATACTAAGATATTATTAACCCAACCACATCTAATCAGAAACGGTGTTATTTGAAAGGAAACAAAGTAAAAACAAGTGTATGCATTATTTATAAAATGAAAAAGACTAAAATATTTAACATTATATAAAACTTAACAACAAGAAATTTTGCTAGCTCAACAAGTGAAGCTAACACTAGTTATTGGTTTTCAATTTTTATATATTTTAGTATTTAATTTTTATAAACTATATTTTACGATACTATTTTAGTATCATTTTTAAATAAGTCATACACGTGTTCTGACATTGTTTTACTTCAAATATTAATTTAGATTATGCTATGATTTAGTAAAGAGCACTGTAGTTCGGGAAATACTACTGTAACACTGAAAAAGTAGATTTACTTCTCTAAGTAAAAGTTTGGTGAGCATATATTGTATATATTGCAAACTTATTACCTAGGTCATTTTCAGCGTGTCCTGCATTTTGCTAATATATATATATATATATATATATATATATATATATATATATATATATATATATATACATATCTTTCTCATTTTTTCAATTTAAGCACCTAAATGAATAACAGACATTTCCCCTGAAGGGAGGATCAGTTTTTTATAATCACATATGGAACCATCGTCATATATAGTCTGTTCATTATACAAATATTATTAGTCACATATGGGCATACATGTTTCTGTGGACACCCAGTTCATGGATAACACCCCATACGACCAAAAAAGAATCGATATCGAAACGGGAGACAAAATTACATTAGTTTTATAAAATATTTAGGCGAGGTTAACATTTTGGAAGAAAGTGGGGTGGGGTGTATGTATTTATCTGTGTGTATTGAAATATTGTAGTTTTAATTATTTTCAACAGTATCGGTAATTTGTGAAGTATAAGCAATAATTCTGTCCTATGTTGCTTCTAGATTTTAGTGTCCCCTGCTCACACATACTGACTGCACCCTCATCTAGTTAACCACCTCATCCGCTTCTGCACCAATCCATGTCTGTACTGACTTAGCGTCAGGGGGTTGATAGATCTTGTTCAATTCTGAAGGGATCGACCAAAGCAAGATTCGACACAAGCGTGAAGAACATATTGAGTCGTGACAAAATGACAAATTGAATTCCATTCATCGTCAGGACGAGCGTGATTTGTTCGATTTTTTGTCTCTGATGCGATCGAAACGAATGAAGACATTTACCGTTATGGCTGTCTCCTGTGATGGACGCACGCACAGGTACCATGACAATATATATATATATATATATATATATATATATATATATATATATATATATATATATATGTGTGTGTGTGTGTGTGTGTGTGTATAATGCAAATCTATGTGTATATAATGTAAAATTTTAAATTGTTTGTGTGCAAGAATTCAAAATATCTTTAGAGATCTTTATTTAAAAAAAAAAACAGAATTTAAATCTGTCTCTAGATCATTTCTTCAATTAAACCTAGTTAAAAAAGAAGTCGTTTTTTAATTACAGCGGCGTATTTCTCCATTTCTATAATGATATATTGTGTTAAAATAAAAAAAAATCAATATATGTCAACTTATTCATAACTATTACCGAGTTAGTCAGGTCGTCCCTATTGCAAGAGTTTTTTTTACAAGATAGTCACCGCTTATCAAGGCCTGGGAGCCACTCGGGGATAAGGGTTATTGCGTGTACAGTACGTTAGTATTGGAGATTTGATAAAGTGTCTTAGTTAAGAGGGCGGTTTATCGGGAATTTGTTTGCATTGGACTTGAAAACATCTAGATTGAAGTTAGGTGGAAAACAGGCAATCGGAAGAGATTTCCACAGGCGTGCACTTCTAAGAAAGAAGCTTTGTTCATGGAATCTACGTTTTGATTTTGGCAGAGATAAGGAGTGGGGAATTTTTGACAGTAGTCTTAGCTAGACGGGTGTTTATCGCGAAAGATTGGCGAGGGGGACCAGAGATTGGAGCTCAGACGAGCACCTGCCATGATAGTAACGATAAAACAAAGATAGGCTTGCAACGTTTCTCCTCTGGGAAGAGAAAAGGGCATCACCCACTAGACCACGAAGTCTATTTTGTACTCTGTCAAGGCAGGATAGGCTGTTTTTAGCAGTTCCTGCCCAGATATGGCAGCAGTACTCCATCCTTCGACGTACTTGGATTTTATGTAGATAGAGAATTGCATCAGTAGTGAGATATCTTCTGGAGCGGTAGAAGGATCCTACCATTTTTCCAGCGACCTTGGCAACCGACTTGATGTACGTGCTCCATTTCAGATCAGGAGTAAAGGTCAAGCCCAGAAGCTGAAGTGGTTAACTATTTCTCTATTTAATATGAATTCCAGCAGTTTACTCATGACACACAGGAGAGTTATTGGTCTGTACTAAGAGGGAGATGACTTATCACCTGAATTCTTAAATACAGGGCATACTGATGAGGTTTCCCAGGGTGTTGGGAAGCACTTCTCTTTAAGGCAACGCTTAAAGAATATTGTAAGTATGGGGGAAATTTCTGGTTGAAGCTTTTTCAGCATAATGATTGGAATGTCGTCAGGGCCAGTTGCTTTACTGGAATCAAGGTTACTGATTAGCTTGGCGACCTCAGGCACAGATATTCTTGGCAAATAGTTGGCCTTATCTGATGCTGACGAGATGACCTCAGATCGATTGATGATGGTTGGGATAGAATGCATGCTTCTGTTCAGGATCCTGTTTGCTATTTGTCAAAACTGGTGGGAACCAAGCTGCTGCTCGGCTACTTTGGATTTAACGGACTGAGCATATAGCTCTCTTGCATTTTTTATTACTCTTTGGCAGTGGTTGCTGGCAGTTCTGAAGGAAGCTTTAGTCTCTGCATGTATTACGTTGGTAGCTATGAAAAAAGTTATTTCTGTGCACGATGGCAGCACCACATTCTGGGGAGAACCATGGTTGGCTGTTAGGTTTTTGTTAGGATTTTTTAGATGGTATGAATCGATCTATCCCTACAATTAGCCATTCGGTCAGGTCTGATACTATAAAGAGCACATCCTTTTTAAACATGGAATGTAGGGGTAGATCAGGTATAAGTGTACGGAAGCTATTCCAGTCAGCCATAGAGTATCGATATACAGTACGGTGGAGAGGTACATCTGAAGACTTATTACATTTCGTTTTTATCTTAACTGATACAACCGAGTGGTCGAAAGATCCCAGAGGAGACAGAACGGAACTTGAATATAGGTCAGGGGAAGTTGAGAGAAAAAGGTCTAGAAAGCTTGCATACTGACCGGAGTATCGGGCGCACGGGTGGATTTGTGAACAATCTGGGTGAGTTCATAGGCAATGGCAAAATCATGACAGATCCCCCACCCTCATCATCTGTCTTCTTAGAGTGGGTCAGCCATTCCACATTGTGGACATTTAAGTCACCACAAATGTGGATGTTAGCTGAAAGGTGAGCAGACAGGATGTGGTCAATTTTTTCAGATATGCTCTTAAAGATAGTAACTCCGCTCTATGGAGGCGATAGAGAGCAAATATAACTTTAGTGGTGTAAGAAAGTGCAACCCGGAAGCACATATAAGGTAAATTAGGGTCTTCTCTGGAGATATCCTTACCACACAGAAAGCCATCTTTAATGTAGGGACATATTCCATGCCCATGGCGATCTTGGGGTCAGATTTTAGTTAGAGTATCCTTTAATTATGAATTTGTGAAGGGAAGTGGTCGGCCTTATGCCAGTTTCATTTAGGAAGAATGATTCTGGTTTCTTCTCGTTGTATTGGGGTTCAACCTTATTTCTTCTTTGCCAAAAGGCACCACCATCGAGTTGGAAAGTTTTCCACTCACTCGTACTTGCCATTCGCGTTTCGGTGCTTATTGTGGATAGCTGAACAATGGGTCACGGTGGGTGGGGTGGTTCCGTTTATATTTATAGAGAAAGTAAGCAGTAATCCTGTTACATGAAAAGGGCTGTCCCCTTTTCATGTAAGTTAAAAATAAAAGAGAATTAGTTAAACGAAAATGATATCAGATAAAACAAGGATTGAACCCTGTAGATAAGTTTTAAAGGACAATAGATTTAATTGGAATGTCCAGTTAAATTGTTGCTTCTGTTAAAATATTTAATAAATACAATTTGAATGGAAAAACTATTCACAATTCTTAGAAAGAGTGCATAATAAAAATATGGGTTACAGAATTAGACAAGTAGGTTTAATTCCTTTGTAAAACAACAAAGAGAATGGGAAATTTCCTGGTCGGCAGAAATGGTTTCAAAACGTGCAAATCGCGCATGTTGGAAACACGTGAGTTGTGGTCACGTTGACCAGACATACGTGTGACATCAGGGCAGAAATTATTTCTCAATATAGGAGGGTTCGAAGTTAGAGGGAGAGAAGCGAGAAGAGAATCAGAGGAGTCAGATCAGAAAAGAAGAGGAGATCAAACCGATTCTCCGTTAGAGTCCAGGCACCCTCTAGGAAGCGAGAGGTTTTTAGAGATAACCATGTAAAACTTTGAATCCCTGAAATATAGAATCATGTCCGACCGATCGAAGAATAAACGTATCATCATGTGTGTTTATAACCGCCGTCTTTTGTTGTGTCATTCTACGAAAACAAAGGTAAACTGAAATTGTATTAATATGAACTTTGTTTTTATAAAAATATACAACTGTCAAAACGTAAATGTAAAACGCACTCTCGGTCTATCTATCAAGATTTTCATAAATCTCCTCTCATTCAATTACAGGCTTGGTTCTCTTGTAGTAATATGTACACTATTATATATATATATATATATATATATATATATATATATATATACAAACTGTCTCTCTTTTTATATATACCCTGTTTATGTCTCCAATATGCTATCTTCACAAACATGAACATCCTAAGACAATATGAACACTCACAATGAATATATATATAATATCTAGCATCCAACAACATGGTCACACACATGAACACACTAAGATTCTTCCTCATACGAACAGTCAACACCAAAGAATAATAATACATACGTCATCTTAATACCACCCAGTATATAACAATCATACTACTTTTTTTCTTTCTCGGTGGGGTATTCTAGACATTTTGCATTTAATAGCTGACTGAAATGAAATATATTAGACAAAATTAATTCAAATAAACAGTATAATGACAATTTAGCACTGAAATATTTTTTAAAATACCGGTCGGGAGTTTCCACGTGTTCAGATATTCATTAAATTTATTTCTTCTTTGCCAAAAGGCACCACCATCGCGTTGGAAGGTTTTCCACTCACTGGCATTGCCATTCGCGTTTCGGTGCTTATGGCGGAAGGGCGGACAAGTTCCATAATATGTATTCCTGAGTTAAAGCGTGTATATCGTGATTGGGTCCCGGGTAGTCTAGTATATATATATATATATATATATATATATATATATATATATATATATATATATGATGTAATATACTGTTTTTGTTTTTAAATCCCCCGAAACAGTGTTTCATGGTAAACAACTGATGATCCCTTAAAAATAAATTATTAGTACTATAGTAAATTCGAGAGCGAGTTGATTCAGTGATTGCAGGTGATTAAATGACTTACTGATTGGATGGTTTTCTAACGAATGATAAAAAATATTGTTTGTATAGTTTTAAAGGTTAAAAACTTCAAAGACTATATATATATATATATATATATACGGCTATATATCTGCCTGTCCGTCGGTCTGTCGGTCTGTCGGTCTGTCTCCATATTATAAAACTTTCCTCCGAAACTAAAAGTCTTAGAGCGGCGCTAGGGGGTCTTAAATTATTAGATTTTTACGGTCCGTTCTTTTATGGGTCTTCAGCCGGTTGGAATTGTTTTAAGAGTCAAAATTAAAAATCGTTAAACATTTTGTACATTCATCTTCGTTTATATTTCTTTTAAATTTTTAATCGTCTTATATACGTGTCACATAGGTAGAGTGGTAACATCATCAGTTTTGAATGCTGCAGTTTCAGTTTCGATTCTAGCTTATGACACCTTACATTTTTTTTACTTTGGAAATCACAACTCTATAATAATATGTACGAGATCTGGACACATTAGAATATACTATTTAAATGTATTTTTCGCTCGAGCAAAGCCGGGCTTAGCCAAACCTCCGCTAATATATATATACACCCGTCAAATAAATAATAAATAAAGTAAAGAAAACATGACAATTATCTCCCCTTAAAACATGTAATAATAATATTCTCTATATATAAACCGTAGCGTCTTTAAATCAAAAATACGCTAACGGAAACAATTTATTGCACGAGCGTCCCCCCCCCCTTTTTAAAATTCATCATTCAATAAGATAAAAAGCTATAGCAAACATCTAAATGACTATTTTAACCACAGTTCCTGATTTCAAAAAAAGAAAAATTAAAAGGTAAATATCTCTATATATTTTTAAAGCAAATTTATTATGTAAATTCAAAAATATATATTTTTCTCTACTTATTTCTATCTCTAACCCATATTAATTTTCTTATAAATTTTAAATTCAGACCTTTTATTTCACTTTTTCAGATTCATCTGCCTTACTTTTAATGCTAGGGTTATTTATGGTGTCTTTTAAATTCAATAAAAACCCTCCAAAATTTGCTGATGAGGAGACCTTGCTTACCAAAAAACTATATATAATTATTCTACATAACTTGATGTATACCACAATAAAAAGCATTGTTTTCCGAAACGATCGTACAGATAATTGATTTTGTTGTTGTTCCTTCTTATGAAACGGATTTTTAATTTAATTAAAATTTGATTTTTAAATTTTAAATTATAAATCACATTACTTAATATATATATATATATATATATATATATATATAGAGAGAGAGAGAGAGAGAGAGAGAGAGAGAGAAAGAGAGAGAGATAGAGAGAGAGAAAAATAGAGAGGGCGGGGAAGAGAGAGAGAGAGAGAGAGAGAGAGAGAGAGAGAGAGAGAGAGAGAGAGAGAGTCAATGGTATGAGGCCAGCGTTATGAAATTCCAGATTATATATATTTCGTAATCCAAAGATTCTACCAATTTGAAAGAAATGGATGACATAATATACATAACGTGGAATATTCTAACAAAATACCTGCAATTCATGTTGGATATATTACCATTCATCGGAGTTCATTATGGTTCCATTATATTCGTTACTACGACTTTAGGTATCTTTTTTACACTATTACCTCAATTTTCGTTTTCAATCTATGTGCTAATAAACAAAATTCATAATTACTTAAATGATAAAAAAAGGAGATAGAAAGTCCTAAATACTCGACGACGTTTCGCCCGTTTGGCGTGGGCTTTTTCAAGAGTAGAAATGTAAAATGATCACTAACAAGACCATTAATTAAGAGTATATTGGGAGGTTAGGGGGCAGTATATGATACATATTAACATGTGTATATACAATATGTGCTTAAAAATAACCGATCTAAATTATTTTCATGGATAATTATTATACATAAGTGCGGAGAAATATATTAAAAAAAATCGTTTCCTTTGTTTGATTACACTAGAGGAATAGGAAATGAATGCGGGTTCCACCCAACGACGTGTAGATTTAATATACATGGTTTTTAAGATGGTCGCATTTTTAAAATGAAAATGGTGGCCATGCTCCATAATATGGGAAAATGGCGTTTACGGTGTTGTTTGTTTCTATGTTCCTTTTTATGTTCGTAGATTCTCTTGTCGAGCCTGTGCTGTGTTTCGCCAATGTATATCTGTCCACAGTCACAGTAGTGTATAGAGTATATGTCAGCTTTGATTTTGAAATAAGATTTGGGTTTATGAAGTATATCTCTGATGTTAAGGAGTATATTACAGATATTTAAATGCTTATTTAGTTTATTTTTTTCATATATAGCGTTGTTTATACTATTGGTAGGTAGGATAATACTTTTGTTAAGTATTTTTTTAAATATAGGGCTGTCGATTCCGCTTAAGGGTGTCAAGGGCTTTTCTTTTAGCGTTCAGTAAGAAGTATGGCGAATATTGCAATTCTTTAAAAGTGCGTTCTGTGTCAAAATTCTTCCTTTTAATAATCGTTATTGCATATTCTTCAAAGCTCTGAGGTAGAAACCGATTATAGTTACTCTTTTCACTCTATCGTTATGAAGAGAGTAAAATGTATATAGTCACCCTCATTAGTCTATTTGCGATGGACTTTATACTTCAATTCATCATTATTATTTATTATATGGGTATCAAGAAACGATATGGATCAATTTTCTTTTTTTGTCCATATGTGTAATTTATAGTGGACCTAATTTTATTTAATTTCGGGGTAACGTCTTCTATTTTGGATGACTTAGGTACGAAAATCAAGATATTGTCCATGTATCTAAAATAAGATGTATTTTAAGGCAATCTATATTTAAGGGGTCTAGTTTCTATAAACTCCAGAAATAAACATGCTATGATTCCACTCACGTAGTTGGGGTTACTCATTGACAGGCTAAACTTCTGTTCGTTGTAAAATTTGTCGAAAACAAAATATTTCATACCGACACATAAATTTATGATACTAATTATGTTGTCTATTGGAAACGGGAGGCTAATGTTTATTTTCGTTAGATGTTTTAAAAATAGGTTTAGGCAACTTTTGATGGAGATATTGATATATAGATATATAGATATCAATTTATTTATAGTTTTGTTAGTTAGATTTATTTTTTTTATTTTGACGAGAAATTCACCAGGATTTCTAATATGGGATGATCTAATTGTACCTGATAATGTAGAAATAATTTTGCAATGGCTCGTACAGTGTTATGGGTAGCACTGCCATGGCCTCATATAATGGGGTGAATTGGGATATCGTGTTTTGTGTCTTTAGTAGAACGTATAAAGTGGGGATTTGGGGGTGATATTCGATGTATGATTATCAGGTTTTGTTATTATTTATTAGTGTCTTGTATGTTTTATCAAATGTGTCTGTTTCTTCTTGTGATACATCACAGTTAGCTCTTTCATAAATGTTTTGATCATGTAAGAGTTTAAATATTTTATCTTTATATTCATACGTTTTCATTATTACGACAATACCACATTGTCAGCAGGCGATATGATGATATCATGATCGTTTTTTAAATGTATCAGTGCATTAATATGTCGTTTAGGTAAGATAGCGTCGATAGACAGAGTAGTATTTGTTGATATGGTGAACGAAGCCTTTCATGAAATCTGTGTCCTAATGTCTGTAATTTCGGGCGCCCGTATTGGTTGTTATTTTGGTGTAAAATCATGTCGCAAATTTCAGTCTGAACTAGGGACTTCTATTTCAGTGTTCAATATTGGTTGGTTTCTAATGTTCTGGATGAGTTCAGGTCGTCCAATGGAGCAGCACCCACAACTGCTGATTAGGTTGGATAATATATTATTCAGTTTTTTTTGCAATGTGTAAAATTAAATTATTTGATCCGTCGTTGATGTTATATATAGTGTTCTTAGAAAGAGAAATTTTGCGCTAGAGAGTTAGTGGTGGTGCTTAAGTAAGTAGTTATAGTAACACCTCAAGCTCACCAACAACCAAGATCTCTTTGATTCTATATCGTCTGTTTTTAGCATGTAATGCAATGGGAAACATTTGGCTCGTGACCTAAATGCATCTAAAACCAAACTTCTTTCTTTCCACCATAAACGCTCTGATCCCCATTCGGTTCAAATTCAAACAATTGGCCCACGTCATAGAGAAACACCATGTTATAACATGTTTTTCCAATTCTGATCTAAAATATAACGTATACAACAAATCCGTTTCAAATATCATCGAAAACTTGTTGGATTTTTCTATTACTCTAATAGATATCTAACTGCCGATGCAAACCATTGCTTTTATAAGAGCAAAGTACGTTCTAGGATGAAGTATTGTTACCACATCTGTGCAGGAGCTGTTCGGAGAAACCTTTCCTACCTTGGCAGTGTTTTCAAAATCGGTTCCAAACCTGATAGAATGTTTCCGTAGTTCTTTCTTACAACCCGTTTTTTTTTTACACAGTGATCACCACTTATCAAGGCCCGGAAGCCACTCAGGGATAAGGGTTATTGCAAGTACATTACGTTAGTGAGGAGATTTGCTGAAATGTTTACTTAAGGGGGCGGTTCATTAGGAATTTGTTAACATTGGACTTGAAGACAACCAAGTTGTAGTCCGTTTCTCACAGTAGAGGGGTTCCGAGCCCGTATTTGCTCTATCGTTATTTTCATTGTAAATCTTGTCTAAGCTTCAATCTATGGTTCCACCGTGCGAAAATTTTACAATAAGAACCGGTCATTGTACCGCCACTATCAACAATTACCCCCAATCTCTATCTATGCATGAATCAACAGATTCCATGAACAAAGCTTCTTCCTTAGAACTACCAGCTTGTGGAACTCAGTTACGCTGGCATGATTTCCATCTGACTACAATATGAAGGGCTTCAAGTCTAATGTAAACAATTTCTTGTTGAACGCTCTCCTTAAATAATCAAGTTATGACCAATTTTTAGCATTAACGATTATTACGCTGTTGTTTCAATGAAACCGTACACTCATTAACCTTTATCCTCAAGTAGCTTTCAGACCTTGATAAATAATGACACCATTGAAAACATAGATCATGTAAATATATAAACACAACCTGCTACATATATCTTATGAAAATTAGAGATAATAAGATTAAATAATAAAAAATAACATGAAACCTCAAATAATTATATGCATTATAGATAACATTTTCTCAGCCACTGTATATAAAACCTTAAGTATATATTACTCCAGTATAACTAAAATTCAAATAACAATAACCGTAGATATTAAATAAACCCATTGACATTTAATATTAAAAATTTCTTACATAGTTAACGAGCCTCAATATATAACCAACTCTTCCACTGAACATAATGTTAACTTTTTCATATATTTTACAACTTATCACATAGCTTGCCATATTGCTTTTATAACTAATAACTATAACTTAACTATACCTTCGCGTGTATTTTCTACTCATACAAGCGAAATATATGTTATACATGTAGAAATAACATAAAATGAAATCCAACTCACAAGTATACGCACGCATATATTTATATAAATATACATATGCACACATAAATCTACATAGAATAAAAGTGAAAAAGAAATAGATATCCACATGATTCCCCATATATATATATATATATATATATATATATATATATATATATATATATACAGATAAATATATATAAATACACACACACACACACACACATATATATATATCAAGAGAAATAGAGAGAAAAACTAAATAGAGATATGTAGATATATACACTGATACACGTAGACACACACAGGAATACACACACTTACACATGCACATACATATATAAGGTACTTTAGATAGGACGAGTTTAAAGTTTACTAATGGATTGCCTCCAAGGCGAAACGGCAGAGATACATTGTTGTCCCAGATGAGATGACCTCGTCTTGTAAGAATTGTATTATTTTCCAAAAGCAGACGTTTCCAATGAGACGTTCAAGACGATCACCGAAAGGTCAATACGTACAAATTCTCATCTATTAAAAATGTATCCGCTGTCTGATAGAATCTATGACGCTAACATTCTTTCTATTGAACCACTAGAATTTTTTTATAAATCCATTTTGTCTATAAGTTTAAGTATATTTGAATTAATACCGAGAGATGGGATGCGAATAAAATACACTTAAGTTTAGTATTGTTGCTCGTCAGACTGTAATTTAACTAATACCAATCGTTCAAATATTAATAGCAATTATACTTCAGTCAATATCCAACAGAGTTCTTTAAAAGTTGTCCATTTCTGTCTGGATTTTCACTTTCTCTTTCTCTCTCTCTTACTCATGTGTATGTCGATTTGTGCTGTCGACTATACATTCTCAGGAAGCCGACACCACCTTACTACATAACACAAATCGATACACACATACTCATACGCACAATAAATAAATATTATGTAATACTAGTAGGGGGACACGACTTTATCCGGAATTTAGTGAGAATCAATGAGTATTACACATCCTATTTTTATTATCACCAAAATAGGTGAAATCGACCATATTTCAATACAATCGATTGTTTGCCTCCTCCAGTTCGGGACATAATGTGCTTTACATTCTTCTCCGCAGTAACTTACTCTTTAATACATTGTAGTCTATATTGCACTGTAGAGAACCTACAGCTATTTTATGAAATTATTTTTACAACCACCTCAGTAGAAATAACCTACTCAGTGATATCCAATATCATTTTTGTTATGCTAGACTTATAGGTGGTGTTGACAGGGGCCTTATTTCTAAATCATTAGCCCTTGACATATCCAAGGCTCTCGATAAGGTATGTCATAAAGGTCTGCTACAAAAGATTGCCATCCACAGAATAGCTAGGAATGTCCTCTCAAGTATTACATCCTTCCTATCTGATAGACTTATGAGAGTATCGTCGATTCGAAGAGTCGTCGATAGGCAGAAATCAGAAGCTCATAGTATCAACGCAGACGTCCCTCAAGGTTTCAAAATAGGCCCAACTCACTTCTTGATTTCATCAATGATTTCTCAAATAACATTCTTAGATCATTCGTAAATATTTATGCAAACAACGCTACATATCTAGTAACACTTCAACGATCACGAATAACCAAGATCTCATTTACGCAGACGAAACCACAATCTATGGCAACACTTCAAAGACCGACAATGATAAAGATCTTTCTGACTCTCTCTCTCCCTTTCTCTTTCTCTCTCTCTCTTCTGATCTTGAGCACGTTGTGCAGTGGGAATAGAGTGGATATTTAATTTTTATGCACTGAAAACCAATCTTCTCTCTTTTCATCACAATCTCAGTGAGACGTTCAAAACGATCGCCGAAAAGTCAATGCGCACTAATTCTCATCTATTAAATATTTATCCGTTGTCTGATAGAATCCATGAAGCTAAAACTTCGGCCATTGAACCAACAGAAGTTTTTATGAGTACAATTTTTCTATAAGTCTAAGTATATTTGAATTAATACTGAGTAATGCGATATTATTAAACGATATTAATAAAAGCACATAAGTTTAGTATTGTTACACGTAAAATTGTAATTTAACTAATACCAATCTTTCAAATAATAACAGCAATGATACTGGCCCCAATTGAAATAAATGGTTCTCGTGTTGGAGAAGCACCATGTCTTGATAGGCTCCTGATGTGAAATAGAACACATACATCAAGTCAGTTTCCAATATGGCTGGAAAAATGGTTTGATCATTCTACTCTTCCAGTATGTATCTTACCCCCAATGCAATCATCTGCCTGTATAAGAGTGAAGTACATCCTATGAGGGAATACTGTGCCACATCTTGACAGGAGCTGCTTTGGTCACGTGTCATGCATTGGCAGAGTACAAAATCGGTTTCGAAATTTAGTAGGTTATGCCTTTTTCTCTTACCTGAAATCTGTTTTCCACAGAAGAGACATTACGAACTTGTTTTTGCTTTATCGTTATTTTTATAGCAAGTGCTCGCCAAACTTTCAAAAAAGCAATCGACTAGCTATAACTGATATCAACAATGTCCCTTACTGTCTATCCGTGCCAAAATCTGAACGCGGATTCCACGAACAAATATTATTTCCTAGAAATGGCCACCTGTGAAACATCGTTCCACTGATCCGCTTTTCAGCTGATTACAATATGACAGTCTTCAAGTCTAATGCAAATCAGTTCTTGTTAAGGTGTCCCCTTAAATAATATTAATCCTACCAATCTACGCAATTAACGATCCTCGCATTGCATTCGGG